>NC_086082.1:16354262-16669621 GCF_948474715.1 Cydia amplana
TTAAAACCGTATCAATAAGATATATTTAATTTGTAATACATATAATGACTTGGCAATCGCACATAATGCTTTACTCGTACCGTACTCGTAAATATGTGTAATGCTCAAACTGCAATTAGCGCTAGCGTTATGTTCAATTAGAATTATGTATTTTTAATAGGTGACGATGATCCTTATGTCATTATGCAGCCGTGCGATGGCCAAGTCATTATACGTATTATAAATTAAAGATTTCTTATTAATACGGTTTTAACACCCCCTGGCACTGATTAAAATAACCGACTTGGTTTCACATTAGCATTACATCTCAAAACTTTTTTGTAGTAGAAGCGTTGCGAGACTTGCACCTTTTTACATGTAATGTTTTTGATGGTTATAATTGACTAAAGCAGACAGTTATAATTCAGTCAATAAAATATCGACAATATTATCGACAAGTCCCTCGCACTTCTACGTTTACTTAGAACTGACATCATCTCGTTCACGGACAGGGTTGTCTGTGTTTGTTCTTGTATTTGTGTGAATATAGTTTATGCTAGTGTTTGATAATTTTGTCGTGTGCGTGTGTAGCGACGCATGCAAAAAACGCATTAGTGTTTACATTATTTGTGTGCGTTCCTCGCCCCCCGCGCCGAAAACGGCAGAATTTTTCACATAGAAATTAGTGCGTGTCACCACTCCATATTGGATTATTACTCCGAGACCAGAACAGTGGAACAAGGTCAAGGTATTATTTATACCGAAGGCTGGGAGGAAGGATTACGCGTTAGCCAAGTCCTTCAGACCCATCAGCCTCTCCTCGTTCCTCCTTAAGACCTTGGAAAAGGTAATTGATAGGTACATCAGGGAGAGCTGTCTTCTGAGTAAACCCATACACGACAGCCAACATGCTTACCGTAGGGGCAGATCTACAGAGACTGCCTTGCTGGAGCTGGTTGACAGAGTGGAAAGGGCTTTGGAAGACAAGGAAATAGCCCTATCGGCCTTCTTAGATATTGAGGGCGCTTTTGATAATACACCCATTCGGACACTGGTGGAAGGGCTTAGGGCCAAAGAGGTGGACTCCACCACTATCCGCTGGGTGCAAAGCATGCTCTCAAGCAGAATGGTTAGGCTGGACTTGCTTAACACCACACTCGAAGTGGCCACTGTGAGAGGCTGCCCGCAGGGGGGTGTCTTATCTCCCCTGCTCTGGACTCTTGCGGTGGATGGACTTCTGCACAAGATGGCGGACTTCCGAATCGACACACAGGGGTACGCTGACGACCTTGTTGTGACGGTGAGGGGCAACTGCCAAAGTACTTTATCAGACCTTATGCAGAGGGCTCTCAACACCATAAATACAGTGCCAGCCACTTGAATAGCCTCACTCAACAAAAATAATATTTCTCATAGTAATATAAAAAGGAGATATATATTAAACATTAAATATGAAATAAAACAAGAAGCCTTGTAATAGTAAATACAATATTTATTGTTATCTAATCAAAGTTTTAAGAAATAACGTCAAACAAATAAATTGACCCTTCCACTTGAATAGCCTCACATGCTAAAAGATACTGTTTAGTTATTAAAACTCTCGTTTAATATTTCGTATACCTTCCATTAGACCTTATTAATTCGAAAATACGTTTAGGTAGTGATTCATATAAAGAATGTATGTAATTAACGTCCACAGAATCCCAAACAGTGTAAATAGCTTGAATGAGTTCTTCTTTATTACTAAACTGTCTTCCGTTGTAATATACTTGCCGAGAAAGCCAACCCCAGGCATTTTCCATGATGTTCAGATCAGGGGACAAGGATGGCCAATCTAGAACTTCAATCTGGTTTTCTTCAAACCACTTTGTAACTATAGCTGACTTGTGTATGGGAGCATTATCATGCTAAAAAAACACTTTTTTTCTACCTATTACTTTTCTGATCTTACTTTTTGTTTCTTTTAATAAATTTAAATACTTTTCAGAATTTAGTCTTCCGTCTACCACAATTAAATCAACAGTACCATAGTAAGAAATTGCTCCCCAAACCATCACCGATCCGAGAGTTGAATGATGACGTGATAGTACTTTCGGTTCTTTCCTTAGGTCATGAAAATAATATTTAAATCCATCTGGACCATCTAGATTAAACTTTTTCTCATCACTAAAAATCACATTTCGCCACTCGGTTTTCCAGCACATGTACTTTTTAGCCAAAGACAGTCGACCCGCCACATGTTGTTCGCGCAAAGGAGGTTTACTCATGATTTTTTTTCGTTTGAGGTGGGATGATGTTCTAATAATCCGTCGAACTGTAGAGAGAGGTGCTCTAGTATTTATTTCACTAGCTATTTGCCTGGCGGTCTTGGTGGAATTTGAAGCAGTGCGTAAAATAAGTCGACGTTCACGATCCGTAGTGGCAAATTTTGTGCGTCCTTTATACTGGTGGCCGTAATTTTCCTTATTTTTAACATAATTATTAATAACTTTAGGGCTGCGACCTATTTTTTGAGCTATCTCACGATGGGATAATTTTAGAGTTAAATAAAAATTAACCTTTTCAATTTCTAAACTTGTAAGTTTTTTCCACGTCCCATAGTCACAAAAACACTGTGTTTATCGCGTTACTGCAGGTACTTAATAGAATGCCATCTGTATTATCTAATCATAATAAAATAAATTTGAAAGCGAAACTTAAATGCACGGTTTGGACGATTATGTTACACTGAGGCTATTCATGTGGACGGCCCGTATTAGCTCTTGCGTCCACAACGTTTCGCGCGCAGTCAAATTCGGACTTGTTAATGTGTCGTTCGATAAACGTCAGGGCGTACAATTCAAATTTAAGATATATTGATAAAAATAATCACGTATAATTATAATACTCACAATATATAGGTGAGGCTATTTAAGTGGTTGGCACTGTACATGGTGTGGAGAGAATGAATTGTCTATCAACGCAGATAAGACAATTATAGTTCCATTCACGAACTAGCGGAAAATAGACAAACTCAAACCGCTTGTCATGAATGGTAAAAGTATTCCGTTCTCAACAGAGGTCAAATATCTGGGGGTAACACTGGACCAGAAACTGACCTGGAACAAGCATGTGGACGGAACTATACAAAAGGCTAGATTTTTTTTTTTTTTTTTTTTTTTTATTTATTGAATAATACAAGTTACATGCATGTTAATATTACAGGACCCATCGTGGGCAAAACCTTGAGGAGGTTTGTGTGCCGATGGGGAGTTCAAGAAAAAGAAATCATGATACATATCTATCTTATAATAACTAAAATTATTATTATATGTAACTAAGGTCGTTAGATTGCAACAAGTGCATTTTAATAACTTTTTTTATATTTTTCCCGTTTACATATTGTGCTCTAGCATCTTCTGGTAAATCATTTAATATTTTAGGCAATATATATGTATACAGCCTAGTGCCATATATGTTATTATATTTGGGTAAACAATATTTGTTTTGGTTCTGTAGGCTTCTTAGTTTTGTACATCTTTTATATTCTTTTAGTTTAGTGACATGGTGATATTCTTCAGTTAGTATGGCTAGTTTACATTTATTTTGAACTGGGAGTACATTACAGTATTTGAAAAGTTGTGCGTAGTCTGTTTCGTGCTTCTTTTTTATATGCTTAGGTACAAGTGTCTTTAATAGTCTTATCTGTAAGTTATATATTTTTTCTATATATGTTTTAAAGGTTCTACCATATGTGCTCAGAGCGTAACCGATCACAGAGTCAGCGAGGGCTAAATACAACATACGTAAGGTTTTGTACGGTAATTTGTACCTTAGTGTTGACATTTTACTTAGAATTGCTCTTAATTTATCGCACACATAATTAATATGAGGCCCCCAGTTGAATCTGTGGTCGATTATGAGCCCAAGATACATGTGTTCTGTGACTACTTCGATTTTATCACAGTTACACGTTGTGATATTAGGTTGGTGCAGGCAGCTATGTTGGTGTGCAACCACAGTAATGTCATGAGTAGTTTTATTCTGAGCCGAACGAATATGCATTATTTTCGTCTTTTGCGCGTTAATTACTAAACCGACGTCATGCGCCCATTTGCAAAGGGTGTTGAAGTTAGATTGCATTGTACGCTCGGCGGCCACTATGTCACGGTCGGCTGTGATAATGCATGTGTCGTCCGCGAACTGATAGACCGAGCCCTCGGTTATTATGTTGCACATATCATTAACATACAGCAAGTACTCAGTTGGGCCGATTATGGATCCCTGCGCTGTGCCTTTTTCGGTTTTTATTTCGTCACTGTATGTGTTGTTTATCTTTACGCGTGTATGTCTATTTGTGTGATAGTTTTTCAGCAAGTTAACTAAAGGGCCCTGTATACCGCTCTGCTCTAGTTTGTAATACAACGTTTGATAATCTAACATTTCAAAAGCTTTGCTGAAATCAATGAAAACAACGAGCACATGCCTTTTTTCATGCATGTGCTCGTTGATTTCATTGTTAAAGTCACAAAGTAGCTGAGAGGTACTTCGGTTTTTTTGGAAACCGTATTGTTTACTGTTTATTATATTGTTTTCAGTCAAAAAGTTACTGATTTCGTTACCGAGGTATCTCTCAACTATCTTATCGATACACGACAATATAGTTATTGGTCTATAGTTGTTATAGTCTTTATGCACTCCTTTTTTGTAAATAGGGCGTATTATACCCGTTTTGAGTTCGTCGGGGTATACAGATGTCGCAAGGCAGGTGTTAATTAAGTGAGTAAGAACTGGTGTAATGTTAATACAATTTTTTTTAATGTCTATGACTCGAATTTGATCATACCCCGGGCTTTTTCTATCATTTAGGGCTTTGATTATTTTCGAAATATTGGCACATGTCGCTTTTTTAATCCTCATTGCCACCTCTGCGGCCCCGGCAAACCCAGTATGGTCGAGAATTTGTGATTTACATTGAACTGATATTTTATTTACATTATTATGAAATTCTCGGGCAAAATTACTAGAAATCTCTCTTTCATTCATTTTAAAATGGTTCATAATTACATCATCAATAGAACAATTTATTTTTCCGCACAGTTCATTAATTATGCGCCATATTTTTCTTGAGTTTTTGAAATTTTTAGTAATTTCTTGTTTAATGTACCTATTTTTAATAAAGTTAATGTATTTATTTGTTTTGTTACGATACTTATTATATAAAATTCTGTTTTCAATGTTTTCCGGCGATTTTTTCCAAATTTTGTACATTTTATCTCTTTGTTTACACATTATTAACATTTTTTTATTTACCCATTTACATTTTGTTTTTATATTTTTACACCTTATAGTCTTTTTACATTCATCGTATGCAGTTTGTATTTTTTCCTTAACGAAGTTAAATATTCTATTCGGGCAATTGTAGGCAAGTGCTTCATCCCATTCAACCTGCTGCAGCGCAATATCGACCTTATCGTTATCTAACACGGTGACTAATCGCGCCGCGGGCGCACGGGCGCTTGCGCCGGCTATCGCTAGCGCACAGCCAGTTATGTAATGATCTGCAATAGATATGTTAATGACCCCGGTATGTACTGAGTGGCAATTGATCGGCCTCAAAAAAATATGATCTATACAGGATCTCGATATAATGTTTCCTTTACTTTCCTCTCGGGTGAATTGACTTATGCCACTCTCTAGTCCTAATTCAGAAAGCCTATTTAAATACGTAGTGTTAATATTATTTTGTTTTTTCAAGTCAATATTCATATCACCAATAATAATCACTTTGTTTTTGTCGGAGATGTGTTTTATAGTTGAACATAACTCGTTTACAAAGTGCGATTTGCATTTATCGGGCGGTCGGTACACCGCACAGATACTGATTTTTTCTTTGTTATTTATGTCTATGCGCCCGCTTAGCGATTCAAAGTGTAAGGACGCATGGGGGATCAGGGTAAATGGGATGGTTTTGCGTACGTATAACATAACTCCACCGCCTTTCCGGTTTTTTCTAAGATTAGTATGCATGTTATAATCCGGTAAATTAAATAATGATTTACATGAATCGGGTATGTTAACTTCCGTGAGTACAATTAAGTCTATTGTGCGATTACTATGTGTAACTATGTATTCTAAATGCGAGAAGTTTAACAAGATCGATCTTATGTTTACATGCAGTGTAATAAGATATCGACATCCTGTTGGAATAGCACTTATATAATCGTTCCAACTGCTGAAAGTACCTTCGTTGATGTTGAGTGAGCTACACATTTAACTATTTATCTTTAGGTAGGCATTTAGATGTCTTTATAGGTGTGTAAGAGTCAATCCGTTTTGGAAGCCCAATATTCAATATCACTCACCGATCTTATAGGATGTGTTTTACCTTGCTCGTCCTTCTTGATAAGTATGCATCCTTTTTTACACCATACAAACTTATACATATTGGTTTCCTTTAGCTCCGACTTGGCTTTCCAGAGTAGATAGGCGGTCGTGGGTGATAAGGCCTCACGCATAAAGATCCTGTAATCTTCCGGTCTCCCGAGGTCGCGCCCTGTGAGGGTGGTGGTTTTGGATTCGTCCAGCCATTTATCCCGCCGTCCTTCGCGAAGTGTGACCACTACTGTGTCTAAATTCCTTTTTTGTCCCTCTGGTGCCTTATTGACTTTTCTGTATGTTTGTATGATGTCGTCGGGGTCCTGGTTTATTTTTTCAGCGACTTTTTTCACGATCTCCTTCAGGTTTTCACCTTCCGTTTTTTGTATGCCGCATATTTCCAGGTGATTTCCCATTTGGTTTTGTTCCATAGTGTGGACCTTTTGCTCTAGTAGTTCCACTTTGTTTTTCATGTTAGTGAGTTTGTTTTTCAGGTCTATGTTTTCGTTTTCTACCCTCTTTGTTTTTTCCTTAAATGAATCTAGGGATTCTTGATAGTCATCTATCTTATCAGAGTAGAACTGTAGCTGACTCTTTAGTTCTTGCTCGAGCACCAGTCCTAGTTGACGGGTTAATTCGTCTTTCCAAATTTCCTTAATTTGTTGACGTATTTCTTTGACGAGCTGGTCTTTATTGTGACGCTCCGGTACTGGTGTCGTGACGTCGCTGGTGTTGTCGTCCTCAGCTGGGTCTGGTAGTATTATTGAGATTCGTTTGTTTTTGCTAGTCCCCGTGCATTTCCGGCATTTCCATGCTGCGTCAGTTGATACTAGCGCAGCCAGTTGCTCATTAGTTATAGATACACATCTACCGTGCCACCATTTATTGCACGTACTACACTGTAATCCAGAATCCTTCTTGGACACTATTTTTCCGCATTCGAAACACTTCGCCATTACGAAAAATACACTGTTTACGCTTATTTTTAATTGTTATCACTACTAGCAATTAACCGGTTTCGCGGCCAGGTGCAAGGCAGAATGCGCACGACCTACCGCGTCCTGTTGCGCAAGCGAACTGAAGATCAGCCTTGGCAATATGCTGTCGTTTAGCAGGCAACCGATGGGGTCTAAAACCCAAAATTGCCTTATGGCTGTACAGTCACCAGCATAAATATATGACTGTGGGCAGCCGTGCAAAAATATCTGATGCTCCATTGGAGGCATAAGTATATGACGACACTACCTCGGTAAAAATATGTGATGCTCTGTGGCCGGCAAAAATATCGTTAATCTGTATCCGCATAAATATCGAATCGAGTCGCTTAAAAATATTTGATTACTCATAAAAATCAAAATTATCTGATTACTCTCATCTGGCATAAATATCTCTCCACTGTGAAAGCAAATACATCGGGTGGACGACGGACCACCTATTATAATATCTGACACGTTGGAAAATCACAAATATGTTATCGACCTTCAAAAACGAACCATACATGTTTGGTATAGAGCCGTAAATTGTATGAAGTGATTTGACAATTCACGAAAAGAGTGCAGACTTGTCATTGTATATGTCTGTCTTACATTATATTCTATCATCGATTTGACGGAATAAAATGGATATAATTTTTTTGTAAATTTGAACGTATTGCAATCATATCATGAATCTAGTATATTACTGGATCTAGCATGAGGGATGGGGGAAATGACCGAACGGGATAGTCTTATGTATCATTCAGTAGGAGTAGCAGCGAAAGCGCTATTATTGTTTGTCCTGGTCACAGTCCACAAGTTGACTTCTTTATCATCCTTTTTTATGTAAGAACATGTAAGAAGGAGGTTTATTAGTTTTATTACACATCTTCTATTAAAAGTCTACCTGAATTATGTCACAATTTAAAATTGCAAATGAAATACGTGAGACAGACATATGCAATGACAAGTCTGCACTCTTTTCGTGAATTGTCAAATCACTTCAGACAATTTAAGGCTCTATGCTATCCAGGTATGGTTCGTTTTTGCCGATTGATGACATACATATTTCATAATTTCGTGTCAGATATATAGGCGGTCCGTCTGCCATCCCATGTATTTGCATTCACAGTGGAGAGATATTTATGCCAAATGAGAGTAATCACATAATTTTTATTTTTATGAGTCGTCAAATATTTTTAAGCTACCCGATCCGATATTTATGCGGATACAGACTAAAGATGTTTTTGCCGGCCACAAAGCATCACATATTTTTGCCGAGGTAGTGTCGTCATATACTTATGCCTCCAATGGAGCATCAGATATTTTTGCACGGCTGCCCACAGTCATATATTTTTGCTGGTGACTGTACACATCTATAGTGAGGCCGATAGTGTCTTACGCCTCTGTAGCATGGTACAGGAAAACGACGCAGAAGGTAACAGTGACGAAGCTTGGCAGCCTGCAAAGAACTGCCTGTGTCATCGTCACTGGAGCCATGTCATCCTCCCCGACGGCAGCCCTAGAGGCCATACTAAATCTACCGCCCCTTCACCTGCATCTGGAGTTGGAGGCGAAATCTAGTATGCTTAGAATAGCGGGCGCGAGGAGAGGTAATTGGTTATCGAAAACTCTGAGACTGTTTAAGGAATCAGTGTATGATATCCCTGTTCTTGGGATGCCATCCGACACTATGGCACCCAAATTTTGTCCACTCAAACATTACTCAGTGGAACTCCCCAAAAGGGAAGACTGGTCAAACAGTCAAATTAAGTGGAAAGAAGGAAGCCTAAGGTGGTACACTGATGGCTCCAAATCCGGATCTGAAGTAGGCTGCGGAGTATACGGTGAAGCGCCTAGGAAAAGCATCAGCTTAAACCTAGGACGTTTTTGCTCTATATTCCAGGCGGAGGTATACGCCATCCTAGAATGTGCGTCAATCAATCTGCAAAGCAACTACGGTAATCACACAATCTATATCCATTCGGATAGCCAGGCGGCACTCTTAGCCCTAACCTCTGATGTCACCACATCGAGGCTGGTTGAGAACTGCAGGCAACTATTGAACAACCTTGGAGCCAGGAACAAAGTTGTTCTACGTTGGGTCCCAGGGCATGCGGGTATCGTAGGAAATGAAAAGGCCGACGAGCTCGCGCGAGCAGGGGCTAAAGGGATAAACTACAGTCCTGAGCCGTTTTGTGGTATCCCCAAAAGCCTAACGCGGCTCACCCTAAAGACCTACTGTCAATACACAACAATTCAACTCTGGAGGGAAACAACAGGTTTGAACCATTCCAAAGCGCTTATCAAGGCCTTCAGCAAAAAGGCGTCCTCGAACGCCTTAGCGCTGTCTAGGAACCAACTGCGCAACTTGGTAAGGGTGCTTACTGGGCACTGTTGGCTAAATAAGCACATGCACACCATGGGGAAACGTGACATGGGGCGGTGCAGACTCTGTATGGAGGCAGAGGAGACGCCCTTGCACATCCTCACAGAGTGCCCTTGCCTAATGCGTACTCGTGACTTAATCCTGGGCGGGCACATATTGCGCCCGGAGGAGGTAAAGTCTCTCGAGTTCAAAAAGATCCTGCAGCTGTTTGAAGTTGCAGGTTTGGATCGAGAGTTGTAGTAGGTGGCGATCACAATAGATCAGCGATGGTCGCAGTGATACATAGGCTTTGGAGCCTTATATAGCCCCTAACAAGAAGAAGAAGAAGAAGGTTTTTTTTAATAGATAGAGTGATTCAAGAGGAAGAGGAAGGTTTATGTATAATTTGTTAACCCGTGCGAAGCCGGGGCGGGTCGCTGGTATTATACATAACATACATTTGAACATAACATTTTTTTTGTCCTTTTTATGGAAACCTGTTTATGTGCAATAAAGTGACATACATACATACATTATCGTTGCTGCGAAACGAAAAAGTATAGAGATATACGAGGGGTGTTCAAAATATTCTCGGTATGAGAATGAAAACAAACAAGTACGAAAAGTTTGATATTTTTATTTTTCAATACACTCCCCCCCTATGTTCATACACTTAAAAGATCGATCAATTATTTTTTTTAATCCCTCGTAAAAATATTTTTTATCTTTCGTGTAAAAATGCTCCTCCACTGCCGCCTTCAATGCTTCATCGTCAGAAAATTTATTTCCACGCAGATCCTTTTTAAGATTGGGGAGCAAAAAGAAGTCGCTGGGGGCTAAGTCCGGACTATACGGTGGGTGAGTAACAGTTTTAAACCCACATTCAACAATAGCTGCCTTGGCAATATGAGCAGTATGGACGGGGGCGTTGTCATGCAGAAGCAGAATACCTTTGGTTAACTTTCCTCGCCTCTTTTCTTTAATTACATCCTTTAATTGACGTAGAATGTTAGCGTAGTACTGTCCTGTGATATTTACACCTTTTTCTTTATAATCGATTAGTAATACTCCTTCACAATCCCAAAATATCGTGGCCATGACCTTGCCAGCTGAAGGGATGACCTTGAACTTCTTGGGATGAGCTGAACCCTTAATGTGCCACTGCATGGACTCTTGTTTACTCTCTGGGTCATAATGATGAACCCAGGTTTCATCTCCAGTAACTATTCTTTGCAGCACCTCATCAGGATTTTCACCGCACAGGTCAATAAAATCGGAACAACAAGCTACACGCATGTCTTTTTGAAGCCGAGTCAGCATTCGCGGAACCCATCTTGCACTTACTTTTGACATATTAAGATGGTCATGTATAATATCATGTACGGTACCAATAGAGAGATTGGTTACTTGTGCTATAGATTTTACCTTCACTCGACCATCTTCCAATATAAGTTTTTCCACTTTATCAATATTTTCTTGTGAAGTAGCTACTACAGGCCGGCCAGGTCTAGGGTCATCTTCAATACTCTCCCTTCCGCGTTTAAACTCGCTTGACCACTTTTGAATGGTAGATAAAGAAGGAGCAGACTCACGGTAAACACAATCCATTTCCTCTTTTATGGCTTTTTGATTTTTACCCTGTTTTGTCAAGAATTTTATCACGCATCGATGTTCTAATTTAGTTAACATTGTCAATTCGCACATGATGTTCATGTTTGTTCAGCAATTGCAGAAAAACAAAAGACTATCTCGGTTCGAATTATACTTTTTTTTAATGTCAATGAATAAACCTTAGCGGCCAGTAACGAAAGAAATTTTAGAAGAGGTCGTAAGATATCAATACCGAGAATATTTTGAACGCCCCTCGTATTTTTAAGTTAATCCTTAGAGACATGAAATTAAATCACCTGCCTGAAAAAATATCAGATGAACCAACCAACAAGAATTTCTACAGAATTATTCGATATTTTTTTACAATTTCAACGCTTAATTAGAGAAAATATTTTCTCAAATATAGGGTCATAAAAGCACAGTAATAGTGGAGTGAAGGCGGTAAAGTGTTATTTTATGTTAATTTGAGTACTTACGTAGCTTGGTAGTAGCGTAAAATGGGTGTTTTCTTAAGATTCTTTCTTGAGACCTTAGCTACTTAGCTAGATTATGCTGCTTTTAGATAAGTATAGACAAATTACTGGCATATATTTTCAAATAACATGAGTTTTGTTAAGGTTTTTGACCTCATTAAATTAAATAAAATAATTATTTATTTCAGAAAATAGTTTCCATAATATTAGTAACTTATTATTATAACCTATTTCGATACTTTTTTCATCTATATTTAGACAAGCGTTACTCTGCATTAACGATTTAACATGTAATGCAGATATTTGTTAAAATATTTATAAACAAACTTCCAAAAAAACCTCGTTTATGCTACAAATATGTAATAGATACTTGTACAGTCACCAGCAAAAATATATGACTGTGGGCAGCCGTGAAAAAATATCCGATGCTCCATTGGAGGCATAAGTATATGACGACACTACCTCGGTAAAAATATGTGATGCTTTGTAGCCGGCAAAAACATCGATAGTCTGTATCCGCATAAATATCGGATCGGGTGGCTTAAAAATATTTGACGACTCATAAAAATCAAAATTATGTGATTATTCTCATCTGGCATAAATATCTCTCCACTGTGAATGCAAATACATGGGATGACAGACGGTACATACTATTCGCAAATATTTATGCTAGAAATGCCTGGCTGTCTGCATGCCCGGGAATTGACCCTCCATATAATCTAAAATCACAGAGGAGCTGGGATGATGCTTTATCGAAATTAACGTATACCACATGTTTAGATAACAGCGAAGGAGCTGAACGCGCTCGTTTGATCGCAGTTGGTTGTAGGGACGCTGGCCACTGGCTCAACGCATATCCCTCACCCAATACTGGCACTCATCTAGACGGAAACACCCTCCGTGTGGCAGTTGGTCTACGCCTGGGGGTTCCAATCTGTGCGCCGCATATATGCCACTGTGGGAGTGATGTGGATCAGATGGGGCGTCATGGTCTGTCTTGCCAGCGAAGCGCGGGGCGATTGTCTCGTCACGCCGCGCTCAATGACATTATCCGCCGGTCTCTTGTCACCGTCAACGTGCCTGCGATACTCGAGCCGGCCGGTATAGCTCGGGACGATGGCAAGAGACCTGATGGTATGTCGCTGATTCCGTGGAGGATGTGACGAGTGTTGGTGTGGGACGCGACCTGCGTGGACACACTGGCACCGTCTCACCTTCACGGTACTACCAAGAAAGCGGGTGCTGCTGCCGAAGCTGCCGAGACCCTCAAGAGGCGGAAATACGGGGGTCTCGACGCCAATTACAACTTTATTCCTTTCGGTGTTGAGACCCTCGGTCCGTGGGGTCCGGGAGCTCAAAATCTATTTACATATTTGGCCAAACGGCTGGTTGAGGTCACTGGGGACAAAAGAGCTGGCAGCTTCCTCGCTCAACGAATAAGCGTTGCAATTCAGCGAGGAAATGCTGCCAGTATCTTTGGTACTATGCCCCAGGGGCCCTCTTTAGATATAGATTTTTAGTTTTCCTTTTTTAAGTAGTAGTTTTAGTTTTGTAGGTAGTTTTAATTTTATTTAGGTTACTTTATGTTGTTTATATTTCTTGAAATAAATATATTAATTTATGAAGTTTATATAACATCTGCTCTCATACTAACATAGTAGGTACAGGCGAAAGTCATCCGCCAAATGTTTTATACGACTAATTTTAGTCATGTGTCGCGATAAGCCGGCGCCCTTTATATCTGGAATTCGGAAATTATGACGTCATACGTACCCCGGGTCGCAGAGACGTAGGCATAAGATATACTGCCGTATTCGAACTTCAAGATATTTACAAGAGACGACACGTACTAGATCCATTCTAGATACGTTATAGTTTAGATTTCAACTAGTTCTCTTTTGCAACGCAATTCGGGCAACCAATGTCACTTTTACGATAGATCATGTTAGATATCTATTAGATGTGAATTAGATCTCTAAGTAATATCTTGTGGAAATCGTTCAAGAGTATCTCCAGAATCGCGGAAATGTCAAATTTGACAGGTTAGATCTTAAACATATCGTTAGCGTATCTTGGCGATGTCTAAAAGATATCTATTAGATGTCTATTACAAAATCCGAATCGGGCCCATACTCAGAAACTAAACACCTTTATGTAACATCCAGCAGAGCCAAAACGAAGTCTTCTGTTAGTATTTATAAAGTTGACATTCCCAAAACCTTTGTAGATAAATTGTTTTATGTTCTCGGATTATGTAAGTGTGTATTCAGCGTGAGATATCGCAACCTGGGACTGTTCCAAGATACATTTTGCAGGTGGTATTAATTTAATACGTACCTAAGCTTTCACATTGTTGTACTTTAGGAATACCAAGCGTACAAAGGTTTAATACTAAATGTAAACATGTATCGTTCAGTGGTCTCATATATTTAAAGCTTTATTTATTTTTTAAATTTCTTCGTCGCTTCAATGGCGTTCTCGACTATTGAATTAGGTATTTGCCAAAACAGAGACCCGTAGTTTTCTAAATTATAATTTTTCCCCCGTCGGAATTTATGGAAAGAAATGTACATTAAAGTATTTGTCCTTTAGTTATTTTCAAGTCTCTATATTCTAAGCTGCCTTGAGGGTCTAGCTAGACAATAGACTTGTAAATTAGATCTTATATAGTTAAAGAATGAGTCAGTCATTTTGATGTCGTAGGAACGAGAGAAAAACAAGAGGAAGTAATAAAACACCAGTCAGTTCCTGAACGAATTTAGCCTGAAGTGTATTCTCATTTCTACTGAAAAAGATCTAGTGAAAAAAGGAACAAAGAAAAAAAATGGAGATAGAATTGCAAACTCGACTTTCACGGAGTTAATAAAAATTTACCACTTCAAACAGTGCACTTTTCTGATATCATTACTCTTCTTTTAGCTTTGTCCTAATTGAGTAAAAAGTACAAAATCGTAGTCCAAGTACCGCTTGCCCGGTCTGCAATTTTTATTTAACTTATAGGAACCGGTCTAGCATCCTGACGACTGGGTTTCAAAATTTGCCAGCTTAATTTCAACTTTGTAAAACTGACAAAGAGTCAATACATGATTGGGGAGAAGGTGCTATGTGAAGGACGCGGGTTATCAGTAGGCTAGAGTGGTACTATAAAACCTATTGTGGCTTTCTTATTGTCCATATGGATATGATACTATCGCACACGCATATTGGTGCTATGTTACAGCGAGTTATATCACAAGGCATCTCACTCGCACTTCATGGTCGTATTCTAATAAATTGTTAAGCCTGGATACCGGTTTAAGTATAGCGCTTGCCGGTGTTTCAATTATTATTTAAGCTTGGATAAGTCTACCGATATTGAAAAGTCGCCCGTATCGACCTCATTCCATTAATGAAATACCAAATAGCGAGGTAATAAGAGCAGGAATTAAAATTCCCATTAGCGGTCCTCGAGCGTGTCTTGGAATTCTCTCGAAGCCTTTGAGACATGACTCAACGTTGAACATTATTTTGGACAAATTTCTCTCGTTAAATATGATTTTCACTAGAAACTGGGCTGCATTTTTTCGTTTACTGATTGATTAATGGATATAGAAGTGACAATTTCCCTAGTTATGTGAATACTTCTTATCGATATTAAACTTTCGTGAGACATATTTTAAACTGTTTAGACGGCAACGGTTTCACTCACTTGAAACATGTCGCCAATAGCGACTAAAAATTCAAGTGAATGAAACCGTTGCCGTCTGAACAATACTTCTTATATTTTTAGCAACATGAGAGTCGATAACTCCATATATTTACACGTGCCATACGATTTCGCTGAAGGTAACCCAATCATACACTCGCCCGTGTAAACTGAGTTACGGCCGATGCGATATCGCGCGCGGCGGAGCGTTTTAGCGGCGGTGTGGAGGCAACTTTATAACTGACGATGTAGCAGCACTGTTTATATGTGTTTTTTTTTTAACTATATTATGTATTAAAAACCTTTAGCACGATGGACCGACGATCTAGTTAAAATTGTAAGATACCGTTCAATCGGCGAAGTAGCGGTTTTACCAAAACATTATACGTTTGCTCATTCAACCGTTGAAAAATCAAATAATATTACGTTAAGCATAAGCATTTACTGTAAAGGCAGGGTTCCACCAGTGTGCGGCACTGTGAAGCACAAGCATTTTCGTACTGAATATGCTTGAGCCGGGAGCCGCACAGTGGCTCCCGCTTTTATTTACGTCTCCGTTCCGTCGTAGTTAATAATTACATTTCATAACGTTAGAAATATATGCCATGCGATTTTTCCGTGTTATAACCTAATCTTATCCTCATATTCTAATCTAATTTATTCACACACTGCATCGTTATGAGTTCTCGCATAATTCTCCCCTTTTTTCTCTCTTTAAAACGTAGTTAGTTGTACTTAATGGAATAAATTATTTCACTTTCTTCTTTATTTCTTTTAATTTATAACGTAAACAAAGTCTAGACGCAAATTTGAATAGCAATAATAACTTATTAGCCCGAATTAACTTCAAACTTTGTTTAAACAAGTTTATGGTAGACTAAATTCACTGTTATTAATTGTAAATAGGTATACATATTAAATTGTAAAGTACAATAATAATAATGCATAAACATGATGTTTACTTTAACAATATATCTAAAATTCAAAAGTCTCATAAAAGTCTTCACTCTGCACCGACTTTGACTTTGACTAAGCTTGGAGTGTCAAAATAGCCGTCATATTTTCATATGAATCTGTGACGTTTATGGTGACACTTCCACACTTTATGATAGCAAAAATCTGTGCGAAGTTAGCTTAGTCCGTCTGTATGAAATTGTATTAAGCTTACTTTAAATTCTCCAGTAAAAATATTAAAACCTGGCGCTTCTCCATTAAAAACTGAATGAATATAATTTAAAGTGAAAATTCATTTAGCCGAGTTGACTCTATACGCAACGACATTAATGTTTGTGGTTTTTATTCACATCATAACTGTTTTACAGAGGTCGACTCGTTCCATTTAGGTTAACCAAAACTGTTTGTTGTCTGTTAAATACTATTTACTTACTAATATAGTTTTATTTTAATTTGTGGTTTAAATCCCACCTTTAGGTACTTATGTAATGCAATGTTACAGGTATATCTTCGTTTTAGGACAAACTGCATGGCATTTGACATTCAGTTTTGCGACGATCAGTAAACGACCAAAGGTATTTCAGTAAATGCCCAGAAAATCAATTGTAAATAAAATCTTATTATTTGCAGTCTTTGCATGCATCAAACACAGCGAGTAATATCAAATGAATATCAAATCATGTCCAGATTTTTTAAGTTCAAATTTGGTCGATTATCGTTTTTTTTTTATCATTCGGTATCTTGCAAGGTTCTGTTTTATACCAACTTTCTTCCTCTACAATTGTTCACAATTAGACTAGCACCTTTATTCCCCAACTGGGGATCTCAATCCGACCAAAAGTTGCGCACAAAATTCGTCTTACTAATCTGCTTCATTTACTTAATTAGTTTCACAAAAACCCAGTAAGACAGGCTTATTTTTACAAGCACCTCACTCACATACTGCCTTTTTCTATCGAGTAACTCAACTTGGTAATTATACAAATAGGCTTATTTTATTTGAAAAGTCATGTCGCTTACGCCACGTAGTTCTGGCCAAGTTCAAAATTTGCGGTCTCCGTATGCTACTGCGTAACTTTGACGCACGGAACGTTACGTTACGGTTTAAAGTTTTTAATGTCTCGCAGTCTTGAGTTTCGCGACTTTTGCGATTAAAAGTTTAAATCGTTTGGTTGAGTTTAATGCAATTTTAAATTTTGTTTGGGGAAATATTTATGGGCCCCAGTTTGGTGGTATGTCTGTTTTCTTTCCCTTTATCTAATGAGATGTGACAAATGTGTCATTCCTCTTTTCTCTCAAACGTGATTGTTGTTACTTTAGTAAAGTCTAGTAAAAACGGAAGAATTATTTTGTTCATCGTTATAGTTTTATAAGCCTTAGGCTAATGATATACGTTTTAGGTTCTCATCGACTTTTTTGTTGCCTGTGACTTTAATAGTCCAAATCATTTAGACATTTCATTTCAATATGCCATTATATTATCATTCTAGTCTGTCTGTCTATTGGTTTGCTTAGGTAACTCAAAATTTGGCACGGAACGGACGCACTTACTAACATGTTATAGTTACGATTTTGCAAAAACAATCCACAGAACATCCACGTAACTTCCTAAAATAGCTAGCGCACAGATAACAACCGTATTTCCGACGTCTATCAAACGCATATCTCAGTTGAAGGGCCGTTTTCCATCTCGCGCTGCGTCATGCTGGCAGGCCTTTGTCCCGACGCCTTTCACAGGCCTGTACTATTCCGAACACACACACCTAACCAGTATAAAATATGACCCCGACACCAGTTACAGCTACATGTAATCGGAGATCTTACGATACTGGTCGCCCTAAATCAAAGCAATGGGAAAACTGCGCTTGCTGCCGCATTAAACCCAATCCAAAAAGGTCGCATGTCTTTAAAAACGCGTAATGGAATACGATCTTTCGCAGTTCAACTACCGGCACTTGCCTGCTGATTTCGTTGAAAGGACGTAAGTACCGTGGAGGTTGTATGAAGATACGACGTTTGTATGTAAGCGGAGAGGCTCATTTTCTACGTCAATGCGCGTCGAGAGCTGTGAGCGTTTTTAGTTGAACTTGAATAGGTTTTTAAAAGAGTATTTTTAGTTGTGCTTTAGCAGACCAAGGTTTTATTTATAATTCGAATGTTCGTCATAATTTGCTTTAATAAACCATGTTACCTACTAATAATTGTAAAAGCCACTTTCCTAAATTGTTTTACCACAACTTCACAGTACCGGTGTGAGCGTGACAATGAGCTCAAGAAGCTGATGAGGTGAAGTTTCTTTGGTACCTATATTTACGAAAGAAAAAGTTTTTCCTAGCGCGCTAGTTTTATCTAGCGAGGTATCTATTTCTTATCATTACCAAAACGTTTTCGATTAAAACATGTTTAAAGTTTACTACATGTAAATGGTTATGTAACTATTAAAACGTTTTTTTAAAGAACTCACAAATTGAAAACCGTTTCAACCTGAAAATAAATTCCTAATAGAATATAACAGCTTTCATCGCATTGCAAATCGACGCAAAAGTGGCACAATCAAACAAAGGCCGAGTCGGAACCGAGCGGAAGTTCGATGCGGTAGTTTCTCACTTGCCCCATATAACTGCTTATGCCTTGTTACTTTGAACTTTGCCCCTTGTTCTTGCTGTAAAGAAAAAAGGTTGACTATGACTGTAACATATTTCTACTGCTGGAAAAACAAAAAAAAAGTTATATTAGCATCCCATACGGTACGGTATAGGGATGATGACACAAGTTGAATTTTATAACAAAATCTAGTAAAATAGATAGCAAATGAGCAATTTATCACAATAATGTGGATATTAAAATAAAATACGGAAATGTTACAAAAATACAGGTCCTGAAAGTTTCAAAATTTAAGTTATTTTTTAACTTCCAAAAACGATAAAAGTAAGGGTACCATTCGATAAATGAAAATTAGTCATGTAGCCTATTGTACGGATGATGTGTGTTGTTGTGTGTGTATGACCGTATGACGTACATATCTGTTGTGTCACGACATCTCACCAGGAGAAGGGAGGAGTCCAAAAATCTTGAAAAACACCTCACGTCAATGGACACCCCCTTACCCACGCGTTGGACCAGCTAGGTACATGTACTACGGTGAATTTTCATTCTGAGCGTGCTGTACTGTTGGCAGTGTAATGGCGCCGCGTTAAGTTCTAACTGCAGCTGCGCCTTTGTGGACAATGACAAGTGCACTCCGGCCGGGTGGATACTTTCCATCTGTTCCATGCTACTGTACTGTAACATCCATTAGAGATTGAGTTCATATTCGGACAAATACTAACAATAGTACAGCCAGCAGGGATACGCTTTGTGGAGGAATGAATTATATATACTATACGTAGTACGTAGACACAATTACACACTTAGATGGCTGGCAGTCCAACTGTGCGTTTCTCCAGAAACTTGAACCTCGCACGGCTAAGCTGTGAAATTAACTGTCGCCCGCGGTATTTCCCGGCCCATACGATCTTCAATAATTCAAGAAAAGAGCGTACTCCCATCTTAAAGGTCGGCAACGCACTTGCAATTCCTCTGAAATTGCAGGTGTCCATTGGGCGACGGCAATTGCTTACCATCAGGCGATTCGTCTGCTCATTTGTGTAATACGTACGAGAAGTTGTGTTTTCTCCCGATGAACAATTCTAAAGCAGGAAAAACATAGCTTACTGACCTACGGCTCACTCGGCCTTTCTTTCCTAAAATAAAAAGTCAACATAGGTATACATACTTACGGTTTCTTAATTTAAGTGCCTTGAACTAAACTTGTTCGCAATTCTCAGTTGCCTAAAAATAAGTCCATATTGAAATATTTATAGTCCTCTATAAGTCTTTCGAAACTTTTATACTTTGGTTTTCTTCTGTTCATTTCGGGCCATAAGTCACGCAACTTTCAGACCGTCAAGAAGCCTGCCAAGTTTACTTTTATAATTGATAGACCCTAGCACCAAATAATAAAGGTTATTTTTGTTTGGTAACAGACTCCAGTTACCGGGAGAGGTAATAAGTTCCAGGCGACGCACAATAACGATATATTTCTGAACGAAATCAGGATATGAAAAATGGCCTCCGGCAGAAAATTCTTCAAGCAATTCTAAGCCTTCGCACTTTGCTTTACGGTTCTCGATTTGTAGATATAGATAGTTGTAGATAGGGCCCGGTGGATGCGCATCATTGCCATTTGCCCCCTATTCATGTTACATTTATTGGCAACTAGTTTCTTGCAGTATATTTCCCTCGGTGAATTTTAAACAAAACTTTCGCCGCGGCTGAATGCCGGCGGGCTCTGGTCTAAAGAAAGTTGGGTTATCGATTCGTTCTCTCGGTCGTTGGATATTTGAATTTGGAATGCGTCACGTGGTCACCGGCTGTTACGGTTTGGAAACTTTGTATTTGTTAGGACAGCTATCTGACTTTGTACTCAAAAATGATAATAGATGCGAAAATTTCACGCAAGTAAATATTTTAACAGTCAAATTACTTGACAGAAGTAAGCATGATTTTAAGTTAGGAACTGAAGGCACTCTATGAGATAAACTTTGATGTAAATAAAATACAATCGAGTAATATTCGTGCTAGTTGAGGTTAATTAATTTTTGCTTGACAAGACACGGTGTTCAATATAATGCACGAAAAACGAACAAATTCTAATTATAAAAACAACCAATGGCATAACATGCGGCTATATCTTATTACTTATTCCATTAAGAAAAACTTTATGAATACCCATAATTGATGAAAATTATCAACTTTGACGTTTAGGTACATTTAGTAATTCGACAGGCGACGGCCGTGACAGTTAAAGTTTTGACAGATGGGGTTGAAGTGTCGCGACTATTTATAGTATTTATCTAGAAATTCCGGGATGCGAGACTTGAAGAGCTTCGAGGGTAATTCAATTATAAGTTGGTGCGGATTCCAACTTGGTTTAGTAGATGTACACGAATTTAATTCAAAACTTGCTTAAATAAATAGGAATTGCAGACGCGCTTATAACGTGATTGTTTTATTAGTTCATGCGTACAGTCAGCAGCAGAAGTTGCTAAGCGGGCGAGGTGTTCAAAATTACCTTGACGCGATCTTATTGTCTTAACAATAAAGACGCGTCAAGATCATTTTGAACCACTCGCCCGCTTAGCAACTATTGCTACTGATTGTACTTGTTTTGTCGAATGCTGTATGTGCAAATGAAACGCAGGGATTCAAATTGTCGATGTATGTTAAGATCGATTATACGCATTACTATAATAGAAATGTCTTGTACAGTCAAGTGTAAAAATATGGGTGCACTCATCATACTCGAAAACATGTCTCATAACTCTTATGTCAGCGAATTAAGAACTATGGGACATATTTTTGACTAAGTTGTATGCACCCATATTTTTACACTTGACTGTACATTATTTTACTACAATGACGCTATCATAATTTAATTTTTCTACTCCAGCACTTAAATGTGTCAATTAAATGACTGACAGTGATATCTAAAGCAATGTCATTTGAATGATTTGTCTATAGGCTCATAAGATGACTGCTAGCAGTCATCTTATGAGTATAATACAACTGCTTTATTTTTTTAAAGATACAAGTTCCGATCATCTTGATTGAAAGAGGTATGTTTTCATTTACAATAATAACTCTTTTTTTTTTTAAATAATAACTCAATTTTTTTTAAATAATAACTCTTTTTTTTTAATAATAACTCTTTTTTTTTGCTGCAGCTGTCATAGAAAAAGTAATGTATGCAACAGCTCATAATTGGTTCTTAAAATTCTCGGGTCTTTTTTTACAAAACTCGACTACGTCTCGTTTTGTAACTTCGACCCTTGAATTTTAAGAACCCTTATTATATCACTGTTGCATAAACTACTATCAGACTACTAAAGAAATGCAGAAAATAACCCAGAAGCAGTTTTTACACATTTATAAAAACCCACACACGCAGGCAGGACGAAGAAGTAGGCAATAGTTTTATTCGTATGCTTAAAACCTTCCTCCAAACTTATAAAGTCCATATTCTAATGACACAAACGTTGCGAGGTTTCTAAAATTAACCCATTCTGAATTTCCATTTTCAAATTAAGAACCGGTTTAAATTTACAATGCGTTCCGTTTGCGACCCGTGACTCCACATTGATCCTCGACAACGACTTAAAAAGGCTTAAGTCTCAGGATGCTTTAAGACGTTTAAGCCATTTTATATCGATCTGATAACGCGTTCCGTGAGCGCTGCGGGCGGAATTCGTAATTGGTACGATACGGAATAGACCTAAGTTTTTCTTTGAGCCTTAATCTCTTTGAAAAGGAATTTGTTTACGTGAAAATGCGGGTGTTTTTGCATCACTGGGTCGGGAATCTATTTCCTTGTTTCGTTTGGTTTTTTGTTGCGTAATTCTTGAGGCTTTTCTGTTATGTGTGCCAGCAATGTGCGGAAACAAAATTGATTTTTTTTCTTGTTTCTTGAATGTAAACGTTTTGCCGTTTCCCGATACAAAAAGTTGGTTTGATTCTAAGTACGGGGGATTCTACGGAAACGTTGGCTTGGCAGGACTAATATAGCGTTACTGTTTGTTGAATGATTAAATATTGCTTTGGAAAGGTCTTCGTACTCGTAGTTCCAACCTTGGTGGCAGATTTCGTCCCGTGGGTTCAGGTCCTTCTCTCACTCTCACTGGGCGTAAGTGTGAGCGAGACGGTTGTGCGTGCCCGGGATCGTGGATATAAATTTTTTTGAATTGTTATTTTTAATCTGGGGGCACGGCAGTGCCCCCGCCAAGTCGAGCGCGAAGCAAACACTGCCGTACCATCCTTTACTGGAACCATTTCGCCGCATTTTCAGGCCCCTATTTGAGAATCTCTGGATAAGACCAGATCGCAGAAATTTTCGTCATCCAGTAAACTATAATCACATACTTAAAATCCAAAATTTCAAGTCTGTAGGTCATTTAGTTCCGAAGTTAAGCGAAAGCAAAGTTTCGCATTTATGACACTCATTCATTCGCTCATGATCATCAGAATAGAATTAGTACTTCCCATAAACTCAGAGAGCTGAAATTTGGTACAGAGTTAGGGTTTAATGGCCACATAAAGGGAAAACCTAAAAATATTGCAATATCAGTCACGTTTTAAAGATCTAAGAACTGCATAAGTAAGTTTGTAATCCCATATAAATATATGATATTACAAAGTTACTGTTGCAGTTCCTACAAATTGTAGGTAAAGTAGAGGTACACTACGATGTACGATGTGAGTATGAATGAAGATATGTTTAGTTATGATATGTGTATACATAGTATGGGTATGAGTACCCGAAAAGAAGGACTGCCTACAAAAAGAGATGAGATCCCATCAAAAACATTACATGTAAAAAGGTGCAAGTCTCGCAACGCTTTTACTACAAAAAAGTTTTGAGATGTAATGTGCAACCAAGTCGGTTATTTTAATCAGTGCCAGGGGGTGTTAAAACCGTATCAATAAGATATCTTTAATTTGTAATACATATAATGACTTGGCAATCGCACATAATGCTTTACTCGTACCGTACTCGTAAATATGTGTAATGCTCAAACTGCAATTAGCGCTAGCGTTATGTACAAATAGAATTATTTTTAATAGGTGACGATGATCCTTTTGTCATTATGCAGCCGTGCGATGGCCAAGTCATTATACGTATTACAAATTAAAGATATCTTATTGATACGGTTTTAACACCCCCTGGCACTGATTAAAATAACCGACTTGGTTTCACATTACATCTCAAAACTTTTTTGTAGTAAAAGCGTTGCGAGACTTGCACCTTTTTACATGTAATGTTTTTGATGGGATAAGTTTTAACAAAAAAAGTATTCGACGAGTGCGATTAAAAATAAAATTGCGCATTTTAGAAGCAATTTACATATTTTTAGCGTTTGTGTAAAAAAAATTACAAATTATTAAAGTGAGTTTTAGACCGAAGCGAAAGTCTAGAAATCAGTTTTCGAATCAATGAAGCTATGAAGTTACTTACTATAAAAAGGCCTCAAGATTGCTATTCATAAGTATTTTGTGGCAAACATATTACAAAAATATGTCTCATACTCATTTATAATCTAAAAAAGCGCTACGATTTTTCAAAAACTACTGGCAGAACCTACTGCACCTTAACGATAATTATCTTGCCGTTTCCGAAATTCTAGCGGTAAACTGTCTTAAAAAATCCATACGAAACAGCTAGTCCGTAGCAGTTGGTAGGTGATTCTTAAACATCACGCAATGTGAACATTAAATCCTATTCGAAGCATATAATTTGAGTATTGCCCGAGGCATACTTTTTTTGCAGCTCCACTTCTCGAACGCTCAAGCTTATATCATATAAAAAAATATAGCTGTATTATTTTTTTCAAACCAGAACAGTTTGCTCACTTCCGCACTTTAAAATTCCTTTCCACGCAGCATGCGATGTTTAAATTCGACGTTTAAAAAAGTTTCGCGGAGATTTCGTAAAATGGAGCAGTAATGGCGGTTCGTGGTCGCTCGATTTTTCACCAAGCTTTTATTGAGTTTAAATAACCTTATTGCTGAAAATAAATAATTAAGAAGTATACAGGCGTATTTTAATTATAGGATATGTATTCGATCTGGATTTGATATGGATCGAATTTATATTACAATTTAATACGCCTGATATTTTAGAAGTTGCGTTGATGAACTGAGGAGCGATCGGTAATTAGAAGCGTTTTGATTGTAAAGTTACGAAAGTTACTTAAGATTGTTATTTGTGCTTTAAGATTGTTATTTACTTACGTAGTTTAAGTATATTTTCGTGTTAAACACAGAGTTTGATAAGTAAATAATAATTCATGTAATATAAGTAGGAAAATAAGTTATCTAGTCATAAATGGCACTAATGCTAGTGAGCTTTCCTAAGTGGAAACACTCGCTCATTGCTACTTGTTTCTTCCTTAAAGTGGACGACATATATGTGACGTTATCTATGAAAAAGGGTGGCGGTTACGCCATTATTAATGATGATCCGATATAAATACAACGCCGCGCTGCTTATGCTGTCAATGTCAATACATATTTTGCGAACCTAAACATTCCACTAAGTAGAATGAAGAGTTCGGGGTCGCAAAAAACACACTTCGAGGTAACGTGGTTACTAGTCTTTCTATCGTGCGTGGCGTCTCGTAGGTAAGTGCACGTTATTTTTGGAGAGGCATCACCCTCGCAATTATGGTTCACGCCCCTTCGAGTAGACAGTGTAATGACGTACTTAGCTGCGCGGTGGTAACGAGTATTTCGTTCATGAATAGCGTTTGGACACGTTCAGTTGAGTGCGTCACACATGTAGGTACCTACATTACCTACAAACATAAGGACCACCGATGTAGAGTTAACAGTGTGGGCGATGGTGCCTACTCGTTAGTAAAAAAACAATTAACTTTAGATCACTTTAATATTCAATTCTTAATAGTCTACTTAATTTTTAAGCTTACTAGTAAATTAATGTAATATATGTTTCCCCAGGTATTTGCTGGATTTGTAAATGTTGCTGCGAAATGCATGTTTCCAGTAGTGTATATATATTGTAAATATGTATTGTAATAGTTAATTAGGTACTAACATTAGGAACGTAAGTCTACTAACAAATCTGTATGATAGTTGCTCGAAATAAATATTTTTCATTTCATTTTCATTATATATTTTCATATCAATCAATGATGTCACTGTTAGTGTTTTATTGACATATGAATGAGCCCTTGAGACCTACTCGCAGAATAATGTTTGAAGAGTGTTTGTTTAGGTCTAATAAAATACGATTTGTTTTAATTTGGATATCATCTTATATCGAAAATAAAAAAAAAATCTTTGCACACAGTCATAACAATAAAAATAATCTTTGCACACAGTCATAACAATAAAAAAAACATGTTTAATTTGACTTTGAATAACTTTTGTTATCTTTATAAACTGGCATAGACTTTACAAAGCCAAAGAAGTAATAACTTTGTCTAGTTTCTTCGACTTCAATAAGATTATTGTTCACTTAATTCCATTTTCGAAGTGTAATTGTTTTAAACATCATTTAAAGCAATAACTTTAAAAAAATATTATGCACAGAAACTATTTCAGTATCTTTCAAGAAAAGAGAGAGTGTAATGCACTAAGTAAAGCTCTGATATGCAGAAAAGCAAACTGCTTTCCTCTATTTATGATTGGTATTCGGCAAACATGAATAATTGATGAACAAATTAATCGTATCACCGAAAGGGCGGATTTCAAATGACACACTTACTACCCTTGTTCCTAGTCCCGTATAAAATATGCGCGTATTAACAGCAACTCTCTTGATAGACCATCGACCTTACTTCTTTGCGATAAGGTTCACATTTGTTCAGTTCACTGTGCCAAAGATGGTACAGTCAGTATCAAAAGTAGCTGATGAAACAACACGGCAAAAATCTTTACCAAATAGTGGAGTATCTCTACAGTTAGCGTTCAAAAGTATCTGCCACACAGGCCAATTCGAACATACACTGATA
Source organism: Cydia amplana (assembly GCF_948474715.1). Taxonomy (NCBI): domain Eukaryota; kingdom Metazoa; phylum Arthropoda; class Insecta; order Lepidoptera; family Tortricidae; genus Cydia; species Cydia amplana. Next base: position 16,381,232 of record NC_086082.1, read on the forward strand.
GATGAGACTATCAGAATGAGACCTAAATGTTATAAGTTATAAGTCAGTTATCGTGCATTTCGCTCGTACGTGTCCATACATGTTATAGGCGCGAGCAAGACGTACAATATCTAAACGACATCATTCAGATATCATTCTGATGTTAATGTACGTTCAGATTGGCCTGACAGTCTAATTGTTTTGTGTACAATATATAGCGACATATTTATTTTCGTTAAGCTATTCGAGAATTGTTAATACTTTTGTCGCATACGTTACTTTTGATGTTGACTGTACGAATTGATGTGGCCTGGGGGTTGTAATTGTTATTTTATTAATGCGGTCTCCCCTACACGTTGCGTTGTTTGTGAAATTGTCAACTGTATCACAAACTTTCGGTTTGCTGAATAAATTACGGTTATAGGCGCAGGTTGACTGGACTATTGTCTATTGTGCAATATAGATTAATTTATTTAGTAAGTAGTAAGCAAATTATTATTTATTTATTTAACCTTTATTGCACAATACAAGAAAGTACAAATTGCGGACTCATATGTATTAGACGCATAATGACCTATATTACGAATGCAAAATGTCTCAAACGTAAAAAGACCTAAACGAAAATTGCCCTAAACGTAAAATGCCCTAAACGCAAATTACCCTAAACATATATCATATCATATCATTTATTTTCATAATAGTATTTTACAATCGCCTTATGACGTCAAACCGTAGCAATTACTTAAAAATTAAATAACATCATTTATATTATCTATGGAACACTATACACATATTTATTAACTCTAAGGGTTAACTTCAAATTTAATGCCATAAGGCATTCTCTACCATTGTCATAGTCAACCATTGGGCCAAACAGAAACTTACAAATTCTCGAAAACTGCTGAAAACGACAGGTTAAATACACAGAAGTGCTATGCTACGATGTAGATAGCTACGTCGTAGCACGCAGATGAGTATAAACTATAAGTGTAAGGCCTGAGTGGACGCTCGAGTTGGGCGTGTAGCGGGGCGGGGCGTGCGGCGTGCATGTTAAACAAATGCAAACGTATAGGAGCGGCCTTAGTGCACGCCGCTCAAATCACTCGTGACCACGACGCCACGCTGCACGCCCCGCCAAACGCTCCTCTTCGAGCGGCCACTCAGGCCTTACACATCAGGCCAATTCGATCGTGCACCTGACATCAAACTGATATTTGAATGATATTCTAATCATATCAGTTAGCTGTCATGCCGAGCCATCGTCATCGTCGGATTTAACCTAGGTTTATTAAGTACTTTCCGTAATAAAATACTTACTTCTATTTTTACCATTTCCAGCTATTAAAAGCTTACCAGTATTTACCTACTAACCTTGAAACCGCGCTCGTAAGTAATACTTCCGGAAATCCGAACCGCCCCGATGGTATAGAGATTGCGTCGAATCGGCCCCTAAATCAGGTTAGTTGAAGTTTTTATTCGCGACGCTGCGCCTGCGTCGCGTGACATGACGCCATCATTCACGAACGTAACCTACATCGGATCGGTGACACCATTTTGTAAGCATGTTACGTCTTTGTCTAGCCCTAAGGTTGACTGCTAGTGCTAGAGAATGCCATCAGGCATTGAGAGTGATGTCTTTTGTATTTTTAGCAATTAAGTCTAAATAAAATATTGTAATCATCCTGAGTTGAAAAATGCATTAAGAGTATCAAAATGTAATTCCTGGCCATTGCGAAATAGGGCTATCTATTTATAGGTTATAAACTCTTATTCGTATTTTTTTAAATTAAATTCATGGTTGATTCCTCTTCCTTAATTATAATAATTATTCTGCCTATTGAGGTAAACAGTGTCGCGCTTTCAAAATCTTTAACAAAATTACAATTTAACCCATTCAGCGCTAATCACGACACGTTGGCGTTTTGCCTCTACGAAACATTTCCGGTATATATACCTTTCTTACCTGATTTACCTCATTAATTTTTGACGGATTAATTATTAGAAAATAAATATTGCGATTCTTAGTTTGCAAGAATAGTGTTAGTTAATTAAGTACCTATGGCCAACAAATTTCGTGTCATAAGCATCGTATGTACCTATAAGATTTTTTTTATTAAATGAGTAAACAAGTAGGTAAGTAATACATATATGCAAAAACATTATAAACTAAAATTAAAAACTACAACTAAAAACTACAATAACAATAGGTAACTAAAATCATAAATAAAAAATAGATATTATAACATCGTTGATTTTGATATATGCAAAAAAAAAATATAAACTAAAATTAAAAACTACAACTAACTACAATAACGATAACAAAAATTATAAAGAAAAAATAAATATTATAATATCGTTGATTTTGATATAAATATTAGTGATTTGGATCTAATTATTATGAATAGTTTATATAAACTGTATTAGGCCGAGTACTGGGTACACAGAGGCTGCTTACTGGATTTTGGAGGCTGACTACTGGAGAAAAGTGCCACTTTTTGTTTAAACTTAATTAGAGATATTATAAAGAGGATTGTAATTTTTTTTAATATTTTGTTTTAAAACTATGTTAAACAATTGATCTAACCATGTCAATACCGGGAAACCCATGTTATCGGCTACGACGTAGCGATACGACCGTAGCTCAGCGATGAATGTGTTAAATAAACATTTTTTCTCGCTTGTGTATATGGCATAAAGGTAAGAATTATTTTTCTTTTTATATTGTCATAAAAAGACCAAAGACATAATTCTGTAGCATTTCCTCAAACAACTTACATAGAGAAAAATATTGCCGCTTCAAACAATTTCCTCCTAACTTTATTTTTCTACGGGAAAGTTTCCTGCTGAATATCGTGGTAAAAGAATAAAGCTACCATAAACAATTTATGGAACATTTACATCCAGGAAATGTATGAAAGTACGTTATGAAAAAAGAAAATCCACAATACGGAGAGAAACTAGATATGGGCCGCTTTATATTATTAAGGTGCAGTAGGTTCAGCCAGCAGAGTTTTTGAAAAATTTTAGCTCTTTTTTATTTAGTTCACAATACGGTTGCCAAATATTTACTTACTTATTTACTAGTTTGGCGCGATGACCGAAAACGAGTCGGGCCAATCAAGTCGGAGTCCAATACAAGAGCACGCCATTTTACCCGGTCCTGAGGGGCTGCCTCGAAAACCGAATCTCGCATATTGCGGGGATCTTTCTCTTTTACTCCATTGAAGGCGTAATTAGAGTAACAGAGGAAAATGCCCGCAATTTGCGAAATTCGGTTATCGCGGTAGCCCCTCTGCGCAGTTCTCGCCAGTTCTCACTGACGCCGAGCTCCCGGAACAAAAATTTCGCTTACACTTCAAATCCCGAAATAATTTATATATCCTGAATTATAAGAAACCTTTTAATAATATGTAATAAAAAAATCATGAATTTTTTTATATAATTTTTTTGTTACCGCTATCTACAAAATGTACAAACTTTTTGAATTGAAAAATTGGAGCTGCCAAAAATTTAATTAGCAATATTGAGGCCTTTGTCTAGTAACTTCATCGATTCGAAACCTGATTTTTTTACTTTCACTCGAGAGAAACTACAATTTACTAATCTTTCATCTGACACTTCACGTTGGTGGCATAAATTCGTTCTAAACAAACTAATAAGTAATATAAATAAATGTTACCCTAATAATTCAATAACAGCGAACCCATTCCGAATACAAGAAAAACCTGCTCGTTCAGAGTACCTACATGTTAAGTAGAGATGCGACATGCAGGTTCTGCCAGGAGTCAGAGGAGACTGCAATGCACATTCTCTGTTCCTGTGGATCACTAATGTCAAAAAGAAGTACCTACTTAGGGCGGCATGTATTGCAACCCTATGAGGTACAGAACGTTACGGCCCAAAACATCTGTAATTTTCTGGATGCAACGGGCATTAGTAATGAACTTTAAAGGGCCGTCACAATAGATCAATACTTGGTCGACGTGACACTCAAAGGCCCGATACCACCCCAATAATAATAAATAAATAAATAAGTAGAGATGGGTATTCGGCATATTTTTCAATGTTCGATTCGAACTGCCGAATATTTAACGAATAAACAAAAATTTTTATGGGCGTTCGCTAGGTAGCGCGGATGCACGTCGCGATCAGTACGGTTACCATCAGTTTGTCACTGACATAAACGCCGTCGAGAACGTAATTTACTTTCTATACATCTCGCTCGCACTCGCATATTAGTGCAAACGGGATGTATAGAAAGTAAATTACGTTCTCGACGGCGTTTATGTCAGTGACAAACTGATGGTAACCGTACAGGTATGAGACGTTTCCGTGTCTTTTCATAAACATTCCCGGTCGATCGGGAGAAGAAGGGTCAAACTGCCGTATTCGAACTTCAAGATATTCACAAGAAACGACACGTACTAGATCCATTCTAGATACGTTATAGTTTAGATTTCAACTAGTTCTCTTTTGCAGCTCTATTCGGGCAACCAGTGTCACTTTTACGTTAGATAGAGTTAGATATCTATTAGATGTGAACTGGATCTCTAAGTCATATCTTGTTGAAATCGTTCAAGAGTATCTCCAGAATCGCGGAAATGTCAAATTTGACAGGTTAGATCCTAAAAATATCGTTATCGTATCTTGGTGATGTCTAAAAGATATCTTTTAGATATCTATTTCAAAGTCTGAATCGGGCCCAAAAACACGTTATAAGTGCAGACCGCGGACCTGAATGAACTTGTGTTCAGTGTTTTAGGCAGTTTTAGCCCAACCGAATATTCGGTTCGAGCTGAGCTGAACCGAATGTTCGGCCGAATATTCGTATTCGTCAAAGTCCATATTCGGCCCATCTCTAATATAAAGTATAAACCCCCGCAAAGTCTTTATTAACCTTTACATTGTTCAAAATACAAACTACACGAGCACCTTTATTACCTTTCATTTGACCTGTGTCTGGCAACGTGGGTAGCATTCATGTGTTCAAAAACAAAACAGAAAACTGTTTTCATTGAATATCTTGAATAGACAACCGCAAAAGCTCGATTGACCTTCCCCTTATATTGTTCAAATTGGTCAAAATATTTCACGTAACCTTTCATATGACCGAGGGGCTTATTCGAAATTAAAAATCAGGAGTTAAAACAGCTCAAAAAATGTAAGGCGAAATTGGGGACGCGTGACGAAGATATATTATTTTCGTTTTTTTTTTTACTTTTATAGGTACTTAAATATATCGACAGACCCGGTTATTAATGTTGCCAAAACTATCTACCGCAAGAAATCCTAACTTCCCCGTTGGTGCACAACTTCCCCCAACTAAAATATTACAATAAGTAATTACTTAAACTTATTCCAAATCCTATATGTTGAATCTCGCCATTACCGTGGAACTATGATTTATTTAACGCTAGATAAGGCGAAGTTATGCACTACAGGCGAATTCAGGGTACGTATTTTTGGTAAAGGTTGGGAATGTTGGTATGTTGGCGTTTTAAATGAACTGCAATATTGACAGCCGGGTTTGGTTACGACCTTACACTTACACGGCTAAAACAAAGTAAAAAAAAATATATCTGCAGTGCAGTGATTGGCTGCCTGCACCGGCAGGCAGGGCCGGATTAAGCATGTCGGGGCCCCTAGGCAGTGCAATACTCGGGGCCCCCTTACAGTTAATTCTGCATACATAAATTCAGTTGTTCAGTACAGGGAAGTAAGTTTGCGGTTTTAATTTCAACCTTCAGGTGTCGGTTGAGCCGATCCGAACAAGCCGAACGATGTCTTTTTCGCTCTTACGTGGACATAAAGGTTTTTTATATTAGTTTTTGCCGATTCCTCCTTGCGTCCAGTGTGGGGAGAGCTCTTTTTTTCTCAATAAGTAGTTAAATATTTTGCGAGGCTGAACAGCGATTGTTCGACCATACGAGCCACATGATTAAAATTAACCTAATAATAAATATTTTACATGTGTTTAAATGATTATTCATTAACCAGTCAAAGTAGCATGTAGGTAAGTACTGGGTGAATCGGAAAAGCAATAAAAATCGCGAGCGCAGCGAGATCGAATTTTTTTGTGAAAACATTGTGAAAGCGTGTTAAAAAAGCCTAAAAATCCGAAGTTACCCAGTAAGGCGAGCTTTCATGCGAGGTCAAAGCCGTGCTTCAGGATAAGCTCAGCTAGATCACAGACGCCAACCAATGTCCATTGTATTAAAAAGCGAGACCGCAGGCCGAGCAGCGAGGCCAAAGGCTAAGCTGAAGAAGAGATTTGGTAGACGAACCAAAAATTGAGGTAAAAAGTGAGGCTGAAGGTCGAGCTCAGCAATCTCCACATACTTAACAAGCCCGAAGCGTACTTATAACCAGCGAGGTGAGCTTTCATGCGAGGCAAAAGGCTAAGCTTCTGAAATCAATGTTTATATTTGTTAAAAAGCGACGCCGAAGGTCGAACTGTAAGAAAGCAGCGCTCTGATACGAACCAATCATCAAATGTTACTTAACAATAATATATGTGTCACACAAGAGTTACTTGGAGGGCCGAAGTTTCATTAATGAGGGCCTAAACCTCGGGAGCCTGAAATTCGAGCTCGATTTACAGACTTTAAAAGCTATAAAATAACATAATTTACATAATCATTTGATGATTGTGTGTCTGAGAAACTGATATTGGACATTAGGTATAAGTAGGTACCATAATTTTTTTTTATGAATTTTGGCCATATGAAACACAATTTTTTTTGGCGCGCGCGGGGCCGCCGGGGCCCCCTATCCGAGGCGGGGCCCATAGGCAGTTGCCTACTCTGCCTTAGGGTTAATCCGGCCCTGCCGGCAGGTATTGAAATACGTGCTACTGACAGGTAGGCACGGGCTAAACAAAGTGTACAGCCCTGCGTATTGGCACAGGATATACCTGCAAAGTGCAGCCGTAGATTACTTGCAGCGGGATTGAAATCAATCAACTGCCTTAAGGAGCACATATTCGAATTTATGATCTGAATGCATTGGGCTCATAAATGTTTAGGATATAATGAAGCCTATGTGTGAAGGCCATAAAGGTTTTTTTAAAAATAAGTATATCACTACATAGTATAAAACAAAGTCGCTTCCCGCTGCCTGTCTGTCCATCTATATGCTTAGATCTTTAAAACTACGCAACGAAACGAATTGATGGTATTGGTTTTTTTTTATAGCCTGACCAGTAATATATGATAATTGTCAAGAGGGCGCTGTTATTCTCATGTATAGGGTGACAATTCAGTGTAGTATGAAAAAATTAGTTCCAGTGAAATTCCGCAACATGGCGCACCCTCAATAGATCCTGGTTCACCTATAATAGATAGAGTGATTCAAGAGGAAGGATTTATAGTTTGTTAACCCGTGCGAAGCCGGGGCGGGTCACTAGTAATAATTATAAGTTTTTAATATTTTTCGTTGTGAAATCTTGTTTCCCTATAGGTAGGTAAAAGTTAAAGCGTAAGTTGTTGTGTACCTTTTGGATGCATTCTAGAAGGATAATATTTTATAAAAAGAACACCATCTTCCTGTATATTAGATGTGTTGGCTGCACTGAAGTTATTATACTTAAGTCTGTCAAGCCATTTCCGTCAGTAGGAAATAGCAGCAAATTCAAAAAATGTGGGCGAGATGGTTAATCGTCCCATAGAAAATTTTAATTTCGCGCCTTTTTCTACTGACAAAGTTGTTAGCTATACTTATATTTTTATAGAACGTTTGTAATGTTTTTAACGAACGATATTTATTATTGTTTCAGGTTGTGTGTACAGAAAGTAAATTAACAAAATGACAACGTGTAACTTATGGTGAGTAAAAAGTAGATCTTTCAATTTAAATAAAGTTACAAGAACCTGTACGCGAGCGTACGTAACCATCGAGCACAGCCCGTAGGTAAATAATATGAGGAGTGTCTTTTCAAAGGGGCTTATTTTTGTATGGTTTTCATAGAGAATTAAGCATCTTGATATAATATCCAAGTCCGTCATAATATTTCGATACGGACGTACCCTTCGTCTGGTCTTATCATAACCAGTTCACTTAAATTAGAATCAACCTCCTTGTTTTTTTTTTTGCAATGAAAAAAATTTTACCTTAAAAAAACACCTTAATAATAAATACCTTATCTTATCTTTTTTTTGTGTTAATGGGAATAATTTTTTTTCTACATTCAACGCCGCGTTTATGGCATAAAACAACCGCACGCTGAAATGTGATGTTAGAACTTTTAATAACACTTTGCAAAAGCTGTTATCTATCTGAACTTTAGTCGCGAGTATCTGATAGATACCCAATTTGGGTAATGGAATATGCTCCGACCACATTGCCAACCGTTTTCGATATCCCCAGGCTTATTCCCCTATAAAATATCTCGAAAATACTCTATTATTTCTTAGAGCTTACGATTGCCTTTATAAATAATCTCCCCGTTTTTCCGCGCCTCAAAAATGCTGTTTGGCAATTGTTTCTCGAAAAATGCCTTTAAGATTAATGTTTTTCGAAATTTAAATTTGGAACAGAATTCAAATGCGATGTTGAGCCGTTTTTATAGATTGCCAGTCATAAATTAAAAGGAATTGAGCGGTCAGCATTTCAGTGTTACCAGAGAAAAAGCAACCTTGTCTCTTTAAGGTTACAGTTTAAAGTTGCATAAATAGAGGGATGCACGTGCCAAAACTAGTAACTTTTTCTATAAGTATAATGGTGCTTTAATGGCGTCTCGGTAGCAGTAAAATATATTGATTCCGTTTCCACAAGATGGCGTTTCCGTGTTGTAAATCACGAATTGGGAATGCTTGGAATATAATGTTGCAGAGGTTATATTGTTCAACTCGCTTGAATCGTGGAAATTATTCAACCACTTTCAGAATCATAAATCTAGATATTAAACCTGCGAGCTTTTTTCATTTTAATTAATATAATTATCGAACTTGTGCAATAATGTATAAAGTGTGTGATAATCCGAATGATACTTTTTTTTCAACACACTTGCTCGTAACGTGGAACTTTATTGAACCGCTTTTAGACTCATAATACCTGCGTTTGCTTGCTTCCTTGCTTTTTAACATTATAATTATGAAATTTGTGCGGTAATTGTATGTTACGTTTACTAACTGTATTACATTTTAACAATTAAAATTTGATTAATATATGTTATGTTTTTTTTCCTCGCTAGTGTGATGAAAATCTTATGAAACACGTGTGCATTGGTCATTACACACATCGGCTATCTTATTGCACTCTCGTTTTCAGCCCGGGCGCACAATATAGCCTCGAGTGAAATGACCAACGTAGCACACTTGTACCATTATTCATTGATGATACTATTGTTATACCGCATTGAGAGCTTACACCTAGGAGAGAAGGAATCACTGACTCCCGAGTCACAGGCTAGGACCTAGTTTGTTACTACCTAAATGTGTTACAAATGTAAATGTAGCTACTAAATACTAGGGAAGCATATATTTACGCCTACATCTGCAGGCTGTATTGAAGTAGGAATTTAATTAGATTACGGGCCGGGTGGCCCCAACCGTGTCAAGTGCTCTGCGATGTTTTATTCACTGATCGACGTATACTATGTGGTTACAGTAGTATTCAGATAGAGGAAACTGACGTTTCAATAGAGTTACCACGTTAAGGTACCTAGGCTTGTAAATCGAATCATTTAAAAAATATATTCAAAGGGATTATTAGATCCGTCATTTCGCTGGACACTTTCTGCTGTCTTGCTGTTAAGAGCGACAGGGAAGTGGCATTATTCCTTTTTCTGTCTCTCTCAGCGGAAAGTGTTAGGTGTCAGGATAGACGTAGTAACCCTTTAAGAAATAGTAAATAAAAACCGGCCGCGTGCGAGTCGGACTCGCGCACGGAGGGTTCCGCACCATCAACAAAAAATAGAGCAAAACAAGCAAAAAACGGTCACCCATCCAAGTACTGACCCCGCCCGACGTTGCTTAACTTCGGTCAAAAATCACGTTTGTTGTATGGGAGCCCCACTTAAATCTTTATTTTATTCTGTTTTTAGTATTTGTTGTTATAGCGGCAACAGAAATACATCATCTGTGAAAATTTCAACTGTCTAGCTATCACGGTTCGTGAGATACAGCCTGGTGACGGACGGACGGACGGACGGACGGACAGCGAAGTCTTAGTAATAGGGTCCCGTTTTTTACCCTTTGGGTACGGAACCCTAAAAATGTGTCAAGTCAAATTGACATTGGAATAATATTATTTTAGTGAAGTTCGAATAGGCTCCTATGTATAATTTAATAAAAAAAAACAACGGGTTGCACTCCGGGAGTGCCGACAGAAGTGAAAACTCAATGACTAGTCCAAAATGTCTGCAGCACTATGTATAATTGATCCATCCTCCTTTCTATTGAAAAACTTTAGTTCCGAAATTGTTGGCCAGTGAGCTTAAATTTGTAGCGTTAATTGTTTAAAATTCTAATAGAAATTGTAAAGTTACCTTGCAGACCTCGCATCTAAATATATTTTAGTCATGATATTTTGAGTTTTATTCACCAGTACTAGAGTTCACTTTTATTAGCGATTTCATCAAGATGTAGCTTTATTGAATTATATTTTGAGTGATATAAAGTTAGAACGTAACTGTGAGATCCTCGTATTTTAGCCCGTACAAGATTAGAACCTTTTTCATGTAATGTCATTGAGATTTTCTTTATTGATTTAAACGCCATCTAAATGATTGGCCATCTAAACCTTACGGTCACGTGATCGCCTTACGCTGTCTCGAGTTTATCATTTTTTCCCACCTCAAAAAGTGCCCAACGCCGCTAAAGAAGTTTTCACTTCAAAAATTGCGTCCTTAGAAACTTGATTAAAAACTCTGTGTTGAAAAGTAATTCACGCTTAGTGCCAATAGGCTATGACACAACATCTTACAGATCGTAAAATTAAATTCAAACTTTCCAAACAAAATATGATCAAAAAAAAACATATATAATGTACGGCCAAGGGAGCCGCCAGGCCCTCGCCAGGGAAATGAATGCTGAATGCAACGCGGACGCGATCCGCACCGCTGGTAAACGCCATTTTGTTTAGCTGACAGGCGGGATGCGAGTTTGCGAATATTCATTTTTCTTGGTGCATGCATTTTGAACCAGTTGCAATATAAAATCGAATGACTAGGATACTACTAATAGGTCTCTATTGTTCGCCATAAAGTTTTAAGTACTAATATATTGATGGTTGTCCGCATTTTTGTTAGTCATAACATAATTTTTCTTAGAAACGCATAACTTTTCAGGATTGTCATAAAACAAAACAAACCTAACCTATCTATTGGATAACCTTACAAAAATCCTGAAAAGTTAACGGTTTCAGAATTATGACTAATAATCTGACAATCATTACATTATGACTTTCAATAATTATGTCAAACAAAGGGATCAGACTACTAAGTTTTCGCTCGCTTCAGTGACATCAGTTAAATCACTAGCAGTGTGAGTGGAGAACCAGCCTAGCCTAGCCGAGAAGACTAGAGCAAAAAACTCATGCCCGTCGATTATTGCATCATGCATGGTCCTATTCCGAACATCTAACTCTTTGACAAAACTTCGCTCATACCAGTTGGACAACAACAGACATTTTGAAACCACCATTTCCAAGAAAACAAGATCAAACGTGTCTTTACTTCAGCGCATCACTCGAGGCTAAACATTTTAAGTAACCCAAGTTGTAAGTCACCCTGCTCGCCCGTCGTCCAACTCGTACCAACTTTCTGTTCTGCAGTGGCTCCCGGGAAATGAATGCAAAATGTACGAGGACAGTAAATAAATGTCGATTTATAGGTTCCCAGAGAATGTTCGGCGTGTTTTGTTTGACACTCGCTGTGAAATTGGATAAATATCGAATGTTTTGCCTAGATAAATAAATACATATTAGGGGACATCTTACACAGATTAACCTACCCCAAACTAAGCAAAGCTTGTACTATGGGTGCTAGGCGACGATATACATACTTATATAGATAAATACATACTCATATACATAGAAAACACCCATGACTCAGGAACAAATATCTGTGCTCAACACACAAATAAATGCCGGGATTCGAATCCAGGACCATCTGCTTCACAGGCGGGGTCACTACCTCACTACCCACCAGGCCAGACCGGTCGTCATTTCATTCTGTATTTATCAGCCCTCCTTTTATGTACCTACTAGCTTTCAAGTCCATAAATTAATAGGGTTATAGTCCCCATGTCACCCTTGTTCAGTCACCTGCAATAATATGATGTTACTCTTCGAAGTCCGCAAAATATGTGACACGCTCTTATGGCTCTACAAATAAGATCCTGTCATATATTGCAGTCGGCGTGCAGTTCCCACACAAGTTGCAGTCGGGTTGCAGTCTGTCTGTACGGGCCCTTGGCTTCGTCCGTGAGCGCGCGTCTCGATCTTCCTACACGTACAAAAGCATTTTACATCGAATCAATATAAGTTCACAGGTGGACTTTGAACTGCAATCTACCTATATGGAAAACGCGACTCGACTGCGCGCCACGTCCGTGCTAGATTTGAAATGCATATCTGGTTAGGTACTCAATCTGACACATGAAATGCATGCGATTCCATGCTGCTTCACGACAAATAATAGCCATTGGAATTCCAGTTTGAATTTAGAATAAATTGCGCGGGAAAACGGAAAACAAATGAATGTGTTTTCCAATGTATTGTTACTGCTGTTTTGCGAGTATAAGTAGTACAGGCGATACACACTTTTACATCGCGCTGATGCAGCGTTGGAAAACTTGGAAAGAGCGCGACTAATAGGACCATGTGTAATGTGTGTTGTGCCAGGCGTGTTGTCTGATGTAAAATGTGTTTTTACTTGTATTTTTTAATCGTGTCACCACGGCGTTTAATTTGCCGTACTTGACGCTTCCACGTTTTCAAAAAGGCTAAATTTACATTGAGAGTTATTTCTAGGTAAAATTTGGCCAAAGTTTTTGTTCCATGTCCTGAACTTTCAGGGATATATTCTATTTTTGTAGCGTAAACAAGTGTGTCTCACAAGCCCAACAAAACGAAGCATTTACCTCGTATATCCTAGTACCGTTGCCAGTGTTGCCACTGTAGTTCCTCGATCGTATTTGCACGGTTTCACGTTGCGTTTTCATTCGGCGCGTCGTCGGATTTGCTCCCATTCATTCAGGAGTGGCAATCAATGGAACGTCTCTGTGGACCATCGCTAACGAAGAGGCCGCAATTGCGTAGGGTCAACACAAATTAATTTTTCTAACTAATATGAATAAGCACTCATTTCTACGTTAATGCTCCGTGCATAATGTGATATCATGATATGCCAAAAATGCACTATTATACCTATATATTTTCCACTGTAGAACTGGGGCCCAAAATAAATAAAGGTGAATTTCTAATAAAATGGTTTAAGATTTCCGCCGATTTTTAGTTACAAGCTATAATAAATGAGTTCTGGGGCCCTTTTCTCAAAAGCTTGTAACTTGTAATACAAGCGGATGTCACTTTTTGACAGCTTTTGCTAGAAGGGGACTTCCACTTCTATTACAAGTTACAAGCTTTTGAGAAACGGGCCCCGGGTCTATTTTCACTAACGTTATTAATTTATACTTGTCCCTAAAGTAAAAGAAGGAATAATGAAATGAATAAGTTGCGAAACATCTCATAGACAATTTACAGACCTGTATCAGTAACTATTGTGAAATATCTACTCGTGTTAATGTCTATTTTCTTCATATAGATAACAATCACATTTTTTCTACAAAAATCAAACCAAATTACGCAAGAATAAGAACTAGAAAAATAAACTAGCAACCCTAAGATTGCATCACTCTCCCCATTACCGCCGATGAGCGAAACGCGCCCGCGGGACCGAACGAATCAAAGTAAACGCGCCCGTTCCGCTCATTCGTTCCATTCGTTCTTCCATTCGCGTTCTTGCGGCGAGCCGTTTGTCTAATTAAATGCTCCTTGGTGGCTGGAGGAAGGAAAGTTATGGGAGAGTGAATGGCTATAATTATTAGTTTTGGTTTAATTAATGAATACAATTTATTTCTAAAATTAGATTAGGCCTCCTGTTATTGCAATCAGTATGGGCCGTCTTCGGATTTTGAACTAGATATATATTAGATATCTATTAGACATCATCAAGATATGTCAGTGTCAAAATTAACGTTTTTGTTTGAAGAAACGTCACTTTTGACGTCTAATAGATATCTAATATTTGACGTATTTTAAAGTTCGAATATGGCTGTATATACCTACGCCTCATGAATTCTGATTATCGACGCTGCGACTTGCGAGTGCTACTACAGCGTAGGCACTTGCTACGTGCTACGCGAGCTCATAGCAGATATTTTACACTAAAGTGAACCATTTTCAGTGCACGCTAGCGTTTGTGCCCTCAGATAAGTGTTCTAAACAAGTTCATAAATTCCCAGCCTCTGGGACTCTATTCGATTTTACGTAAAATAATTCATTCTCCGTCCAAAACAACGCCAATTTCCAAGTTAACAAAATTGGCAAATATTTCAAATTGTCACTTTCCGATGAGGTCGTTCGTTTAATAGAATTCCTCCTGGCAAGGTCAAGCCTCTGGCCCTGTTATAGAGTACCTTTAATGGACTCCTCATTTATTACGATTCTTATCAGATGGTTTAGTCTAGGCGTCTTATGCTGGAGTCAGATTAATTTGAACCTTCTTTACCGTGGTCATGAGACTCATGAGTACAGTCAGTAGCAGAAGTTGCTAAGCGGGCGAGGTGTTCAAAATTACCTTGACGCGCTCTTATTCTCATAATAAAGTCGCGTCAAGATCATTTTGAACACCTCGCTCTCTTAGCAACCATTGCTGCTGACTTAGAAAAAATATTTTCAATGATTTAATATATGACATTCGTGATATACACTTAATATTTGTTCTAAATTGTTAGAAGTTATTCTACGTCTTCTATCTGTGAAAATCCACTTGGTGTATAAAAATGATCTTTCAACTTCGACTGACGTGATGGGTAAAAAAGGCATTCTTCTGTAATGTTGCAGCGTATATTTGTTGGTGTTCTGTATGACTTCAACTTTTTTTGTTAACAAGCTTTTATTAGGTCGACCTGTAATATGTAACTAACTATGTAATGGAATCTAAGGTAACTAATTTAAGACGAAACAGGAGCTGCGATATAAATATTTTAGATGAATATACCCGTCTCGCTAACGGAAGCGACTCCTAAAACTAGTGCGATAAGGACGAGGCGAAAAATCCTGCATAAAAATCTCAAAAATCGAGGTTTCGTACTCGACTGTTTCCTCCTCCAAAACTTAACCAATTGTAACTAAATTTTGAAATCTAAATGATTATGAAATTATCTGTGTCGAACCGTTTTGACTTTTTGGCTAATTGATATCAGTTTTGAATACCACGCCTCTCATTGCGGCATAGTCAATTAGGCCATTTTGGCCATTTTTGAAGGGAAAATATCAAAAAAAGCAAAACGGTCCGACACAGATCATCATCATCTTCCTCGCGTTGTCCCGGCATTTTGCCACGGCTCATGGGAGCCTGGGGTCCGCTTGGCAACTAATCCCAGTAATTGGCGTGGGCACTAGTTTTTACGAAAGCGACTGCCATCTGACCTTCCAACCCAGAGGGTAAACTAGGCCCGTTTAGGGATTAGTCCGGTTTCCTCACGATGTTTTCCTTCACCGAAAAGCGACTGGTAAATATCAAATGATATTTCGTACATAAGTTCCGAAAAACTCATTGGTACGAGCCGGGGTTCGAACCCGCGACCTCCGGATTGCAAGTCGCACGCTCTTACCGCTAGGCCACCAGCGCCGACACAGATATTGACAATATTAATCTGTGTTGAAAAAATCATTGCTCTAGCTTCAAAACCCACGGAGGAAACAGTCGAGTACGTTTGTATGGAGAAATGACCACTCCTGTTGGCTCTTAACCATCTTCCAAGGATCGTAGCGTCATGAAAATTGGCAGCTGTATGTAGTTCTGATGACAATACAATAATATGATACTGTCGAACTGATCTGATGATGGAGACAGGAGGTGGCCATAGGAACTCTCGACCTGTATGTAACTAACATGTAATGGAATCTAAGGTAACTAATTTAACCATCTTCCAAGGATCGTAGCGTCATGAAAATTGGCAGCTGTATGTAGTACTGATGACAATACAATAATATGGTACTGTCGAACTGATCTGATGATGGAGACAGGAGGTGGCCATAGGAACTCTGTGATGAAACAACGCAACCTAATTGTGTTAGGGGTTTTTAGAATTGTCTCGATGAGTATTAGTTGTCTGTCGTAAGAAAAGTACAGTCAGCGATAAAAGCTTGTACCAAAAATTAAATTTTTGCCAAAAACTTATTTTGTAATAAGTTATTATTATTTTTTTATCGTTAGATATCCTGGATTTTTTAATAATACAATTTTAAGCGTTTGATAAACCTGTTTACCCTGTTTACTTTTTGGATGCAGTCTTATTATCTTATCTGAAAAGGCACTTGAAAAACGTGTCTCATCACTAGTGCTACCTAAATGCCACAAGCCGCCGATGTTTGTATAAAACATTGACGTCGTCAAGGCCTAAAAATATGTGTAAAAGTGTCGTCAAAGGTTCAAGAGTGGAATGTGGGACGCGGCTAATTTCGCCCCGTTGCGGCCGAGTGCCGGCCAAGAGGCGAGACCTTTGCCTTTTGAGAAAAAAGCACTTAAGAGGCAAGAAGGCGCAAATACGGTTTTTAAAATACGGAAAATTCCTTATGAGTTAACGCAAAATGTTAGTTTCTGTATTGAATTTTTACACGTTTTCACGGAAACTACTTTTTGGCCATCCTGTATTAAATTTTTTATTGTTATTCCACTACATCTCGACCCTACCAAGATGGCTGACTGTTGTTAATATATTCTGGTTTCATCGCAAGTGACTTGTGGTGAGGGTGTAAGCCGCGTAGCCAACGTGTCAAACGCTAACGCTCCGTAGCGATCGAAACGCAACTGTCACTGTCGCACTAATATGGATGAGTGATAGAGAGGCACAAAGCGTTTCGTTATCGAAGCGATAGCGATTGGCAGCTTGGCTAGGCCGGCAGGATTATTTGTGGGAGCGTAAGTGAGCGTGTCACACTAATATTAACATACACAATTTATCATACTTTACATTTATTGAGTGCACTTTCAGGTGACCGCAATATGCTTGGGAATAAATACTGCACGCGATAGCTAAGTCAAGCTAAACGAGCACAACTCTGGGCCTGATTCGGATTTTGAACTAGATATACCTATTAGATATCTATTAGACATCACCAAGATATATCAGTGTCAAACAAGTGTCAAAAGTGACGTCTCTGTTTGAAGAAACGTCACTTTTGACACTTGTTTGACACTCACATATCCAATCCATATCATTGAATAATTTTACGGTTTAGACTCACTTGTTTTTAAGTCACTCGCGCGACATGCGCACAACACACATGCAGCATGTCTCACAACAGTTTAAATTCGACCAATCCATATCGTTTCGATATCTAATATTTTACGTATCTTAAAGTTCGAATATGGCTGTCTGTTACGGAATAACGACCTGTCCCAAACCACAGAATAAATACCTAATAGTACTAGCCCAAACCGCGACTATTTGCATTGGCTGGCAAACGTTAGCAAATCTGGTTTCAACTGGTTTATACCCACAGAAATTTCAAATGGAAACTTACGCTATTTGTGAAGCTAACTTTCAAGCTTTATTTGATATACTGTAGCCGCGGGACTTTTGAATATTAAACAAACCTACCTATCGATTTTATTACTTTTTTATTTAGCCTCACTGCGTATATTGCTTCAAATTTTCAAATGTTGTAACTGAAATATAAACCAGTTCCTGGTATCTGAGTCAGTTTGAAATTTTGAGTACTACCTTAATTTCGATGACAATACAATAATATGGAGCAGATGCAGTCGGAAGGTAGCCAATGGAACTCCTCAATGGAAAAACACAAACACATCGAGTTTACAGTAATTACAGTTCATTCTACAATTTAGCTGAAATGCAATTACGAGTTACGTGGAATTGCCACTATAAACTTCATAATCCTGTATCTTTGCATCGGTTTATTTAAAGTTATTTATACTGGAGAATGCTTTGCATAACATTAAATTAAAAAAGCATATAATTATATTTTAACTGAACAAATATACTAGTAATGTTGTAAACCCTGCGCCGCAGGTTTAAAGTATATCGCATAATGTCGCGCGGCGCGCCGACGGCACGTCTCGGCTTATACCGGCTTCGTATAAATTAACATACTGTGTTCGAATATAAACAGAGCTTAGAATACGTGTACATTGCAGCTACCGTAACGTAAGGTACCGTTCGGATCAGCGTTACTGCTGCAGTACTGCAGCGCAACATTACTGCCGACTGACAGCAATCTGACGCAAACGTCAAAAATCCGGGCATCAACATCGATTTGGCCTCTAGTCTCTAGTTCCTCATATTGCTGCGGCTAGAGCATCTTCCTTTTCATCTACGTAACTCCAAATTTAGCTACCTTCTAGTGAATTGTTGAGTCAAAAACCCTGACACTCGCCAAGTCCCCTCGTAATCCTGAGTTTCTAACAAAGAACCCAAAATCCTGACGTGTCAGGGAAAATCCTGACTTATGGGAACCCTGAGACTGTACAGGATCGGGAAGACTGGAAAAAGTGGGGGGAGGCCTTTGCCCAGCAGTGGGACATTACAGGCTCCTAATAATAATAATAATGGGAACCCTAGGCTAGCGGTACTCCTCTACAGTACCTATATCGTCACCTGCTTTTATGCTCGCCTGCGCATGTTCCTTAGTATGAAGAATAACTAGGTACTCTTTATAAAATTTACCTTCTCTGACGAGGGACCCTGAAATCCATAAGTCCATAACCAACGACCAATTTGCATAGGATAATACAAAAATCGCGTAACTTTATAGCTCAAAACTCTTTTAAATGTATAGATTATAGCTCGCTTCGCGCTTATCGTCTCCCGCACTCGTCAATCCTCCCATAACCCAGTATAATCTCATTAAAAATAAAATGTCATCTCTATACGACTGTCACAGTAACTTACGACGTTCCAGTTCCGATGTAAATTTGTAAACTCGTAACTTATTTCCATTTTTAAGTGGAAATCTCAGCTGCTAAGGTGGATTTTCTAGTTATTCCGCCGCGCTAGTAAAACTTAATTATTAAAATGTGTTAGGGCGGCTTGTTCGCTACTGCTTTAAAATCACCGGGCGGATTTCCGCAATTGGCACCTTAATACTGCAGAAAATGAAAGGGGCAATGTTTAATGAGATATAGATAGATCAAATAAAAGCGAAACCTCCTCTTGTATTTATAATTTAATTTTCATTACTATTAATCAGAAATAATTGCCAGTGGTAATTGGTAAGCATACATAAGTTTTAACAATCTCATTGTTACGGTCAGAGTTCAAACTCATGACCTCCGTCATGAACGCCGCACGTCTCTACCAGTTTTTACGATGCGTACCACAAACCAAATGCAAAAATAAACGATCAATCAAGTTGTGATTTTAGGTTCATTAGTTTCAGTCCACGCTAAATTTAAATCCATTTTCGAAGTGAAAACTTCTTTAGCGGCGCTGTGCACTTTTTGAGGTGGGGAAAAAATGTTAAACTCGAGACAGCGTAAGACGATCACGTGACTGTAAGATTTAGATGGCATTTAAATCAATAAAGAAAAACTCAATGACATTACATACATGAAAAACTTACATGTCATTGAGTTTTTCTTTATTGATTTAAATGCCATCTAGTGAGTTTCGCTCGAACTGGTATTACTAACAGTGATGTGCTTAGGGGTTTCAAGTAATTAACGCTAACGCTAGATGGCGTTAACCTTAATTATACATAGTGCATTTTGCACTAGTCATTGGGTTTTCACTTCTGCCGGCACTCCCTGAGTGCAACCCGTTGTTTTTTTTTTAAACTTAATTAAATGTATCTGTTATTTGTCCACAGACGTAATCATCTCTGAAGTCTTCCCTCGCCCAAGACTGAGCCTGTGATAGCCGCCGACCGACAATAATAGTTGCCAGTATATGGACACACGTTGTATAACTACACTTCTGTAAAGTAAGTATGCCAACTACTTGGCACAGCCCATATATTGACCTGTTAAATATTACGTTCAATATTTATATGAACTACAACACGTTTTCAATCTGTTGCAGTCTCGGTGGTCGATGCCCGGTAGGACGGCGAACGGGCCAACCGTCATGTCGGCCCCGGCGCGACACCCCCACTTCTATACCGTCGAGGTCGGCGACACGAGGTTCACCATCCTCAAGCGCTACCAGAACCTTAAACCTATCGGCTCAGGAGCGCAAGGCATTGTCTGGTAAGTAGTTTAGAGTTTAAACAGTCATGGACCTAGAGTAGTTCCCTGTAGGACTCTACATATTCTTGGACCTAGAGTTGTACCTTGAGGGACTGCCTAACTTCGAGGTAGGCGACAGGAGGCGCACACTCGTCAAACACTACCAGAACCTCAAACCTATCAGCTCAGGAGCGCAGGGCATTGTTTAGTAAGTATTCTAGTTTAAAGTCACGGAACTAAAGTTGTGCCTTGTGGGACTCCCTAACTACAACACTGTAGAGATCGGCGACACGAGGTTCACCAATTTCACCATCCTCAAGCGCTACCGAAACCTCAAACCTATCGGCTCAGGACATCGCGTTATCTCTCATATTATTTGCCTGTGATTCTGGCGTTCGTTTAAGTTACGCTATTTACTAACTTCAATTACTCAAAAAATGTTACATAGAAGGAATAATCATTCATTAACATTCATCGTCTGTGGTAGATGCATTAAGTTGTTATCCGTATTCGTAAGAATATGTCTTTTTCCTGTAACAAATGTACTATGCTATTACAAGACCCAACATAATCCTGAAATTAATATTACTTCGGAAAATCGAAAATCGGGGTTACAGGGGTCTAGAAAAACTGACAACTTCAATATAATCTTCATTCGCGCCAACCTTCGTAAATCACATTATTTCTCTCTCAATCATGCCATATAAAGATAAAGTCAAGACAAAAAACCACTTCCAATATTGCCAATTAATTGATTGGCTCACATTCCTCATACGCCTACAACCTACTTATATATTGTAACTTCTTCTTTGAAGAGATACTTCACCTTTGTTGGGGCGAATAAATGAGCATCTCAAATCAAAATTACAATATTAATATGTAATTGGCAGTTTCTTGCGCATTATTGCTTCGATATTTTAAGAATTATCCAAAGAGATAAGGGCAACTTATTCACATAGGTGGGTCAAACGCATTTCAGACAAATATCTCTTCAGTGAACTATAAAATCAAAGTTGACCACCTGAGAAGGTATATATCACGCTTTTCTTATTTGAGTCCCAAGTTCTGAAAGATAGTAATCCCGCTTGTAAGGGCGCAGCGTAAAAATTAGCTTTTGAGTCTCATAACTTCGGGATATCTACAGGAAAGACTAACGAGTTAAGCATCAAATCAAATGTGTATGACTCAGGTAGGTATCTAAGCTTAGATGCCTAACTTAGCTAAGTTTCTAAAGCATCTTTAAACCTAACTCATCTGGCTTTGTTTTGAAGATGCCAATGTTAGTAGAACTGTCGCGACGGCGTCTGGCAAGTTTCGACGAGACAGTTGAGACCAGACACAGATTAAAGTTCAATTATAGTACTTATAGTACCCAGGGGGATCACAGTTCAAGTAATGAAGTTTAAGAATACCTTCATACGAAATTAGATTACCTTGGGGAGCCACATATTCAATGTAAAACGAACAAATAAGCTGAAGAGCGAAATGCTATTCCACTTTTACTTATGCAGCTTGCAGAAATCTTGTACACATGACTTTGGAGGATATTAGATATATGTCGCCTCGTTGTTAATGCCATACGGATAAGAATATTGGCTAATGAATCCATAGTATATAGGAATAAATTCACCCATTTTGCCATTATTAACAGAGTTGAAATAAGCCCCTAATTTTGTGGCGGCAGACATGTGGAATCCCGCCGCACTAACCGCTCTCACCAGTGACCACATCATAGCGGCAGTCGGGGTCACCCTCTCTTTTATACATTAATGACATTTCTTTATTTTGTTTGTATTAGTTGCTCGGTTACATAACTCTACTTATGCGTGGCGAGACTATTCAGATAATATCAGAAATATATTTTTCGTAAATATAGGCACTCAAGAAATAGCCCTTCTCATGACGTACTGATTGATGTTGTAATTATTGTAAATATTAATTTTACACATTTTTGTTGTCATTTACTTACACCAACCAAACCCCGTAAATACTAACACTCATTTAGATTCACGTTTAAATGTTTATGACATTTTATTAGAACACTACATTTAAACTTAATTTTTACATTGAAAGCATGCACCTATAATAGTGGTTGTAACAGACCAAATAATGAAATTGAAGTACAAGTAGTACGACACACTCACAAAAATTGCGAAATAGCTTTGGAAAGAATAGGTTTCGTGCCTCCACTGTAAATTGCATTTTGTCTAGTAACTGGATTGTGCTTTGCACTCGCACGCAATATTTGCACACACTGCACTGCTTTGTACAAGCACTTATCTAGATGAATTGACTTTTAATTTTAACGGCCGCCTTTTTTTTGACTTTTGATTTTAACGACGATTCGTATTATTGTATGTATATGACAACCATAATTGATGAATATTTAAATATGCAGGTCCTGGACCAATCAATCAATGTATTTACAATATAAACCCGAATTTTAAATGCTGACGATACGATACTTTACGGCGCAATAAATATCTATCTTGCTAGTTGCTAGTATGTATTAAACAAACAGCGCCTAGCCTAAATCTATATAATATGCCACCCAGACAAGCCTTACTCCAACTCCAATCATAATATCCATAATACTTGTAAAATATTAACCCGACCGTGGAATCTTGGGTTTGGCGGCGTGAACATTAGATATACATACCTACTTACTAGGATTCTGGAGTTCTGATTATTTGTCTACAATTCTCGCATACATGTTCTGCAATTCTAACTTAAATTGAATACTCCATTTAAATAGACAGAGCTAAAATCAACTATTTGTATACATTTGCATATGACCTTTAGGCGTTGCCAAAAATAGATAAAGTTTGTTTGACATTCTCACAGCCAACACCCACCAGGGACCAGGTTTCCAATAAATAAACAATC
Source organism: Cydia amplana (assembly GCF_948474715.1). Classification (NCBI taxonomy): domain Eukaryota; kingdom Metazoa; phylum Arthropoda; class Insecta; order Lepidoptera; family Tortricidae; genus Cydia; species Cydia amplana. Next base: position 16,404,513 of record NC_086082.1, read on the forward strand.
GTTCAATCGTTTTGTGATCCGCTCTAATAACACGTGAAACGTGATACGTACCTACGTTTTGTAGTTAAAAGACCAGGAGACTTAAATGAGCCAATGGGCATCAACACAATACTGCGGGGAAAATACTATGGGCGTTACTATGTCCACTACGTTAAATAAAGTCCAGCACTTAAATTTACAAAGTCCAACAAACTACAACAACTATTAGGGTTTTCAATCAATAATCATTAAAAATAAAAAAAAAACTAGGACACTGACAATAGGCACTGTGTACTAGCAAGACCATTTATGATTTACTCACACATGAGATCTGTATCTGTTCGGTCAGCATAATGGGTGTTAGTGGACCTAATACGAAACATGATTTGTGTTTTTCTGCTAAAACAAAAGATCGTAAGTAATCCTGCCAAATGATTTTTAAGGCGTGTGGTTTTCTCAAATCACATCGGACTGTCGTGGGGCCTATAAACCGAACCCTTCTTGTAAAATGAAAAATCTTTGCCCAGCAGTGGGACTTATATAAGGATGTTGAGAGTGGTGAGGGTGATGGGTAAATCTACCGGTAAAGAGCTTAATATAAAGTCAATGTGGAGGTCTATCAGGTAAGACAGATTACCTGCTCTTTCGTCGCTTACTCTTAAGTTTGTACACATACTCGACTTTTAGAAGGCAGGTAGAGCAGAAGGAGCGAAGCTGTTCCTTTCTGACTGTGACTGAGCAATGCACGTACCTATATAATACGAGAGTTCTTGTCCAATAACGCTCTTCCCAACCAAAAATGTTATATGCCTGTCATCTCCACATTGACCATACCCTTTTTCTTTATAGTTGATCGTGCTCGAGTATAACAAATAGTTATAGCCATGGTTCAGTTTTACGCGGTGTCGCTCAGCGACGTTGTGTTCAAGATACCCACGCGTTACACGGAGCTAGTGCGGCACGGCGCTGGCGCGCAGGGGATAGTTTGGTAAGATTATTCATACGGGCGGGGGATGTTGTATTACCACGTTTGTTTTGTGAAGCGTTCGGCTATGATTGCCGACCATTTAAAAACCTGTCCAAATCTCGCGAGGAAGTTCGCGAGAGGAAATTACTTTATAGTTGTACTGTGAGAGATAATTTTGGTTCCAGGCATTTGAAATATGACTGTTGTGGATGATTTCCTATTGCTGTAGTTCATGATTATGTCTTGTCTTTGGTGAAAAAGAATTCAAGAGCTCTATAATATAATAATTTATAAAGATAACATCTACATCGATATCACCATATACGTGTATATACCTACGGATCGACCTTGCAGCGATCGTTTAACCGTTAGTCCAAGTAGCCTCTAACAGCTGCAAATAATAAATTTAAAAGAATACTATTGTACTATGATAGGCTGTCATAGATCACATGGGTTTATAGTCAGCGTATGCTTGGCTTCTAATCTTCATCTTCAATCTAGTGCCGAGATTTCTGACCAAGCGACACAATGGACACGCACTTTCCACTATAAACATACTAAATAATGCTTTATCAGCAACTTTGAATATATAGCTTTACTTATTTTAGCAAAATAAACGTGGTACTACAATATTGCGCTTTACTACGCTAATGCTTCATAGTTGTTGCTTCTTATTTATTCAACAACCTAATCTAATTGCTTGTTTAAGAGGATCTTAAGGGCTATTGTCATGGCATTCTGTATTCTGACCATTGTGAACTACGGTCATTATCATAGGTTCATATTGAATAGGTTTTCCACTGAATTCCACTGAATAGTCCATTAATAGCCTGCTTTTCTTCTCTAACTAATCAATGCTTTTTAATTAACTATTGGGGGTGGATGTTGAACTCGAGAATACAATTGAACTACAATTTTCCTTTGCACTTGGACTTTGTGTTGGGTCAATGTTTTCATGTTATGGTTATTGAATGGACTGTCATGTTTATTTAAAATAATTTTATATTTAAAGAGACTTCTGTGCGAATATCATTTGATATTTACTAAGTAGTTTGTTTTGCCGAAGATAAGATTCGTGAGTATACCTGCCCTGCATACATGTGAATCGTTTCGGATTTCTCCATACCTACTGTCCCACTTAAAAAATATCATTCTGGAGTATTTAGTCTTGGGAAATTATTAATATTTAATCAATGGATACCAGGGCTCAGGGGCAGGGATCAGGGTCATCTTGCCATAGCAACAGTTCTCCACAATCCATATTCCATAGTGACCTTACCCCGAGCCCCGGATTTCAATACCAATAACCTAAAGCGAGGACAGCCTCGGAATAACAATAAGTGTTTTACTGTCCTCGTAAATTGAGGCGCCCGTAAACATGAGCAGGCCGTTAAATATTTACGCACTGCATTAGCGTTCGTAAAAATCTTGGATGAGCGCTCAAGAGACGAGGAAAACGTTAAATTTGAAATTTAGACGCGCGCTTTGTATCTTGTCGTCACTTGGGATCACCCCAGCCTCAAAGATGTTTTATATCATGTCGGAGGCATACGCCTGATGGTAAGTGGTCACCGTAGCCTATGGACGCCTGCAACTCCACACGGGTGTTACATTCGTGTTGCCGACCCTAAAGTTTTCCCCAGAAACCGTTCGAAGTTTCGATCTTGGGTACTTGAAAACATTTTTCGCATAAAAGATAAACAGCCATATTCGAACTTTACGATACGTCAAATACTAGATATTGAAACGGTATGGATTGGATATGTCGATGTCAAACAAGTGTCAAAAGTTACGTTTCTTCAAACAAAAACGTCACTTTTGACACTTGTTTGACACATACATATCTTGGTGATGTCTAATAGATATCTAGTTCAAAATCCGAATAGGGCCCAAAGACTTAAATACATGCCAAATTTTGGTATATGTAAAAATCCTGGATGAGTACTCAAGAGACGAGGGAGACATTAAATTGAAAGTTTTAACGCGCGCTGTTTCTTGTCGTCAGTTGGGAACACCCAAGCCCAAAATATAAAGTTTTCCCTAGAAATAATTCAGAAGTTTAGTCGTTCCTCGAGGAAACATTTGTCACTTAGACTTGATTAAACATTTTAGAATATGTAACTTTAGAAGTACTACTATATATTCAGGAACAGAAGTTAATAAGTTATTTAATTCTTGGATGAGTGCTGAAGCAACTTGGAAAATATTAATTTGTGAGTTTTGACGCTCGCTTTATTTCTAGTCGATCGTTGGGAACATCCTTGAAATATTGCTAGTTTCAAAGTTCAAGGTTTCTCCAGAATTGAAGTTTTAGAGGCTTCGAAAACGTTTGTCGTTTAGACTGGATTGAGCATTTATGTTTCCAAAACTTGAGCGACGACGTGGCTGAGGGAGAAGCAATGGAAATACCTAATCGTAATGTCATTGACTCTTCCGCAAGTGTCGTCGTCATCGTTCTTTGCTCAGATTTTTTAAGACTCAGTTTTATTGTCACTTGGAGTTTCGCCTCAAACTTGAGTTTTTCCAAGATAGATCATCGTTCTTACAATTAGGTATGGATTCGTCAATATAATCGGAAACAAGTATTAAAGAAGTGTCCAGTAACACCCTGAGCCTAATAGAAAACGGTTATATTCGTAGATAAGACTGTACGGCTACCATCAGTTTGGCACTGACATATACGCCATCGAGAACGTAATTTACTTTCTATACATCTCGCTCGTAATTGCATACAAGTGCAAACGAGATGTATAGAAAGTAAATTACGTTCTCGATAGCGTATAAGTGTGTCAGTTTTGACATTGTCAGTGACTCATGGTACGGGCTCTTATCTAGCAGTTCGAATAAAGACACGTTACCAGTTTTTTTTTAGTTTCACTACACTGATATACTGAAGCATTCTCTCTGTGACACGATACTAAATCAATGAAAGTTGCCTCAATAGTGTCATAAAAGTGTCTCAAAATTGTCTATCATTCTGCTTCGCTAGAGCGTTACGTAGAATTCGTGTGGAATAAATATTGCCTGTTTATCTACTCCAATGGTTCTCGATATATTTTTTTAAATACCTACTGGTGTAGCATTGTAACGCTGGATGTCAATATTTATTACTGCTGAACTTTCATTCCGCCAATGAATCCTCAAATATTTACCAATTCCATTAACTTTAATAAAAAATCTCACGCCGCCGTTTGCCAACTGAAATGTTAACGAGATGCGACACTAATACAACTTTTGGAAACTCGTATTACCACCAACTGTGCCTTTATAATTTCAGTCCGACTGCATTGAGTTACAGTTTAAATTTCAACGATAGTATGAAACTATATGACGTAATTTGTAAATCACTTTTGGAGTCGGATGCTAGGCTATATTCTCGAACACGCATTTGATGTATCAAAATGAAATAGAATCGAAGTGAACTGCTTATCCGTCCGCTTTAAAGCGAAACCACATAAGAGCAAGCAGGACGCGCTGATATTTAAAATAAATTGGTATGAAATACATTAATTTTCGTTTCTGAATAGCGGAGAACTGCATAATTCAGAACTACATTCGGAGCCAGTTAAAACGTGCCGAATTTAGGCTGAAACGGCCGAAGCTGTACAATATTAAACTGGCTGTGGTTACGAAATGTAATTTCCCGACACACGTGACGCTGCAAACTGTAAACGATGTTCTTCCATCGTTTATACAGTTAATCGACAGTTTTTAAACCTTATTGCAAATGGATAAGGTCCACCCACGCTCAGTTAAGAGTGTTGATGTTGCGATTGTGTGGCTGAGATAAGAAATTTGTTAACATAGGCGTACAGTCTGCTACATTACCGCCTAGAGTACCCTGGAAGGGTATGTAGGCTTTGTGAGTTCAGTTTCAAATTTTTTTTTTATTAATAAATATTATAGGACATTATTATACACAGATTGACTAAGTCCCACAGTAAGCTCAAGGAGGCTTGTGTTGTAGGTACTCAGAAAACGATATATATAATATACAAATACATAAATACATAGAAAACAATCAAGACTCAGGAACAAATATCTGTGCTCATCACACAAATAAATGCCCTTACTGGGATTCGAACCCAGGACCGCGGCTTCACAGGCAGGGTCACTACCCACTAGGCCAGACCAGTCGTCTCTCTTATTGTTTATTTTGACTCTAAATAGCTATTTCAGTGGGTTTGAATAACGTTTTGCTGGTCACCAAATGACATTTATTACTGTGGTTAAAGTTATCGCTACTCTATTTGTCGGTATATAAATGCTGACGTTAATGCAACCATCAATACTATCATCGTACTTACCTATAAGTGTATAGAATAGGTTGTACGTATAATTATTAAGTAGGTACATATTAATAGGTATGTATAAGTATTAATTACCTACTAATGCAATATATATGGCTGCTTTACTTTTAGACTAATAACGTCTAGTCTTTTGTACGTGTATCCTCTTGTTTACCAATGTGACGTCTTGTTTTCGTGAAGGAAATTAAATTTTATTTTAGAATAATATTTTTTCATTTGATTAACGTCAATCTAATGTACATGCCGTACAATTTCATTTTGTCACAAATCATTTCCCATTATAATGTGTTGTCTGAGGGCTTCATAATTCATAATTCATAATTTATTGCATAATAATCATGTGGTACGAGTACAGGACAGATATTACATCAGGGTAAGTTCACACATGAACCCTGTTAGGGCACAGCAAATGTTTCTTAAAACTAAACTATAACTAGGAGGCGCAGTGCAGGCACATGTGTAGGTACATAATTTAAAATAAACGCATTTTGGTACTTATGTTCAAGGCATAAGATTAAAAGCTAATATTTATTATTTCTTCTAAAACCCGGTGGGTTTTTCTTCTTTTCATTTAAGTATGTTACACAGAAATTTGTAAATGGAGTGTGGTTTTGCTAGATCATTTTTAGGTTTAGCTTTTGACTGACCACTTACATATAAACTGCAACTACTGCAAGTATCCATTGTGATTCATATAAATGGCGACAACCCCTAGATCTTGCCAATTTGAAAATTAAGGGGTCCACTGATTAACAGTCCTCCGGACGGGATCGGCCTGTCTGTTAAGCAGTGGGCCCCTTAAGACGAAAATTAGATCCCTATCTTAAAGGGGTTATGCACAAATCACGCGAGGTGTTTTCGGCAGTCGGCTACTTTTTGACAATTCCCCTAGGCCTCTTTAGTGTTCAGTCTAGGTGTCATCAAGTCATCATTCTAATTCCGATTTATTATTTTCCAGCGCCGCATACGACACGGTGACGCAACAGAATGTGGCGATCAAGAAACTGTCGCGCCCCTTCCAGAACGTCACGCACGCCAAGCGCGCCTACCGGGAGTTCAAGCTCATGAAACTGGTTAACCATAAAAACGTGAGTAAATTAGACTAGACCACTGAAATTCCCGTGGAGAGTTTCTACATGGAGAGATCGATATCTCATTTAGTATCGGAAACACTCTAACGAATATGGACACCATCACCCGCAACGTTTGTTCCTACTGTGACTGGGTCCGCTTTTCTGCTTCCTATATTCCCTTTATCCTGGACCTCGTCTTCATCCAACCCCCCGTTGTTCTTTAGCGATGACATTAAGTACGCCATGACTGCAGCAAAGCGCTCTATTATTTTTATATTAAAGTAAAAACCCTAAAAAGGCAAAAATTATGCCCAACAGACTGTAAAGATAACTAAGTTTCAAAACGTTTCAACTATGCAAAACTATTTCTTGTTCAAATTGTCAAAGACAAACTTTGCTACCTAAGGAGCGTAAAAGTATTAAAAAAACTGGCTTAATAATTTCGGCGAGGCAACTTCTCGCAGACGCCCTAAATCGTCTTACGGAGAAAATTTACAGAGTGGCGACCACTCACAACTTGAAGTTTGCAGCAAGCGCCTTAACCTTGACGAGTTGAAATGGAATTTTAATATTGTCTATTGAACTTCTAGCGGCTAGAATCTAGCCTATTAAGGGTTGGTTGAAGTATTCATGGAACTTAAATTTAAAGGATTAATCAGGAGTCTGTTGTCTAGTATTACGAGGGTTTTCGTATTTTAGGGCGCAATGGGTGTAGAAAGGTAATCATAATCATAATCATTCCTTATTAATAATATAAAATTACATGTCAAATAGGTACTACAATATGTAGGAAGGTATTACATAATATTATTCTTATTCTATGACATAGGTTTACTTATAAATAACTCTTTGTGGTCATAGAACGTCTGCTCGAGGAGCCAGTGTTTAAGTTCGGTTTTGAACATTGACGCACTTTTTGCAGTAAGAATTTCACGCGGAAGGCAATTTATTTCATTTCAACACATATAGTCAACACAGATTCTTTACCAACATTACTCTCAGGAGACTGAAGACCTACGAAACAACCGTTGCACGTTGACAGTGGAAATTAAATTAAATACCTACAGAGAGTATTCTCGGAACAACTTCAAGTTGAGTTGATTTAACGACACAAAACGAAACGCTACTCTATTTCTTTGAGGAAATACCAAAATGCCAAATGTCAAGTCAATGTAAATACGAGTTCTATGAAATAAGAAGCATGAAACTAACCGCTGCTACTCAAGAGGGTACAATGAAGACCTTGTTAATTTTGTAATGAATTTAAATACCTACTTCTTCCGTCCTCTTATTAATTTAACAGTTTGGTACACTTTTGTCGTGACCTAGTTCTTTGGTTTTTTGATACGAAATGACACCTACAGGCGTACCAATCCATATAATTTTGATATCACTCCAACTGCATCTCACTCGTATCATACTTATCATTGGTGCGAGTGATGACAGAATACTCGTAAGCTCAATTTGAAAAGATAAAATATCCTGTGTTTGTCACTAGACTGGATATAAATGCCACTTGTTCTTTTTTTTGTGTCGTATCATATCATATACTTATCCTTTTTTTCTCTATTTTCAATATATTCATCAACTTTCTTTATACTTTACCCTACGCAACACCAGTTGTTATCCTATTTGTTAAGTAAAACAATTTCAATGGTCCTATTTTAACCGAGATATCAATAGCGCTTTGTTCTCGTTCCACGTGCGACACAATTGCACGTAACTTGATACGTAATACCCTTTCATATCTCCTTCACAAAGGCACTTCTGAAAATAAATATTAAACTGTGTCGAGAGAGACTTGCGAACAAAATACCGTTTTATATGAAAAGTTTTGAAGCGGGATTCGAGATGGAATACGAGTCCTAAATATACAAAAGTGCCAGTAATAGTACTGTTTGTTGATGAACTGAAATATTGACCTTTCTAATATTTACATGTTTGTTTTGTACCAATTAACTGAAGATAGAGACAGTGACATTGGGTTGTTGATAAAACATAGGTAATTTGAGGCGTGCCAATGTTGCTTGAGTGCATCTAAGCACTCTAACCTAACTTCGCACCGACTTGACCGAGATCCACCTCTTATTCGAATTTTCGTTTCGATTTCGGCAGGTTTCATAAAAATCGTGTTTCGGCCGAAGTTTCAGTTTTGGCCAAAAAATTACCGAACCTTTCGGCCGCGCCGAAACTGAATTTTCGGTAGTCTGACTGAAGTTTCAGTTTCGGCAGGTCTCGGCATCATGATTCGGCCGATGGTTCGGTTTCGGCTGCAACTAGAACAAAACCGAAGCTTCGGTTTAGGTTTTGGCAAAAAATCCGATTTTGTTCCGTCACTAGTACATACGTGTCTGATAGTAAAAACTTAGGTAGGTACATTATAGACATTGACAATAATAACTCATATTTTATCTTCCCAGATAATCGGCCTCCTAAACGCCTTTACCCCCCAGAAGAGCCTGGAGGAGTTCCAGGACGTGTACCTGGTGATGGAGCTGATGGACGCCAACCTCTGCCAGGTCATCCAGATGGACCTGGACCACGAGCGCATGAGCTATCTGCTCTACCAGATGCTATGCGGCATCAAGCACTTGCATCTTGCCGGGATCATTCACAGGGTAAGTTCCAGGTGAAGCCAACCTATCCAGGTCAACCAAATCAACCTGGACCAATAAGCTACCTGCTCTACCAGATGCTTATCTTTCAATTTTCAATAGAGGTCATCATTTTCAGCAGTGAATAGTCACAGGACAGCCGTAGTAGGTAGGTACTAGGTACGTACGTCTTATAACGATACAGGACGATAAGCATTATTCGATTTATTCGAGAAGCTAATCTCAACTGCTGCGAGCTAAAATGTCTCGCAGCAGTTGTGATTAGCTCGGTCACTCGGTCTTATCAGAAAGAAGAGTGAGTATCGCACCCGATTAATGCATGGCATCTACTGATCAAAGGAAACATTAAGGAAACTTATTGTTTTGTTCCAGGATCTGAAGCCCTCGAACATCGTGGTAAAGAGCGACTGCACTCTTAAAATCTTGGACTTCGGGCTGGCGCGCACCGCCGGCACCACGTTTATGATGACGCCGTATGTCGTCACGCGCTACTACCGCGCGCCAGAGGTGAGGAAACCATTCTCTCAGCCCTTGATCCCCGGGCTTGATCAACCGCAAACACAGAGGGCAAAACGTGGCTCGCTGCGGCTCTTTGGAGTTACGATTGTGGCTCTTTTCCAAAAATGCCATCCAAAAATGTTAGCACTTACAGTTCTACAACATTTGCGGGTCTTTGAGATTTCAAGGAGGGATGATTTCTACTACGGTTCGCTCTTCATATCAAAGTTTGCCGACCCCTGTCTTAGACCTTGGTCTTGTGACACAAGTGGAGTGTAAATCCCACTACGTTGCAAATTCCATGTGCGGTGAGAAACGTGACTCTGAAACGCGACCCCGACTTGAAACTGTAATTTACGAGTTTGTGTTTTGTAGTTCTTGGGGCCGTAGCCAAGATGATAATCGTTAATCTTTTGATTTACTTACGACTGACACTTTATCATCTTCATTTTCGATGCTAGTTTACACTGCACAAACTATTTTAGTTTGTTTTCTTGGTTTGGGGGAAAGTATTAAAGAAAGTATCTATGTTTCATCTTAAGACCAATTGCGTTTAAATATGTTTCACGAGTATTCTGTGTTTCCAGGTGATTTTAGGCATGGGCTACACAGAGAACGTGGACATCTGGTCTGTGGGCTGCATCATGGGCGAGATGATCCGTGGCGGTGTCCTCTTCCCGGGGACAGACCATATCGACCAGTGGAACAAGATCATCGGTATGTCCCTTCATATTTGCATTTCACTCTTTATCTTTGTGTCCTTAGATTCTGTTGCAAAGTCATGGTTCTACAATTTTTCTTCCTCAACGTTGTACGGCCTTCATCATTCTATTAAATAGCATGAGGATGGTTGCATAAAACAGGATGCCGATGAGAGTGCGAAATGGGGAAGAAAAGGTAAGAAAGCAGACCCTGGAATCCGAAGCCAAATTATGTCTTTTGTTTGTTAAATAGGTCGCTTTGTCACGCATCTCTAATTTTTCACTAGATTTCCTTTTGGAATATATGTTGGAAGCACATTGGCACATGCCTCAATGTTCCAAAATTTCATTGTAATCTTAATAATTTAAATTCTCTTAACCCCTTGGGATGAACTTGCAACTTCTGGACATAAACATTAACGGATATCGGTTAGCTACAGTTCGCGCCAGAAGTTCGTCGTATTTATCGCTGTGGAAAAACACATGGTAGTTGTTTATACGTGATTTTATTTGTAAAATGTGCAATTCTTTTCTTTTAGAGCAACTGGGCACGCCCTCAGCGGCGTTCATGGCGCGCCTGCAGCCAACAGTGCGGAACTACGTGGAGAACCGTCCGCGCTACGCCGGCTACTCGTTCGAGAGGCTCTTCCCTGACATACTGTTCCCGTCCGACAGCAACGAGCACAATCGGCTCAAGGTATACAGTGAACCACTTGGACACAGTGAACCACGTCGAAAACCGTCCGCGATACCCCAGCACAACTATAGGCCTTTGAATTGAGACAGCTATACACAATTTCCACTAATACTTTAATAAACCCTGACAAAAGGTCAAGGTATCAAACAGACACTCAACTTACATGAATGCTGGCAGGTAAAATATAAACAGAGACCCTACCCCGAAAAACGAAAATCGAAGTTTCGTTATCTGCTTCTCTATCGCTTGAATTTGCAAGAGCGAAAATTTCGATCTAACAAACTCTAGTTTAGATGTATAAGAGTACAAAACGAGCATTAGGTACACCAAATAAACGATAAAAACACCAAAAATTGCTTGCTGGTATAACTTCGACTAATAGCTCGTAGCATAGGATATTGTCAACCTATTTGACAGATTCAAGTGTAGTCTTTCAGACTTTATTGTTGTTCTAGGCGTCGCAAGCGCGCGATCTGCTCTCGCGCATGTTAGTGATCGATCCGGAGCGACGCATCTCCGTCGACGAGGCACTCCTGCATCCCTACATCAACGTGTGGTACGACGAGGGAGAGGTGAACGCGGTGAGTAGTCTGTCTCGCTCGCGCATGTTAGTGATCGATCCGGAGCGACGCATCTCCGTCGACGAGGCGCTCCTGCATCCCTACATCAACGTGTGGTACGACGAGGGAGAGGTGAACGCGGTGAGTAGTCTGTCTCGCTCGCGCATGTTAGTGATCGATCCGGAGCGACGCATCTCCGTCGACGAGGCGCTCCTGCATCCCTACATCAACGTGTGGTACGACGAGGGAGAGGTGAACGCGGTAAGTTGCATAAGTTACATTATTAATACATTCATTGCCAAGAACACGTATGTCTGTTCACTTTGTACTGACAACGGGGCGTTAACGAGGCTTCCGGTGGCTGAGGTGACATTCAATTCAACACGTTCAATGTCCAAACTGTTAAATGTCAACATTACGGCCTTTTAATAGAAGCTTGCGGTGACCCATATGTGGGGCACGGGACGGTGAACGTGTTAATGTTAAACCAACATGAAATTAAAGTATATTTCATTATATCGATTTTATCTTGTGAAAAAGTAGTCGTTAAGAGTCCATCAACGTGCACACTAGCGCCACTGCTAAATAATCGTGATTATTTAAATTTAACGAAATATATTTAAAAAAAGGGGCCGCTACGGACTGTATATTTTATTAAAGTAAATAAAGTGCCTTTTGAATACATCAAACTAGTTTCCATGTTGCTGGATTCGTCAATCCATGCGTCCAAAGCTAAAACGGCCGTTTTTGTTTTGAGTTTATAGATTGTCGAATCCAGCAACTTGGAAACTAGTTTGATGTATTCAAAAGGTACTTTAATACAAGATACAGTCCGTAGCGGCCCCCTTTTTTAGGGTTCCGTACCCAAAGGGTAAAAACGGGACCCTATTACTAAGACTCCGCTGTCCGTCCGTCCGTCCGTCCGTCCGTCCGTCCGTCCGTCCGTCCGTCTGTCCGTCAGTCCGTCTGTCACCAGGCTGTATCTCACGAACCGTGATAGCTAGACAGCTGAAATTTTCACAGATGATGTATTTCTGTTGCCGCTATAACAACAAATACTAAAAACAGAATAAAATAAAGATTTAAGTGGGGCTCCCATACAACAAACGTGATTTTTGACCGAGTTAAGCAACGTCGGGCGGGGTCAGTACTTGGATGGGTGACCGTTTTTTTGCTTGTTTTTTGTTGATGGCGCGGAACCCTCCGTGCGCGAGTCCGACTCGCACTTGGCCTGTTTTAAATATATTACGTTAAATTTAAATAATCACGATTATTTAGCAGTGGCGCTAGTGTGCACGTTGATGGGCTCTTAAGTAAATGTCGGTGTGTGCAGCCGGCCCCGGCGTCGTACGACCACTCGGTGGACGAGCGCGAGCACACGGTGGAGCAGTGGAAGCAGCTCATCTACCAGGAGGTGGTGGAGTACGCCGCGCCGCCGCCGCCGCCGCCGCCCGGGCACCCGCCGCCCGACCACGCGCAGCCCGCGCTCACCACATAGGTGACTACACTCACTACTGCAGTGCACCCTACACGTGCTCTCACCACATAGGTACCCATACCCACCCTCCTACACCCTACACATGCTCTCACCACATAGGTATCCATAGCCACCCTCCAACACCCTACACATGCTCTCACCACATAGGTACCCACCCTCCTACACCCTACACGTGCTCTCACTACATAGGTACCCACCCTCCTACACATGCTCCCACCACAGTACCCACCCTCCTACACCCTACACTTGCTCTCACCACAGGTATCCACCCTCCTACACCCTACACACGCTCTCACCACATAGGTGCCCACCCTCCTACACCCTACACACGCTCTCACCACATAGGTGCCCAACCTCCTACACCCTACACACGCTCTCACCACATAGGTAACCACCCTCCTACACCCTACACACGCTCTCACCACATAGGTACCCACCCTCCTACACCCTACACACGCTCTCACCACATAGGTATCCACCCTCCTACACCCTACACACGCTCTCACCACATAGGTACCCACCCTCCTACACCCTACACATGCTCTCACCACATAGGTACCCACCCTCCTACACCCTACACACGCTCTCACCACATAGGTATCCACCCTCCTACACCCTACACACGCTCTCACCACATAGGTACCCACCCTCCTACACCCTACACATGCTCTCACCACATAGGTAGCCACCCTCCTACACCCTACACATGTTCTCACCACATAGGTACCCACCCCACCCTCCTACACCCTACACACGCGCACCACAGGTACCTAACTATTCTACAGTTACACCTATTCATACATACAACCGAACTGATTTGACGACTGGTCTGGCCTAGTGGGTAGTGACGCTGCCTGTTAAGCCGCGGTCCTGGGTTCGAATCCTGGTAAGGGCATATATTTGTGTGATTAACACAGATATTTGTTCCTGAGTCTTGGGTGTTTTCTATGTATTTATGTATTTGTATATTATATATATCGTTGTCTGAGTACCCACAACACAAGCCTTCATGACCTTACTGTGGGACTTAGTCAGTCTGTGTAAGAATGTCCTATAATATTTATTTATTTATTTATAAGGAGCACAAAAAACACTTCCATGTTTATTTCACTACCTACGAATGAATCTGTTTTGAACTCGTTGTTGAACATAAGCTTATTGTCTGTTTCTCTTAACACCGTTAACACGTGCACATATTCTAAATTTTGGAACGCCTATAACTAGTATCTACTGCATATAATCTATCTGGAGTTATAAGTTATATCATTGGATATCGTACTAACCTTGATGATTCTGCCAATTGATGCCAAAGTTAAATAATACACGGCCAGTGTATTATTTTGAAGTTCGACTTTATACGATTTTCAATAGAATATCCGACCGACCTACAAAGAATCACAAACTAACAAAACCTGAAAACTGGTATCAAATATGTACAGTTTGCAATTTTATTACACGACTGCCCAAACAAAAAGAGTGTATTGTTTTTACAATTTCCCGCGCACGACGTCGTAAAATTAAAAACTTCGTAACTGGCAGTTACAGTAATGACAGTTATGCGTAAAGGTTGTCAGCGCTTGAAAATAAAAACTACTATTTCAGTATAGGTGAACCAGGATCTATTGAGGGTGCGCCATGTTGCGGAATTTCACTGGAACTAATTTTTTCATACTACACTGAATTGTCACCCTATACATGAGAATAACAGCGCCCTCTTGACAATTATCATATATTACTGGTCAGGCTATAGTTTTCGTTACATCTAAAATTATTTTCTTTTATATAAAATGTAATTAGCCGCCAGGTACTGTAATAAGACGCCAAAATGAACGTTCTTATACATGTTATTATTATTCTACAGGTTTCAACCTAATTGACCGCCGATGCATCCACGAGTATAGTGCAAGGACAATTTTCTACAGGCGACGCGACCTTGAACGATTGTCGCCCCGGCGGGAAAGTCATGTGATCGAATATAACCTGTTACATACAATAACTAACTGCGTACATGTATATATTTATTGTGGGAATGTTACACGTGCAATACTCGACGGAATGAAATAAGTGCAAAGTAATTAAATCGATTTGACTCGTTCATGCTCCTGTGTACAGAGCATGAATGTATCAGAGACGTCATCAAAGATTAAGGCAGCGTAACAAATAATAATCTGTAGATTAGTTGAGTAAGTTTGTAACCTATTAAGTACCTACCCGTTTGTTTGTTTTGAACCGGTTGTCATCTTGCTATTCCTTGTAGTTTCTTCCTGTAATAATCTTATGATAATACTAGCGTAGGTAAGTATTTTAATTTACAGACATTGTAAATGCTTTTTAATGTTAAGCTCAACAATTTTACATTGGTTCCTTCCTACCCGCCCGACCCTGATTCGAAATTGAGCGTTAATTTGCATCAAGGAGTGCCTTTTGCGGAATGCTAAATGAAAGTTGGTGATTTACAGCTTGTGGACTGACTTTGATATGTTGGATATTTTTGTATGGGAATACATAAAATAATTGACGACAGATGTGATTTTCTAATAATATAAAATCATGCAATATTTTTGTCTATGAATTTTCATTTTATATTTTATTTTTAATATACTTAACATATTGGACTATGATAATATTGATAATGGAATATAAATAACAATTTAATCTGAAAGTTGAGCTTGATCTGTGTTGTCGTGTTTGTTTTGTATGATTTTACACGTTTTAAATATTTTCATGTTGCTTACGCAAACTCATCAAGTCATCACTATTGCAAATGAATTTCTCTATTTTCAAAATATAATATTTCAACCACTTCGTATAACAAGTTTTTTGTAATTCCGCGCTATCCCTGACTATACTTCGCCAGCGGAATTTTTCTAATAATTTGCAATAGTGAATGTAGACATATATATGTGATTTCGAACGTGTATGATTTGTTCTTAGCCATAAACAGCGTCAGATGGTTACTTGGGATTTTGTGATGTTCATAGTTTTTCGTAATTAGTCCCTAGTTAAGTTGTTGATAATATTGTATTGACTGTATTGAATATTGAAAGTAGTTCAATAAGTACATTTCTACCTAAGTAGTATTTTATAGGTCACCTCACACGTTGCGGCCGAGGACTGAAACAAATACGTAAATAATCAAGCGAGCGTTTTAAAATATGCCAGCTGTATGTATCAAGCGTTACCATAGTCAAACATGTTTTTTTTTTTAATTCAGTGTGGCTTAACGTGTGAGGGCGTCGTAGGGTATTGTTTGAAACCTCACTAGGTGATATAATATAATTTAAGGATAATAAAGAATGACGATAGTCTTATCGGGTGGTTTCAGCGAATAGCACAATTTATTAGCTATAGAATAAAGCTGGGCGGAACAGAGTCGAGACGTAACGTCAGTTTGTATAACCATTAATGATACAAAAGCAATAATACATTCTAATTACTTTCGTAATCTTCGAGCGGTCGTAAGTCAGTTACATTAATTAATTTCGGCAATTAAAACATATCACGAGCGACACAATAGATTGTTGACGACTAATGACGACGTAGTGATTGCTCCGGCTTCGTTCAATGTTACTTTACTTTGGTTCCATGGAATTATAGGTTACACAAAACTACAAGACTGTAAATTAACGCGCGTGGGGCAGGAACATGTAATTAAAGTGTTAAATAAGGTCAATTGTGTTACCTATAATAGAACAAATAGGGCTAAGATATTGTCAATACCTTCAACCCTCCTGGCTTAACTCTTATACTTTCAACACGAAAAACCTATTTAACAAGATTTCGCGGGAAAGTTTATAATATAATTGTAATAATTATAGTTGGGTAGGTTTTTAGCGTTGCAAGTATAAGAAACACTGAGTATCGTAGATAAGATGACGAGGTACGTAAATAATATGTATTGACAATATGTAATGCAGGTTACCAATTCACGATTATCGTAAAGCGAAAAATATTGAAACTATGTGAAAGTATACAATTACAAAAAGTATTTAATATTAAGAGTAAACCTGTAAATAAATAAATAAATCTATAGTCTAAATGGAACGAAAGTGAAGAACATCTATTTAAAGGACATTACGTTTGTCACTATTATAGTTATAAAGTTCACAACTGTACGTCCAAATTGTCCATTTATATGTTAAAATGTACCTAATACAAATTACAATAATGTAATCATTTAGAATGTATTTTAGTACACTTGGTAAACAAGGTTTAAGGTAGTCGCATGTTGAGACGCGAGCCGCGTGTGGCTTGTAGCGGTATACATACTTGAGTTAACACTTCGATGACTATCTAAAACAACTTATTTTTACTGTACACGTAAGTTATTTCATATTTTAACTGAATAAAATCAAAATGGTTATTATACATTATGTGTTTGATTTTTGTCATATATTCCAGGCCACATTTATTACGTACGTATTTTATAAAGTATATTATATATGCCTATTTTAGTAAAATAGGTAATAGCAGTTTGAGAAATTGAATGAAACATAAAGTATCAGCTGGTGTCACACTCTTAGATAAGATCCGGAATGAGTACATTAGGGGAAGTTTCGGAGTCGCACCAATAATCGATAAAGCCAAAGAAAAACGCCTTAGATGGTACGGCCACGTCCAAAGACGCGAAGAAGACCACCCGGTAAAGCTGGCCTTGAACCTTGGCCTGGCCGCGTGACTGGGTTACCTGCCTGTAACCCAGTCACGCGGCAGTGGAAGACCACCCTCCACTTGGCTGACGACGGTCGAGAGAGACCTCAAAGAAGCTCAAATCGACACCAACGCCGCACGGAATCGTGCTCAGTGGAGGATGCGGACGAGGAGGGCCGACCCCAAGTAAATATGGGACTACCGGTCTAGGGGAAAGAAGAAGAGAATGAAACATAAAGTATGTCTGATTTTGAAATTTATTAAAAATTTTAAAGCAGGGGGGATTCGAGACAATTTAGGTAGTCTATTTTTTTATTCGGAAGACTGAAATGACATTTCATAAATGAATATCATGTGTCATTTCATACTATGAAATGTCATTTTAGTCAACCGAATAAAAAAATAGACTTTAGATAGGTTGAGATCAAATCACAAGTACTCTTCTATGAATAGAAGAATAGTTTTTGGTAATAGTTATTTGCTTTTTTATACTATTTTGGTAATAGTTATATGCATTTCTTACCTGTTTTGAATTTGAAATTTCAATATTAATTGAGTAGGTATCGAAACACCATTGAGGGGCAATTTTCTTGACGGTTTTTACGCAGTCGAGATTTTTTTTGATTTTTAGTAGTCACAGTTTAACTACTAAAATAGTAGAAATTTGAAAGTAGGCAACACTTTCATCATAACATTGTAACCTATTTTAGATCAGTATTAATACGTTGATACGTATAGATTGAGATTACTAAAAAGGCGATTTTACCACAGACTTGAACGATCCTGCTCTAGAAAGTGACATTGACATGTGTCAAAACAGATTATGTTTGCTTGGTGGCTGGTGCTTGTGCAGAATGCAGATTGTAGCAAAATTATAATTTCCTAGATTTTGATATTCATTCAACCATATTCATTAAATTTCGGTCCAATTACAGAACCGATTATTATTCAATAGTTTCTATACTAATTAAAGTAATAATTAAGAACCAGCAGAATGTCGGAAAAAGACAAATCGAAATCCAGCAACCAAACCAAACACATACCAAAAGACGCTCAAGTGATCATGTCGATCATGAAAGAAGTCGGCGTCACGGACTACGAGCCCAGAGTCGTGAACCAGCTTCTAGAGTTCACGTATCGATACGTGACCTCGATACTGGACGACGCGCGCGTTTTCGCGAACCACGCGAAGAAGAAGTCGATAGATATAGAAGATGTGCGGTTGGCTGTGCAGCTACAGTTGGACAAGTCGTTCACGAGTCCGCCGCCGCGGGAGGTGTTGCTGGAGATCGCGAGAGTGAAGAACGTTAATCCTCTGCCTTTGATAAAGCCGCATTGTGGGCTGCGCTTGCCTCCTGATCGGTGAGTTGTTTATGATGAAAGTAAAATCACAACATAAGAATATCAACTTATAATGCACTAAACCTGCAATGTAGTTAGTAATAATTCTGCAATGCAATGCAATGTATTTAAAGCCAAATTTTGTTGTAAACTTTTATGGAGTCATGCCTCTGATACATTGATATAGTATAAATAACTGGATACCCAATCAGCCGCCAAAAATGGCCCCACAAAAGTGATGTCAAAACAGATCATGCATTACTTTTTCGTTTAGTCTTGTTTGAAACGCTCAAATGTGAAGTTGTCAACAATTACGAAATGTGCCGTTAAAATATGTAAAAATAACAATGATAAAACAAGGAAAAAGGATGGAATGTATTTCTTTCGGTTAGTTCTTTGGATAGCATTACATAATTTATGTAATCTGGTGGTAATTTTATGGTTTTGAATAAATTAATTTGTTAGTACCAAAGAAGGGATGTTAAGGAACAAAAATCTAATGAGTCGATGTGAGGTCAATATTTTTTTATATTTTTATATGGAATTCATAAGAAATAATATTATGTTTAAATTCAAGATTTCCAAGAAAACCTATGCGACGTGCAAAGTGGACTGCTATTTAATTATAGCAAGAGATAGGGGTGATGCAGTTTTAAACAAGGCAAAACGGCACTTGTGTGTTCGGCCCATTTCCCTGTTTCCGACATATACACCACCAATAAGGGCTTATATCGACTAACTGTAAATGCTAAACCTGTCGGAACACAGTGACAACCACAGGATTTTTTTTATAAAGTATAGGTAGACTTTATAAAAAAAATCCAATCAGTATCTAAATGTCCCCGTGCACCCGCGCTATGAGTAAATGTAGATCTTAAATACACAGTTATTTAATAAGTAGAATTTATTTCAAGGAAATTAGTATTTAAAGACGTATACTTACGAATTAAAAATTTAATTTGTTTGAATTTGAACCACGAATTAATTTTATTTGAGCTCCCGATTAAATTAAATTTGTTTTATTTATTACTTCAATTGGTTTTCCTGTACAGTAATACATATTAAAGTGTACCAAAGTGACTCCATTCGTTCATTATTCTCGTTTGACGTTGTTTGACGTAAATACGTTACGTTTAGTGCCATCGGACTAAATTTTTTAACAGTGTTGGTACTTATGTTTGCAAATTTGACACTTAATGCTTACGACATTAAGCTCTTTTCTGTACGAAACATTTATCTTGACTCAAAATTTACGTAAGCGTTTTTATCATCAATGCAAATGGTGCGAAACGTCATTGGGATCCACATTTCTTGACGTTTTTGTTCTGCTTTGTGTGTCTATTTCTTTTATATTAAGTCAGTGCTCTGATATTAATATTTAAAAACAAGGAATGAGTTGTCCACATATTAACTTAACACTGTTAAGTAATACATGCAAAAAAGCGTGTATGCAGTATTTACAGACTTTTGCAAATAAATAAAGAGTAGACATTTAATTTATGAATGATAATGAAACAAAAAATAGAACAGTCAACAACTGATGTTGGTCATGCAAATATAAGCAGTGATTTACCAATATCATGATTGAATACGCCAATTCCTGTTGCTTACACCAATTTAATGTGACCTACTAAATAAGGCTCTTGTGTTAAATCATTCAAATAATCATTAGTAAATGCATTTCAATAAAACTATAGTTAAATGTTTCCAGTTACTGCCTATCCGCCTGCAACTACCGTCTCCGGCCAGCATTCAAAAAAGTGGCCTCAAAGCCGGCCGTTGTCCCCACTCCCACCGTCAAGACTGTCACCTCTTCCAAGAGCGCGAACCAGAATGTGGTGGTGAAGCGGCCGAGCGGGGCTATAGTCAATGTGTCATCGGCCAAGCCCAATGTTGTGCCTAAGCCTGTGCTCAAGTTTACTTCAGGCAGTAAGGTAAGAATAAAAAAAAAATGCTTCAGCTACATCTGTTTGATTATAATGGTGAAGCCAAATCCAGATTAAACTTTCGTGAGACATATTTTAAACTCTTTAGATGACAATGTTTGTTGTGTTTGTTAAAGAAAACAAGTGCAGTGATATACACGCATCAGCTTTCAGCTGCTAGTGTATTAAACAATATAATAATAATAATGGTTTCACTCACTTGAATTTTTAGTCGCTACTGGTGACATGTTTCGGGCCCTTCCTCAGGCTCGTTTGTGAAACATCGGGAAGCCTTTTTAAATTTGGTTTATGGATTTGTGTTTCCATCCAAAGACTACCATTGTCTAAAACGCCATTTAAGTTGACGTTTTACCCATGTTCCACGTAACAGTAGAACCTCGATTATCTGAACTGAAAATTTAGAGTAAGTAGACAGCATTGTTTCTGATTTCGATGTTCTCCAGGTGGTCGCCAAGCCGGCCGTGCGCGTGACCGCGGGCCCGTCCACGCAGGGCCCCGTCAAGATGGAGCTCGACCCCATGGACTCCGGGCCCATGAAGAGGAAACGCGACGATGGCGATTACGACTTGTAGATCTCTCAACTCTGATGATGTGTATTTGTGGTAACTCTTTTGCTAAGTAGGAAATAAGTATTAATATTTCGTTGATTAAGAATTTAGTTTTTTCTACTGTATTAAACATCTAATTTTATTAAATATGTGTTGTTTGACATTTTAATCTCTCAATACCTGAACCCCACCCCTCATGACTGATCCAGTTATACTAAATTCATGGCGAAAATCGAAACTCAGATATCTGCCTCTTTTTCGCTCGAATATGACGAGTGATAAGTTAGATAACAAAAATTTTTGACTATTGTTTGCGGTAGACCCTTAGATTGTGAAAGTGGAGCCTCCTACGCAGCATCGCGTAATATTCTCTATTGGAATAGTCCGTTCAGTCCAATGTCTAATCTAACTTTGCACAACAAAGTGAACGGAACAACATGGGAACAACGTTGTTTTACTAGAAATTTGACATGGACCATGAATGCTGACTTTGCCATGTATACAGGTAGGTCCGACTCTAAATAGGTAGGGTATTGCACAACAAATTTGCCCACAACCACACCTCGGCAATCAAACGTATGAAACAAACGCGTTCCTACGCACACAGCCTAAGCTCGTGTAGGTGAACGCGTATCATGCTTGTGTGAGTGAGATAAGACATTGTAGGGTAACTGTGATTTTTTTTTGGTGTATTTGTAGGAGTTTAGAGAGTTCTCTATCGTATCCATGGATTGACGCCGGGAGGTAACCAAGAGCGCGTGGGCGGCACTTTTAACGGGAGGCAGGGAGCGTCCATACTGTATGCTAGTACTCCTTATTATACTGTGCCACAACTAGGATAAAAAAAATACCACACATTTTTACATTTTTTTAATTAAAAGTAAACTTCCTACTTCCGCTGCGCGTTCTGCGGGCGGGACATGTCGCGCGGGAAGTTGCTCTTAGGAGGCGTGCGGATGCGACGGTCCTTCTTGGACCTGTTGCGTACCACCTTGCTGTGGATCGCGCACGACACGCAGTAGTGGAGCTTGGCGTACAGCTTGGGCAGCTGGAATGCTGGAAAAGGAAAATGTTTCATGAGTACTTGATGAGTTCTTCTTCTATCCATCCTGTTACCTCCTGCTGAGTACTTAGAGTTGGACCGAGAAAAGCTTGGAGGATATAATCAAACGGAGACGCCATGTCTGTAATTTTCTGTACAAAACAGTCTGCCGATTTTTGCGGGGGAGGGGAACGTCAAATGTATGCGTAACGTAAAAATAGCCATGTCAGATAAACGTCAGTCCATACATTGTGTATGACCGTTGGCCGCCTATTTTCGACAGAGGGGAAAGCCTGTCAATGGCTACTCCGTTTAGTTGTATCCTCGAAGGAGAAAAGTATGCAATGATTTTGATGAAGTGTTATTACTACGTCATAAATGTCATAGAAATGTGACGTTTAAAATAACACTTGCACTGCGTGTGATATCAAAATCGTTGCAGACTTTTCTTGGTCTAACTCTAGTAGTAAAAATCAACATGATTTCAGTCTTGCTAGGCTTTGTAAAACATTGTGACGCCAGTCGAAGCATATCAAAATTGGTTAAGTATGGAATAAAAGAACTGCAGAGAAGAGCATTCTTTTTCATCCAAACAAAGTTGATAGCTGGTTTTATCCACTCAATTTGTTATTTCCCCAAAATTAAAAACAATCAATATTAACTAAATTTTCAAAGACTCACAATGTTGAAAAAAAAAAAATTGTAAATCTATGTTCGGCTGTTCTCTAGCAATAGCATTTTGAAAGAATGTTCAATAATTATTCAAAATCCTTTTTTTAAACTAAGTTTTGGAGCTGAGCTTAAGGATTTTCATTGTGTACAGCGCACAGAGTACTGACTCTGTGCGCACAGAGTTCTGTGACTGCACAGAGTTACATATCTGATCAATGATATAATTGTTTTTTTTTACGCAATTTTGAGATAAGACTTTATATATAGGGTCAAATGCTACAAATTTTTTTTTAATATAATGTCAGCTTTAACACATTCATTGCCAGCGCGAGCTAACGAGCGTAGCCGATAACACGGGAAAAACGGTATGTAGCAAAAAGCGACTACGAACAGTGAACTCCCCTAGCGAGTCGCTGGCACTGAATGTGTTAATGATATATTAGCAGCAGCATATGTTTTTAAGGAAAGATATTAACATTATTACAAATCTATAACACATTAAATTCCAACGACAGGCTTCTACACAAATAGAATGTTGGTCAAGATTTTAGGTTGGCCAGGCTTAGATAGGAGGTCATCATTGTAGAGCCCAATTAAATAGTAATATAAAATGTCATGGGTCTCGGAGACACCCGGTTACCTAGTCTTAAAAGAGGAATTTTTAAGTCTACCGTTCTTTAATTCTCCCTCAATTGCTCAAAGGTTAACTGGAAGAGATCCCTGAAAGGGATAAGTTCGCCTTTGTACAAAATAATGTGTTTTTTGTTTCTTTTTGTACAATAAAGTGTTTTACTACTACTACTACTTTTATTATTTATCAGCAGCACACAGCCAGGCGTGTTCCGTTTATAAATTAAAACATCGTGTGACTGAAAACGCCTCAGAAGTCCAGATTTAATTTAAAACATGGCAAATAACAACCCTTGCCGTGCAATGTTCTGTGGATTGTTACATCGCCTCGTACAATAATATACCGGCCTTTTAACATCACTCCAATTAGTGTAAGGGCCGTTAGATGATGCAAAATAGTAGTGAAATGAGCTCAACTTACAGTTGTATACTGAGGCTTCGTTAATATCTCTGACGGCAGCCGCTTCCACGATATTCCTGATCACGAACTTTTTGATAGCCTTATCCTTAGGCACACAGCGCGCGCAGTTGGTGCATCGCACAGCCTTCACGTGGCCGCGGCCGTGCTTGGCTCGTCCTCCATTACGGCGTTTGCGCGTCTGTAAAAATTGAACAAGAAATACCAAGTTGAAGCCACATGTTCCATCGATGCGATAGGTGACGCGTGCATGACATTTCTCACTCAAATCCTTGAGATAACTTGTAAACCGTGTTTATCGATCACTCTCTTTAAGTTTTAGATATAATTAAGTAAATTGCACTTATAGAAAACTAATTTTTGCAATAAATTTTTACGCACCATGATTATAACCTCTGTTTCGGTAAACGAAGAACGACGAAAAAGAAAGAGGTTATAGACAAGAACCACTTCCGACCATTGACAACCATTCAAAATGTTGCCATGTTAATTATATTATTTGCTTGAATTTTCACTGCCGTGCATGTATAATATAAAATTATTTAAATAAATCGATTAAATTGGTGATTTAAATCATTTCGTAAAATCTTTTTTACTAATAAAACAAATAAAATGCTTCGAGAACTGCATTCTTTTCTTTGTTTATTTTTCATAAAGTCACCACATCCGTTGTTCATGAATCATTCAATTTCATTTCAATCATTTCATTCACCATCATTGAAAAAAAAATCTAGTTCTGTTCTGTCACGAAATTGTATTTATTTAATTTTAGCCAATGTGTTACATTATTTTTGTTGCTTTATAATAGTAGATTTATAATTAAATTTCAATTGTTTAGCGTTTATTAACTGTGCTGGTTATATAATAACGATAAACATGTTCGATGTGTGTTTGTAATCGGCCACATAGTTTACTTCGTCGCAGCACGATTGTCCCATACTGGCCATTCGTGGTATTTTTCACGGTGTTCCGTGTCCCGCGATGTGGTTTAGATAGTGAATAATAAAGTGGTACGCGTGTGAAATGTCCCAACATGGATGCCCAGAGAGACTGTCGAATAGATCGAAGGGTTTCCCGGATGAGAGCGCTGGGCAGGCCACGATGGAAGTGCTGGTGGAGACCCTGACGGGCACCGCGTTCGAGATGACGGTGTCGCCCTCCGACACTATCTTCGCGATCAAGTCGAAGATCTTCAGGGTGGAGGGTAAGTTACACAACTATCGTTACATATTTCGTGTTTGGTTATGCGTCATTCATCAACAAAGGAGCCGAGTTTTTGCGCAGTTATTCAACTAATTCCTTGCCACTTGATCAAATATTGCTAGAGAACTAACTGGACTATGCCCTGAATACGTAAATCTCAGTGATAAAGAACAGTCAAGTGGCTGAGAGAAACAAAACAAAAGCATAACTAGTAGCAACACAAACATTCATACAATTAACTGGTTATCTTAGTGTGTCCTGACACATTGTAGCACCAGTTTATTTAGTGGATAATTGACATACTAACTCAGTTTAAATGCTCCCACTAAACAAGTGAACAATGCAATAAAACCAAAGCAAATAGTTGCAAAGAAAAATGTTTTACACAACTGGTTTCTTCTATTTATAAGTTTTATAACTATTGTACGAGAATTGTTTATGTTTTGAGCAAACATTTCTACTGTACATTTTATTGCTAAGATATGTATGCGGCAGAAAAAGAAGTAATGCAATCACTACATAGTATAAAACAAAGTCGCTTCCCACTGTCTGTCTGTCTGTATGCTTAGATCTTTAAAACTACCAACGGATTTTGATGCGGTTTTTTTAATAGTTAGAGTGATTCAAGAGGAAGGTTTATGTATAATTTGTTAACCCGTGCGAAGCCGGGGCGGGTCGCTAGTATTTAATAAAATCTTAAAATAAATGTTCAATATTTTATGGCCTTAGCAAATGGCAATAAATTTAAACTCAATGTCATTTTTTCTGAACATTGATTTGAAATGTTCTATAAATAAGTATTGTTGTGAGATTGATAACAGGAAAACATGCAATTTTTTAGCAGTAAACCCACAATCATATTGACCTTGAGTTGAAATGTGGATGTACTATTCAAGGTCTTCTATTTAAGTGCTCCGCAGAGCATATCACACATTGCTAATTTATATTTTTACCTGTTGTCATTACTTTGAAAAAACCTTGAATCTTTTAAGGTTGCTTAAGGTTAATTCTAAAACGAAAAAACACCAAGAAAGTGGTGGACTTCTGAGAAAGAACTCTTATTACAATGGTATAAGAGTGTTATTTTAGTGATTTTTTGAATTGCAACCTGGGCAAATATTGGGTTGAAATAAATATAGTCTTTAGAGGATTTATCAAGTTTTGATGAAATTTTTGCTTAGAAGTTGTACAAGAAACCTAGCAAACATCTTCCAATTTTAGCAGAGGCTGTTATTTGGAATTACCCGATTTCCGAAATTACCTGAATACACCTTAATAATAATAAAGTAAAATCCTCTATGGTTTTTACAGTTTTTTTGCCAGTAGATAAAGATAATTGCTATTTTCAATTCAAAGTGGTGACGTTGTTCTGATTGGGCATAAGCTTATCTTTATCACAGTTTGCCAAATCTTGGGCTAAAAATAAGTGTAATAATAATTAGTTACACTAAATTTAGCTGAGAGTTCCATCTTATGACTTTGATGAAACATATAACTATGGAAATTCTGAGGCTTATTACTTATCTCAAATTCCATAAGGCTGGAAATGAAAGAAAGTTTCCAGGTCACCAAAAACGGAATTGTCATCTTTGGAACTTATGCTTAGATAGTTACAATGTGTCTATTTTTATCTAACTTATATTTCTTTCGAGATGGTTATGCTGACAATGCATTACTATATTTGGGAATGTTCATGAGATTGACCCTGCATAAGCTTGTACCATATTTGGGTTGCCATCTCATCTTCAAATCTTGAGACCAAATTTGTAGAATTTTACTGTTGTATACCTATTATACTACAGACAGATGTAGTCCTTAATTGTTTTCCTTTTTATTTTCTCAGAATCTTTTTGTACCGAGACCGCCTGAAATAGCAAGACATGTTCGTACGTTTCCGTAAAAATACTAAGGAAAATAATTATGAACTATCTGTATGTACTTTGAAGATATCTGGTTTTTTGTCAACACAACTCAAAAATGCTCAGCTCCACTATCATTATTAAATGTTGTACATTATCTAAACAACCGTAAATAAAATTTTCATTATTAAAACCTTTGTATACCTTCTATGTTCTGATATTTGAGAGATTTGGCGAGGTCTAGCTGGATCAAACGTTCAGCCTTTTTTTTAATGGATTTATTTTTCTTTCCAATGTAAAAACCCCTCCTTATAATATTAGCACAAAGCACATGACATTTCTTATTCCAATTCATAAAATTTACATTTTATTATATGACAGTTATATGACTAATTGATTAATGGGTTTTATTACTCATTAGTAACAATTGTAAATTACCCCATTCGTTAAATATTACGCGACATCATTCATTAATAGCTCTATTCGTTATTTAGTTAATTTAATTGAATACTGGATGGTATTTCAATGTATAGTAATGGTTTATGAGCTCAAAGGCAGATTTTCATCCCAGCAGACAGCTTTTGAATAATAGTGCTGCATTTTGTATCAGGTACCGTTACAGAAATGGGGGTAGGCTGTATCGGGGACACAGCTGCAATAGTTTACGTGTAAGGTGGTGTGGACTGTGGTTCGTGTAGGCCCGAAGCAGCCGGGACGATAGTGCTCAAATACAGAACAAAAGTATAAGTTTCTAAAACTAAATGCAAAGGCCACAAGCCAAGCTTTGCATAGGGCAAATTATGGTATCATAATTTGATGTGTTCCCAAAGTTGCATTATTAGATTGAGCTGAAGCATCACATACTTAAGTACTGGGCCGCGCGCTGGTGTGGGACGCCACCTGCGCAGATACGCTGGCGGCGTCCTACATTTCAGCCACCAGCAAACAGGCCGGGGCGGCGGCTGACGCCCGAGAACGCTTCAAGGCGAATAAATATAGTTGTCTCGGCGCACACTACGAATTTGTAGCCTTTGGCGTCGAGACACTAGGTCCGTGGGGAAGGGGGGCTCGGGGGCTCCACAAGGCGCTCAGCAAACGCCTAAGGCAGGCCACAGGTGACCCTCGCGCAGGCAGCTTTCTCGCGCAAAGATTGGCTATAGCAATCCAGCGCGGGAACGCTGCCTGCGTGATGGGCACCTTACCAAAGGCGCAAAATTTTGATAGGTATTTTTAATTTTTTAGCTTTAGTATTAGTTGTACTTAATTCTAGTTTTATATTCATTTTATAACACTTATTGTGCAATAAATGAGTTTTTTTCTTAAGTACTTAACACATTCAGTGCCGAAAACCCGACTATCGGGTATTTTATGATTTCGTTACCAGGCCGGACGACCCGATAGTCGGGTTCGTGGTACTACACCTTTATATGAAGAAATTTATGTGGCTTGGCGCGGATGTCTTGTTTGGCTGGGTGGCAAATGAATGTGTTAAACGTATGCAAGTTGGGTGATACAATGTTACAATACCATCAAGCTGATCTGATGATCTGGTCATAGGAACTCTCATAAAACAACACAACCCCATTGTGTTCGGGTTTGTTAGAATTGTGTCGAACTCGATGAATACAGGCGCGCGCTAAATTAAAAGCGGCGTGCCCCGCTCACGCCTCGCCCGGAAAACGCGCCTGTGTGACGAAGCCTTAATACTCATCGACACAATTCTAATAAACCCGAACCATAGAGAAATATAGTAAGACAAGAGTGCTCACTCCATACATCAGTTCAGACTATTAATTTCAGTGTCTACATCTAGCATCGAGTAGCGGAACTGCTACATCTATTGTCAATGCTAATGGTCTTTTTGGTACTAAAACTGATGTATGGAGTGAGCACTCTATGTATTTTTTTCTCTATGCCCGAACACAATGAGGTTATGTTGTTTTATAGACTTTAGACTATTAGTAAATAACTTATTTATGTTTGTTAAGGCGTACAAACTACACAGGTAGGTAGGTCTGTTTATCTAGTAATGTGTGTGTATTTAAATACACATGATGTTAGCATCATTTAACCTGATCGTGGCGCAGTCTAGTCTAGACATGTTCGTGTCAACAACTAATTTGAATCCAAATCGAACTTCGTCACCTATTTGCCCAGACTGACTCTAGATCTAGATGTAACATAATTAATTTGACATTGTAGACGGTATACCTACTACATATAAAATACACATCCGGCCGTGTAGTAACTATGAGGCCAATTCGGTTTTAATAATTTGATATTACTTTTTAACTTGTTTTGATATGAACTTGACCGTGCGCACCAATCAGCGTCAGCGGATCATGCTGTTTCGGCTCGGCCACGACATTACGCGACTGGCGACGGCGGCAACGACAACCATAGGTAACGAAAGGTCCGATCGCTGTGTCTCGCTCCAAAGCCGCAGTCGCGCTGTCGCAAGTCGCGCAATGTAGTGGCGGAGCCGTTTGGCGCGCTTATTGGTCCGAGTGAGATGCCTGATGACACGATTCAGGTCGTATCAAAATGAAATAAAATGTAAAAACCATATTACATTTTTAAAATAGAATCGCTCTATATGTTGTTATTTACTAGGATACCTATTTCGTATTTTTGCTCCGTACAGAACTTTCACGGAGCACTTGTGGAAAGGTATTGTAAATAACCCTATTTATCGTGAACCTTATTGGAAAGCATGAAAGTTGATATTGGGCTGTCGCCGCGCGCGTCAGTTGACGTCTTTGACGGTCAAAACATTTATTCACGCATTTAAGTACTTCTACTGCTGAGGACTAATATTTTTGAAGCTGAAGATATTTTAGAACTTAACGCTTCAAAAATATTAGTCCTACCACATTTGTTTATACATAACAAACATGGTCGTTACATCGAATATATCGATCGCTCTCATTCCGTTAATATCTAGAAACTCTCGTTATTTAGATCGCGGACCAAATCTACTTTTAGTTTGAGTTCAGGGCCGTTTTGATCGGTAATCTTTACTTTTTTGGCAGTGATGTGTTCCGGTGTTAACGGTTCGTCAAATTCTTTTTTAATGTAACCTGGGATTTATAGTGCAACTGAATGACAAAAGATTAATTGCTACCTGTCAGAAAGAATAGATAGAGTATAGGAAGCTCTGTGGTTTATTCGTCTGTCTTCTTTTATGTCGAGGTTCCTTTTTTCATATAATTAGTGGCCTAGGAATCAAATTGGTTGATGACCGTACACACATTTTTAATTGCACTGTCATAAAAACATATGCACCAGTTGAAGGGGTAACTTCCAGATTACGGTTAACTTTGCCTGTATATGTATATTTATGAATCCAATTTCGTAAAGCCATAACGAAGAAAACGCATAACGATAAATCTTGGACAATACCTAGTCGCTAGTTGGCAAAACTTCAAAGTAGTTGTAAATCTCGATGACCTGACCGGGAAAAAATTAGCTCCTCCCTATTTATAACAGCTATTCCAGTGTACCTACCATATGACTGGTATTTTAGTGTTTGCGTGTAAAGGTCATTCGCCTTTTCAACGGTTTACGTATCGTGGGGCCTTGTGATATAAGCGGAAGACTTTTTTTTAGTATAATATTATTAGGAGGAAATCATTTACTAATAAAATTAATACTACAAGTGGCAAATGTTTATAAAACTGCATGGCACCAAGGTCCTGGTAAAGATGCCCGAACTGCTGTGTTATCACTGTTATCAGGTTTATTACCTGATTGACCGACCGTTAGCGAAGGTCTACGTTTCAGCTTGGACAAAACTGCTGTCTTATGTCCGGATGTTCTCTACAGGTCGCAATTCTCAACCGATCGTGAAATTTTTTGAGCAGGTTCGATGATTATAGATTTTATAGATAGCAACATAACTGAAACTGACCATAGTTGAACCTTACGTTGTTACAATAAGGTTTACTTTATTACACAATATTTATTATATACGATACAATGTAAGGCGGCATTAAGTTATATAAATCATGCATTGCTGCGGTTACTTGTGACGCGCTTGACTACGCGGTAAACCGATTTGATAGGAATTGTGCAAAAGGTTTTACGGCCTTCGACACACGTGTATACTATAATCAACAATTCAATTACCAAAAGAGACCTTATGTGTAGGCAATAAGGCTTACGATGATGGTACGCGTATCGTATTTATGTCACTTGCCTTCAAACGTGGCTGGAATAGACTAGGTTAAATGTTACTTCCCGGTTTTATCGGGTGATATTTGGGCCGATTTTCCTCGTGATATTATCGCTCATATATTATGTCTTTAATAGCACATTTCATGCTAAAGAAGGACATCAGATCAGACATCTATACTCTCTCTATAGAAACGGTTTCTATAGCCGAGAAACGGTTTCCACTGGAGAGAGATGTCCGCTGATGCCATAGGACCGATGGTGTCTGTCGCTATAATGGCAGCGGCCTCAATAACATGGTTTGATCTTTGTGGCATAGTTTAGTTTCATAGTACAAAGCACCATTTCGTGAGTTTCGGTCTGGCCGAAAGGTTTGGCCGTTTTTAGGCCGAAACCGAAACCGAATCTTCGGTCGGACACTAGTTCGTTGTTTGTATATCGCCCTAATAACTAGGTGTGCTCTTTGCCTTTAACTACATCGTTCAGTAATGTATGTATGCTAATAGTTTTTATACTGTTTATGGATTAGCTAGACGCTTAGGTACAACTAAAGGTGACCTCGTCGAGGCGGAAAAGATGTATAGGAAAATTATCGATAGGTACAATTGTAAAGATATCACACATTTAACCTTACGATACTTAAGGATAAATTGAACAACGTTGTTAAATTAAACTATTGAATGTTATTCGAAGAATGATCGTTAAGGGCTGATTTTTTAGCCCTCTCCCTCTACCTATATATATTTTTAGCTATCTTTATATGATAATCTCATAGATGATGATAGATAGGTGGATAACCTAGGTCTTCTAGTTTATAGTGTGTTATATGTTGAGATGTGTCAAAAGAGCTCATTTTTTTATATGGTTTTCAAAGAGAAATAAGCAGTTTTGAAAAGACACTCCTCATATCTTTAAGTATATTACCTAATGCTTCGGTAGGTACATTTGTATCATCAATCAAAAAATACGAACATTGTATTTATATACCTATGTGAAAACAATAATAAAATTAAGTAATTTTATAAATTTTGACACGACTCAGAAATGGTTGTAAACATCATAATGAATTTGACTTAATAGTTTGACTACTATTATAGTATCGTCAAAGCCAACAAGGCTAAGATGACAAAGTCATCGGGGCATCTAAACATAAATATTGTGGTTTGCCCAAAACAAAACTGAACGAACTTCTTTCTTGGCGCATAGCCCGCTCATGACTCACTCCTGTGACAACTGCTATAATATATAGTTTTATTTTCATTCGAGCTGCTAATCAGGAAAAATGATCGACATTTATTAAAGTTCCTAGTGGCGAATCCACGGTGAATCACACTGGGTTGTCTGTAGCATGAAAACAACTGATGGTTATTGGTTATCGGAGGACCCAGGGGTGCTGATCTGCTGATAGACTTGACATTCACTCGAGCGTTCGCAGTTTAAGCAGATTCGGCCACTTGTTTGACGAACGCTAGTATGTACGTTCTTCTTTATGCGACAATGCTCAATTGCTCATTACAAGTGTCAGCAGCTTAAGGCTTCGTCACACAGGCGCGATTTCCGGGCGGGGCGTGAGCGTTTTATATGTAAAAGCGGCGCGCACCGCTCACGCCCCGGCCGGAAAACGCGCCTGCTGTGACGAAGCCCCTAGCACGAACCATTTCGTCAGTTCCTTTCTCTATCGCTCGAATATGTAAGAACGATAGAAATACTGTTAATGAAATTTGGATTTTAGATATTCGTGGTAGACTTTATTTCGGCGACCGCATTATATAAAGCCGGTGTGATTTCACTCTGAATACTCTGAACGCTGACTGACTATAGTGGTCATAAATTATTGATTTTTTATTATTGCGTTAGTGGCGCAAGATCAGGACGAGTTTAACATAATGTAAGTTTATTCCATTAATCTTCAACATGATAACGCGGGCGCCATACGGTAAGTATGTTGGCAATTGATCAGAAACGGCGCGTCAAACATAAATGGTAGGAAAGCTATAGCTAATTTGGCTCGCCATTTATTCTATAGCTATAGAATAAGGTGCTCAACTGCTCAACTAACTCAAATTAGGCAAGCCAGTGGAAATTGCATTCTATTGCCCCGCCATTGCAATTTATTTATCCTTATATTATACGCCCTTGCATCTCAATACTGAGATAAAAATTCAACACTAATATTTGGGTAGGTAAATAGATCGAAATAAATTGCCGGTGTACTCGTAACGTAACATATAATCGTAATAACTCATAACATTATGCAATGTGCTTTGTAGTTATTATTAGAACTAAAACATGTATGTTCAGGGACTTGAGACACGTGTCTAGGCTGTATCGACCGATTTATTGATACAAAACACTCATAATAACTGTCCATTGATGGATCTTATGTCTTTGCAATAAGGTTCACGAATTATCAGATGTGCCGATTTTTATTGTAGGTTGTAGGTCAGATTTTGATAAAATTTGGTAACTTTGAAGAGCTCTTTGTTTAAAATTTCGCTTATATTGTACAGAATAGGGAAGTCTATAATATCCACCAAATTTATACGAAAAAATAAAAGTAAAATCGGCCCAGTTAACACGGTGGTTAACACGTGATAGATAAAACCCTTAGTTTATATCTTTTGCACAACAAAGCGAGGCTAAATTACTGCGCAAAATTGGTGAAATGAGAACTAGTCTCCACCCTCGATTTCTTCCGCTTGAATGAATTAAAAAATAACTACAGATTTAGGAACCTCAAAGAGCCGCAAACGGTGTTTTGTTTGATCAGGCAACTCCAAGTGTTAATTTTTTGAGTGGCTTGAAGAGCCGCAAATGCACCTCCAAAGAGCCGCCTGTAAGCCCGTAGGGCTAAGATGGCCGGCTCTTTATCATTTGTCACCATGGCTGTCACGTTCTAACAAATATGTAAGTGCGAAAGTGACGCATGGCATGACAGGTGATAAAAATGCGACCATGATAGCTGGTCTGTACTAGAGTAACAGCTGTCACAGGTATATACGATAAGATAATATGAATTGAATACCTATAGTCTATCTATACCGCTCGGACCTTAAAGGAATGTAAAAATAAACTAGATAAATACGTTTTCATACTTTGTTGCGCTGCGTTGTGTATGATATTATCAAAGAGAATTTATTGAAGGCTTGTACCTTTTAAGATACCTAATGTACGAGTACTAAGTACATTAACTACAACATATTTATTACGTTGATGTGCAAAATGCTGCAAATGCATGCACATTGCCTTCCTTTTATGTACTTATCGTATGTATTTAAATAATTACTAGGTACAGTACTACCTATAGTAGATTATACGACTTAGCTAGTTGTAAACGTAGATGAGATATTTATAAAGCTAGTATATAGACTTAGTACACTTATAAGTGTAATTTGAATCGGCATTTTAAGCAATCATTTACATTACGTATTGGCGGCAGTGACGAGAAAGTAATATAGACTGACAATCATCATCTTTCTTGATGATAGCAACACATGACTGAATTGTTAGTTCCATCGATGTATGTAACATAACTCCATCACATAAGAGTCCATTTTCGGAATTATCTGATGATCTGAATCTGAAGTATTCTAAACGCCCAGAATAAATCATTATTAAAGATAAACACAATTTTTCATCAATGGCGTATTTAGATATAAATTTGGCGCCCCGGGCCAGTTCGCTTTGCGCCCCCATTAAGTGTCGATAAAGTATTTCAGTTCAGAAAAAAACCTGCTTCTCCGCCCCTCACAGCCTGCCGCCCCGGGCCATGGCCCCGTTGGCCCTAGGGTAGATACGCCCCTGTTTTTCATCACACGTACCGACTAACCGCAGCCTCATTAATGCGATCCGATTAGAAGCACTAGCTCTGCTTATGCAACGCTGGAACTTGATTCGGTATTTTTAGCAACCATTTACGAGTATATTACGTGACTTAGAGACGAGAGAACAAGATACTTAAGACTGGCAATCGTCATTGTTGTATAGATGGCAGCACATGAAGTCTCAGTTCCATACATTTTTAGATGTTGTCTATCTGTTACCTGCACTAAACCCCTGAATCTATTTAGGTGAGATTTAGTATAGAGATAGTTTTCGTTCCTCGGTATGAGGAAGCAGGCAGGAGCTCGTATCAAAAATATATACTTACTATAAAATACTATATATAAAAAGCCGGTTCCAAACAGTCTGTCAAAGTATTCATAGTTTGTTAAAATTTGTCTGTAATGGTCTGTATGAAAGGTTTGACAGTTCTCTATGGGATGACAGCTGTGGACGCCATATTTAACCTTCATTAGTTCTCCGATTGTGCGTAGTGTGGTGCAACACGCCCTATATCTGTCAACGACATAAAGATAATAAATTACTTGTCTAATCTACTAAAGGTTCCGTCACACAGGCGCGTTTTCCGGGCGGGGCGTGAGCGTTTTATATGTAAAAGCGGCGCGCCCCGCTCACGCCCCGCCCGTAAAACACGCCTGTGTAACGGAACCTTAAGTTTTTTTTTGTATTGCAAATTCCCCATAAAAACTTGTCTATAAATGTCGTTCTTTAGCGCCCACGCAATGCCAAATATGATAGATAGGAAATGCAATGCTTATTGGCCGTTTCATGTGGGCGTCAAGTCACTTTTACTTATAAAACTAGTTTTAGTATAAAGTCGAATTAAAACTGTACAGTCGACATAAAGGTATGTTTACACTTTGACACCTTACGCCTTTGTAATAAGGCGAAAAATGTAAACGAATCTTTGATGTCGACTGTACTTGCTGCGTAACGGCTGATCTAACTACTTTTGTTTTTGGTTTTCTTCAGCTAAATACATCATTATTCTCTATTCCAGGCATCCCAGTCTCCCAACAGCACCTAGTCTACAACCTGAAAGAGCTAGAAGACGCGGCCTCGCTCCGCGCACTAGGCATATCAGATGGTGCTCGCTTGCGGCTCGTATTAGGCATGCGAGGCGGCCCCATATCTACCCGCCGTCTACCCCCACCCCCCACCGAGCCGTGGAGGGATATCGAGCGGCTGTTAGACTCGAACAGGTACAGTCTACTCTAACCACAGACCACAGACTCAACTACTAGACTCGTATTAGGCATGCGAGGCGGCCCCATATCTACCCGCCGTCTTCTCCCACCCCCCACCGAGCCGTGGAGGGATATCGAGCGGCTGTTAGACTCGAACAGGTACAGTCTACCCTAACCACATACCACAGACTCAACTACTAGACTCGTATTAGGCATGCGAGGCGGCCCCATATCTACCCGCCGTCTTCCCCCACCCCCCACCGAGCCGTGGAGGGATATCGAGCGGCTGTTAGACTCGAACAGGTACAGTCTACCCTAACCACATACCACAGACTCAACTACTAGACTCGTATTAGGCATGCGAGGCGGCCCCATATCTACCCGCCGTCTACCCCCACCCCCCACCGAGCCGCGGAGGGATATCGAGCGGCTGTTAGACTCAAACAGGTACAGTCTACCCTAACCACAGACCACAGACTCAACTACTAGACTCGTATTAGGCATGCGAGGCGGCCCCATATCCCCGCGCCGTCTACCCCCACCCCCCCCCACCGAGCCGTGGAGGGATATCGAGCGGCTGTTAGACTCGAACAGGTACAGTCTACCCTAACCACAGACCACAGACTCAACTACTAGACTCGTATTAGGCATGCGAGGCGGCCCCATATCCCCGCGCCGTCTACCCCCACCCCCCCCCACCGAGCCGTGGAGGGATATCGAGCGGCTGTTAGACTCGAACAGGTACAGTCTACCCTAACTATAGACTCAACTACTAGACTCGTATTAGGCATGCGAGGCGGCCCCATATTCCCGCGCCGTCTACCCCCACCCCCCACCGAGCCGTGGAGGGATATCGAGCGGCTGTTAGACTCAAACAGGTACAGTCTACCCTAACCACAGACCACAGACTCAACTACTAGACTCATATTAGGCATGCGAGGCGGCCCCATATCCCCGCGCCGTCTACCCCCACCCCCCCACCGAGCCGTGGAGGGATATCGAGCGGCTGTTAGACTCGAACAGGTACAGTCTACCCTAACTATAGACTCAACTACTAGACTCGTATTAGGCATGCGAGGCGGCCCCATATTCCCGCGCCGTCTACCCCCACCCCCCACCGAGCCGTGGAGGGATATCGAGCGGCTGTTAGACTCGAACAGGTACAGTCTACTTTAACCACAGACCACAGACTCAACTACTAGACTCGTATTAGGCATGCGAGGCGGCCCCATATCCACGCGCCGTCTAACCCCACCCCCTACTGAGCCTTGGAGGAATCAAGCGATTGTTAGACTCGAACAGGTATACCATTATTATCGTTTCAGTCACAAGACCATTGCTGGACATAGTCCTCAATAGGCCGAATAGAGGCCACCCGCATTCAACGAGTCCTTGCCACCCTCGTCGTCCAATAGTCCGGTCCGACCTTGCCGTGACTGTCCTACGCTTGTCAATACGTGGTCTTTATTCGAGAACTTTTTGTTTAAATCCTTTGGCCACGAAAGCCATACATCGTTTCTTGGAGCCCATACTGCCCGACAGAAGTTTTATTATATGATTTTAGCAGTTGCCCGAAATAAACCAAATGTTATACTCCTTTCAGAGATGAGGCGTGGTCCCACAGCGGCGCAGGCTGCAAGGTCACTGTACTGGTGTTTAGAGATGGCGAGCGCGTGAACATGCTCCGCGTGCGAGAGAACAGGGACGGCTCTATACAGTCCCGGGACCACGACTGTACGTATAGACCTGAGGCCTTACCATGATGTCCTTATTGCGACTCTGTTTAGGACCTAAACTGAACTGCTAAGGGACGGAGTTATGCGACTTATATAGCTCCGTCTAAACAGAAATGCAATAAGGACATCATGGTAAGGCCCCAGTTGCTTTAAACCAATGAGAGTCAAAGTCTGATATCTGTACTATACTGATGGACAAATTTAGAGGAAGGCAAAGAAAGTTTTAATTACTGGATTACAGCACCTAAAGTCATTTCAAAATTAGTAGTTAAACTTTATTTTTGCGTTCCTCTAAATTTATCAATGAGTGTACCTACACTCAGTATACCTATACTTGACGCCCGCTACTCGCTACGTGCGTTTATAATGTTATTTAAGTTAAAAACCAATTTTATCAAAATAACCCCATTCCAAGGTGCACTACTATGTTATATACTACATACTACTATATTGTAATTATCTCGAATCAGTCTGTAGGATAATTTAGCACAGTCACAGTTTCAGCAGTGCAATAAGCAGGCGGCTAACCCTTCGTACATCTATATAGAAAAACTAACAACTTACCAATACCATAGAGAAAAAAATACATAGAGTGCTCACTCCATACATCAGTTTTAGTACCAAAAAGACTATTAGCATCTAGCATCGAGTAGCGGAACTATCAATACTGCTACTTCACAATAGATGTAGCACCGACCGGAAAGTCTTATGCTGTCGAGATAAGACTTTCCGGTCGGTGCTACATCTATTGTCAAGTAGCAGTACTAATAGATGTGGACACTGATATTAATAGTCTGAACTGATGTATGGAGTGAGCACTCTTGTCTTACTATATTTCTCTATGCCAATACTTAATTTATAACATACTAGTACTATTGTCACCAGATGCCCTTCCGCACGCCGCAGAGCCTGCCCCCCGAGACACCGCGACGGGCGGCGCGCGCGACAACGCGGTCACCATGAACAAGATGATGGAGCTCCGGAGACGCATGGAGACCCTCTCCGTGCGGCGACGGGCAGGTATGACACATGGGACCAGGGGTGTTGCGAACATCCGCATCCGCAACCGCGGAACTTCCGCATTATTTTCAACATCCGCATCCGCATCCGCAAAAAATCGATGCGGATTTAATGCGGATGCGGATGTGGAACAGTTCGGTACAGGAACGTCTTAGCATCGGCGGAAGTGCTAGACTGCTAGGTAATTTAGTAATTAGCCAAAAAAACCTATTAGAAATTAGCAGTCAAGCGTGAGTGGGACTTATTGTACGGAACCCTTGGAACGCGAGTCCGACTCGCACTTGGCCGGTTTTTTGAAATAAAAATTACTAAAATGTAATATTTGACGTTTTTTATGTACCTATCTTGACATCCGCATCCGCATCCGCGGATGTGAGCCTCGAAAAATCCGCATCCGCATCCGCGTCCGCGGATGTCAAAAAATCGGCATCCGCAACATCCCTGCATGGGACGGAAACTAGACCCTATAGTGTACGTGTGGACGACTGCTAGTCTCCAATTTTCTCATTATGGAAAATATTTTTATTGTATAGCCTATGCCATTCGTTTGACTTTTATTAGATTTTTATAAGAGTTACGAGCAAAAAACTAATTCCACAGAAATGTTTAAAAGCTAACTCTTAAATAAAAATCGAAAAAAAAAAATCTAACGAGTGGGCATAGCTGAAGTTAAAATTTACGATTTATCGCCCAGGATGCTACTGGTCATGGCAATTTGTTCCTGGTTCGTGGGCTGAAAGCCGACTGTTTTTTTTTTCAGACACCAAGGCGGAAATCCAAAAGACCCGCTCCGAGGAAACCCTATCCGTCCCCTCTCTCCTCGACGACGGCGCGTACCGCGCCTGCACGCCCGCCCTCTACGACGACTTCCGCGACGGACGCCTGTTCGACGACTGTCGCGACGGACGCCTGTTCGACGACTGTCGCGACGGACGCCTGTTCGACGACTGTCGCGACGGACGACTGTTCGACGACTGTTCGAGGGATGTGAGACTGTACGAAGATTGTCCGAGAGAGGGGCGGTTGTATGAAGAGTGTCCGCGGGACGGCCGGTACACGAGGCTGGATCTTGACTGTGCCTTTGATCGTTATACGCTGCTACCGCCTATTGGTAAGTCGAGACCACAATGTGGTGCGGAAAGTTATTAGGAAATTGTCAGGAGTTGTTCTGTAAGAAATTTCGATAAGGAAAGTCTTGTAAACTTGAACTCGTGAATTTTTTTCCCTGTATCTGAATCCATAATATCGCGATTTTTACTTCGGAGAAAGGTTCAGTTTATAGGCCACTAAAACAAATAATGTGTAACAAGTAATTTCTTGTTATAACTGTTATAAAACAATAGTAGGTTACCATCTCCGAAAACTTTAAAGCCGATTGTTAAAAGTGTTAACACCCCGAAATTTTCGTTTAATTGAACGTTTTTTTTTTTCTAAAAACCGCTGTTACCAACATAACCTAACCCGGCTTTTACAATACCTTTTTCAAAAGTTTGGAAAATTTAAAGGTTTTTGAAAAAAAAAACGCGTTCAGGAAAATTAAATATAAATAAAATAAAATAAATAAAAAATAAAATATATTTTATTCAGTAAACCAAACAGTTTTACAGTGTTCTAGTTGGTGTCTCTTTTTAAGTATCGAGATACTTGTGTCAAGAGACAAATATAGGGCAAACATATTTTGAAGTTGCGACATTGTTACCCACACACTAAGATTATCAAGTCTTATTTCACACGCCTAAATTTATTAATTCAAACCCACAGGCAGCAGAACAGACTCCGACCAATCCGTCGATAGGATCCAAGAGGTCGACAGCGAGCGTCTCATGTCCGACGCTCTCGCCGGCTCCATACTTGTGAAGAGGAGGGACCGAGAGGAAGAGGCTATACTGGAGGAGTGTCTCGAGGGCGTCGAGAGTTTGAGGGACTCTCCGCAGCTGGCCGCCGGGGACCTGGCGCCGATACCTGCGGCTGAATATGGTAAGATACTTGTGAAGAGGTGGGACAGAGAGGAAGAGGCTATACTGGAGGAGTGTCTCGAGGGCGTCGAGAGTTTGAGGGACTCTCCGCAACTGGCCGCCGGGGACCTGGCGCCGATACCTGCGGCTGAATATGGTAAGATACTTGTGAAGAGGTGGGACAGAGAGGAAGAGGCTATACTGGAGGAGTGTCTCGAGGGCGTCGAGAGTTTGAGGGACTCTCCGCAGCTGGCCGCCGGGGACCTGGCGCCGATACCTGCGGCTGAATATGGTAAGATACTTGTGAAGAGGTGGGACAGAGAGGAAGAGGCTATACTGGAGGAGTGTCTCGAGGGCGTCGAGAGTTTGAGGGACTCTCCGCAACTGGCCGCCGGGGACCTGGCGCCGATACCTGCGGCTGAATATGGTAAGATACTTGTGAAGAGGAGAGGAAGAGGCTATACTGGAGGAGTGTCTCGAGGGCGTCGAGAGTTTGAGGGACTCTCCGCAGCTGGCCGCCGGGGACCTGGCGCCGATACCTGCGGCTGAATATGGTAAGATACTTGTGAAGAGGAGGGACAGAGAGGAAGAGGCTATACTGGAGGAGTGTCTCGAGGGCGTCGAGAGTTTGAGGGACTCTCCGCAGCTGGCTGCCGGGGACCTGGCGCCGATACCTGCGGCTGAATATGGTAAGATACTTGTGAAGAGGAGAGGAAGAGGCTATACTGGAGGAGTGTCTCGAGGGCGTCGAGAGTTTGAGGGACTCTCCGCAACTGGCCGCCGGGGACCTGGCGCCGATACCTGCGGCTGAATATGGTAAGATACTTGTGAAGAGGAGAGGAAGAGGCTATACTGGAGGAGTGTCTCGAGGGCGTCGAGAGTTTGAGGGACTCTCCGCAGCTGGCCGCCGGGGACCTGGCGCCGATACCTGCGGCTGAATATGGTAAGATACTTGTGAAGAGGAGAGGAAGAGGCTATACTGGAGGAGTGTCTCGAGGGCGTCGAGAGTTTGAGGGACTCTCCGCAGCTGGCCGCCGGGGACCTGGCGCCGATACCTGCGGCTGAATATGGTAAGATACTTGTGAAGAGGTGGGACAGAGAGGAAGAGGCTATACTGGAGGAGTGTCTCGAGGGCGTCGAGAGTTTGAGGGACTCTCCGCAGCTGGCCGCCGGGGACCTGGCGCCGATACCTGCGGCTGAATATGGTAAGATACTTGTGAAGAGGAGGGACAGAGAGGAACAGGCTATACTGGAGGAGTGTTTAGAGGGCGTCGAGAGTTTGAGGGACTCTCCGTAGCTAGCTGCTGGGGATTTTGCGGTTATATCTGCGGTTGAATATGGTAAGTTACTTATACTAGTTAAGAGAAGGGATTCGGAGAGGAAGACATTTTTGAGGAGTTTTGAGGGTGTCGAGAGTTTCATGGATTTCGTTATGGTAAGTTTTATATTTGTGAGAGCTAGCGATCTCAGCGGTGTTTCAAGGGGGGTAAGGGTTTAAGGAGCTCTCTTTCTCGAGGAGTATCTTTTTACCGATACAAAAATAAGAAGTGATTAATTTTTACCCCATAGTATTTTGTGTATAAAATAGTTTAGCTCGCAGCGAATTTTCAGAAGTGTTTATTTTTATGTTTCGGCCACGAAACGCGTGCTTGCCTGCGGGTACGTCTAACGAAGTTTCCGGGGCGCGCAACGATTATCGTTAAATAGATGCAATAGTAAGCGAGTGGTCTCAGGGCCCGCTGTTCAAAATTCTCATATCCTAGTGTAAGGCCTGAGTGGACGCTCGGAGCGGAGCGTTCGGCGGGGCGTGCTGCGGGGCGTCAGGCTCACAAGTAATTTGAGCAGCGTGCACTAAAGCCGCTCCTACTCCACTCACGTGATGGGCCCCACAATCTATAATAAATTACCCCAAAATATAGAAGCGCCTAGTTTGTCCAGCTTTAAATACCGCCTAAAAAACTGGCTAGCTG
This sequence comes from Cydia amplana, assembly GCF_948474715.1. Lineage (NCBI taxonomy): Eukaryota > Metazoa > Arthropoda > Insecta > Lepidoptera > Tortricidae > Cydia > Cydia amplana. The sequence goes on from NC_086082.1 coordinate 16,447,604, forward strand.
AGCGCCCGTTCTGCAATCACGAGGAATTCTTATTGAATAAATTATGAGTATTCATTATTACTACCCACTGTAATGTTGACCTTTAACCGTATTAATTGTGTACTAAGTATTCTTAATGTCGCTATTATAATTTTCTTCCTCCGTGTAAAATGACTTTACAAATAAATGAGTATGAGTATACGCTTGCATTTGTTTAACATGCACGCCGCACGCCCCGCCCCGCTACACGCCCAACTCGAGCGTCCACTCGGGCCTTAGGCTTAGCACGCACTGCGGTTTTTAAAAAGCGGTTCCGCTACCGCAAAAAATGTAACGTACGGCATTCTGTATAAGCGCACGCACTTGCGATTTAAGAATGCCGTACGTTACATTTTTTGCGGTAGCGGAACCGCTTTTTAGGGTTCCGTACCCAAAGGGTAAAAACGGGACCCTATTACTAAGACTCCGCTGTCCGTCCGTCCGTCTGTCACCAGGCTGTATCTCACGAACCGTGTTAGCTAGACAGTTGAAATTTTCACAGATGATGTATTTCTGTTGCCGCTATAACAACAAATACTAAAAACGGAATAAAATAAAGATTTAAGTGGGGCTCCCATACAACAAACGTGATTTTTGACCGAAGTTAAGCAACGTCGGGCGGGGTCAGTACTTGGATGGGTGACCGTTTTTTTGCTTGTTGATGGTGCGGAACCCTCCGTGCGCGAGTCCGACTCGCACTTGGCCGGTTTTTTAAAAACCGCAGTGCGTGCTAAGCCTTACACTCACGGTGCTGGTTGGCGCAGGTCCGCTGGTGGGCGGCGGCTGGCGCGCGCGGCCGTTCGGGTCGCACGGCGCGCTGGCGCCGCCGCCCCTCGCGCTGCCGCCGCTGGCGCCGCTCGGCGCCGCCGCGCACTCGGCCTCCTCGCTGCAGCTGCAGCCGCACCCGCCGCTCGAGGACGCGCTGTTCAGCTCCTCCACCAGCGACCTGGAGACCCTCACGAGGAACAGGATGCTGCCGCTCAGCAGGCACCGGTGAGTCGAGTGACTACCGTCCCTTGACTTCAACTTCAACTTCAACATTTATTCAGCAAATAGGCAAATAGTGGCAATAAAAGCAAATTTATCGAGGTTGAAAGAGGACAAAGATGCCTAATTAAAGTTATGCTCTCTAAACCGCAACGCTTTTCTACTAAAGAGTTATATGGGAACACGAATTTACTCTCTATGAGAAAGCTATATATTTTAAGAACGATATTAAAAATTCACCCTACCACTGAATAAAATCGGAGCGTAAATTCCCGAAGAAGGACAGTAAGAGTAATCCCAGTACCATTATGTAAGTCTGCATTCGCAAAAAGGCAATATGAATCACAATCTGCCAGACTTTACAACGCTATAAATAATGATGTATCTATCTATAACCTGACATCACATAAATGCAAAATTACAGTTACAGAAAAACTGAAATCCTTAACCTATGAAGAAATAGAATCCCTCATTTCTTTTGCAGTATAGTGTATTATACGTAATCAGGATCGTAGAATCACACACGCACACCCACTCACACCCACACACACGCACACACACACACACACACACACACACACACACACACACACACTTAATAATAATAATAATGTATATTTTAGCTTATGTTAGTGTAAGGTCGTTTTTAGATTAGACTATACTAAACTAAATTAAATTCAAATATATATCGAATTGTTAGAACGAAAATGTTGGCTGGGAAGAGCGGGGTCTCCTGTCACAGGTATATTTTACTTACTAGGAGACTCCATTAACTGTATTGTTAAAACGAAACATTTACCTAAATAAATAATTTTTCATTTTTCATTTTCATTTTCATTTCATTTCATAGGCCACAAGGGCACTTTTACACGTCAACATTGAATTTACATACAAGCAAAATAATAATAATAATACATCAACAATTATTAAATACAACTACAACTACCAAATCAAACTAACGTAATACAATTACTTAGAGATGTATAAGGTCTCTTAATGTCGAATGACATAAAAAAACTATAATAATAATATTAAAATAAAAACAAAACAGATACATGGAAAAAAAATTAAACTTATTTAGAGGTGTAAATGTCTCTAAGTGTCAGAACTAAAAAATAACATAGTTTATCAAATTATCCTTAGAGATGTATTAGGGTCTCCAAGAGTCAGAATCCTGTATGATTAACACATTACGAGAAAAAAAAAACATACGAGAACCGAATAAGGCGTCTCACTGCAATTAAATTAAAAAATAAAGTTACTAAATATATTCGTGTTAGCTTAAACAGACCTTGTCCCGCTCCACCCGGCCTAGCCGAGGTGACAATCGCTATCGCTTCGCCATCGATCGCTTTGTCACTCTTCCATATTAGTGTGACAATAACGATTATGTTTCGATCCCCACGGAGCGTGAGCGATTGGCATGTTGGCTACGCGGCCAAGTACGATATCCCCGCAGCTGACAGATTATATCCATATCAATTTCAGAAACATATTATAAAATTCGAATCGCCCTCGGAAACTAGAATCTGCTCCCAAACAAATTATGACTAAAAACTTGGGGTCCCTTTGTTTCCCATAAAATTTTAAGTCATAATGTATTGTTTGTCATATTTTTTTTTATACAATAAAATAATATTTCTCATATTATCATTAGTCCTAAAACTAAAACCGTTAACTTTCAGAATTTTCGTAACGTTATCCTATGGATAGAGTAGATTAGGTTTGTTTTATGACAATCCTGAAAATTGACGCGTTTAAATTGTGAACAAAATAAATTATGACTATGAAAACGGGGGCAAACAATACATTATGACTTAAAACTTTTTAGGAAACAACAGAGACCCCTAAAAACTATTCTGATAATTTTCAATGTAAAGAACCGTAAATAAACCTAATGCCCAAATTTAAAATACTCAAGCACATCACCATATCATCCATACACCTGTCTCTAAACATTCCCTTTTCCGCGCAGAAACCGCGAGCACCTGCACCTGAGCGACGAGGGCCTCGACGTGTCGCACCGGCCGCGCAACCTCGAGGTGGGCAGCGAGCGGCGCCAGAGAAGGATCAAGAAGATCGCGGAACTGGAGAACTCCAGGCTGTTCCGGTTTGGGGACTCCTTTGAAGATGTCGTACAGGAAGTAGAAAAGGTACCTACCTTAAATATTATACTTTTCTACTCGTCGACTTTCATGGTTAAATTAAGATTTTGTACTATTCGAAATGGGCTCAACTATAATGACTTCATTAAGAAACGCTTTAGAGAACTATAATGTATTTGACCAATCACGTCTCGCCGTGGTCAAAGACAAAGACCAAACCAAAGGATAAGACATCAACGAACTGCTTTTTAATGAAATGAAAGCCCGTTGCTGTCTTTTGTTCTATCCATTTATCTACCGAGATACTTAGCTAGTTTTGTTTATTTATTTAGGTTGTATAGTAGAAAAACCGGCCAAGTGCGAGTCGGACTCGCGCACGAAGGGTTCCGCACTATTAACAAAAAATAGAGCAAAACAAGCAAAAAAACGGTCACCCGTCCAAGTGCTGACCCCGCCCGACGTTGCTTAACTTCGGTCAAAAATCACGTTTGTTGTATGGGAGCCCCACTTAAATCTTTATTTTATTCTGTTTTTAGTATTTGTTGTTATAGCGGCAACAGAAATACATCATCTGTGAAAATTTCAACTGTCTAGCTATCACGGTTCGTGAGATACAGCCTGGTGACAGACGGACGGACAGCGGAGTCTTAGTTATAGGGTCCCGTTTTTACCCTTTGGGTACGGAACCCTAAAAAGTATTATTTTAGTTGTATGTGCCTTACCGAGGCCACTCAGCATTTCTGTTTATAATTTATAGTGTGACTACTGTGACTGCTATAAAGCACGAATCAAAATAATTTGATTTGTTTCCTATTTGTAATTTACACATGTATATTTGCAGGAGCCAGAAAAGAAGGAAATTAAGAAGATAGCCAGGATACGATGCGGGTTCTGCAAGAAGAGGCTCAGCATCGCCACCGTGCACAAGTGCCGGTGCGGCGCCGAGTTCTGCGCCCCGCACCGGTATGCCGAGGTAAGCAATATATATTAAAGTTCGTTTTTAGGGTTCCGTACCCAAAGGGTAAAAAAACGGGACCCTATTAATAAGACTCCGCTGTCCGTCCGTCTGTCACCAGGCTGTATCTCACGAACCGTGATAGCTAGACAGTTGAAATTTTCACAGATGATGTATTTCTGTTGCCGCTATAACAACAAATACTAAAAACAGAATAAAATAAAGATTTAAGTGGGGCTCCCATACAACAAACGTGATTTTTGACCGAAGTTAAGCAACGTCGGGCGGGGTCAGTACTTGGATGGGTGACCGTTTTTTTGCTTGTTTTGCTCTGTTTTTTGTTGATGGTGCGGAACCCTCCGTGCGCGGGTCCGACTCGCACTTGGCCGGTTTTTTTTTACAATTAGAAAGAAGGAAAACAATCTTAACGTGCCTTTTTATTAAATTTTCAATGGTTATTTTTAATAAAATGACATGTCTAGATCGCTTCCCTTCTTTCTAATGCTGAAAAAACGAACTATTCAAGCTTATATTTAACTTGTAACTTAGACTCCTGGGATTTGTGGCAAGTGACAATGCAATCTTATGGTACCATCGAGCTGATCTGATGATGGGATGGACACAAGAGGTGGCTATAGGAACGTGATGAAATAACGCAACCTTTATTGTGTTTGGATTTGTTAGAATTGACTCGAAGACCATTCATTCTATGGAACTAACTATGTAAACAAAAGTCACTAGCAAATTGACATTCAGAGACAATTTCAGTATGACAGTTTGTTTCATAGTTAGTGAATGACACTTTAGTTGTCTGTGGAAAGGAAAATATAGCTAGCGAATTTATGACGTGGTAGGCAATGTAATAAACTGTTATAGCCGGTTTAGACTCCCGCGCGAGCCACGAGACGAGCCGCGCCACGAGACGCGAGTGTAAGCGGTGGGCTCGCGGCTCGTCGAGCTAATATAATTTAAACACTAACGGCACGGCATAAGGTTTATAACCGAATGACAAGCCGAACGCGAGTGTGTCGAGGCGAGCCACGAGACGCGCCGCGAGTCTAAACCGGCTATTATAGTTTGTAGCTTTCTAGTAGACCCCGAAGGCTTATCCTATTGTCTATTGTTCAGTAAAACTGCACGTGCTACTTACCTGCAAAAAAGGGTCCTAATTATTCTATTTGGCACCTGAGCGCGGGCTAGTCCAACGCTCAAAAAACCAGTATAGGTGCGCTCTCCGATAACGCGCCTTTGTTACGCATCTCGATGACACATTTTAGACTGGTTCTGTAGCGTCCGACTCGCCGGCACTCAGTAACCGAAGTACCGATTTTTTATGCAGGTGGTTGTGGCACGTGGCACGAGCGGTTTTTCTTAACAATAGACAATAGGATTAGCCTTCGGGGTCTATTAGAAAGCTACAAACTATACGTTACACTTATGTATACGGTATCAAGTTAATATACCTACAGTTATATTCGTACACTGTACCTGTTTTGTTTATGTCAGGTGCACGGGTGCTTGTATGACTATAAGGCCAACGCACACCAGTACTTGCAGCGCGCTAACCCGCTCGTCTCCGCGCCCAAGCTGCCCAAGATATAGCGTCTCCACTACACGCACACACACACACACACGCCTACACGAGACTACAGTGCACAAGTGGGTTAATCAACTTTTTCTTGTCACACGTTGATAGCAACCAACCAAACCATACCCCGAACCCGATTGTCCGAACCATAGGGTTACGGTCCCCTGTCTCACTTAAAATTCTAGGTTTTTCGTATTTAAATGAACCAAACTTGCATTTTATGGTAGTAAGACCTTTCCATAATGGGACATCTACTGAGCGTGTTAGTAGAACATGGTACAGCAGTTCTTCTAACAATCTATGCTACTATTGTCTCGCTGATGTAACAGAATAACAACAAGAAATAGTTGATTGACCCCATTACACTCCGCTGCCGATCAACTTCCGGTTCTGTAGTCTATTCCATTTGGATCTTAAATCTTTAAAAAAATATAAAAACTTGCAACCACATTTCAGAAGTACAGTCTTGATTTCCGTACCATTTCGCAGTGACAACCAATATGAAAGTCGAATTTAAACTGTTGTGAGACATACTAACATTGAATAATTTTACGGTTTAGACTCACTTGTTTTAAGTCACTCGCGCGACATGTTTCGGAGAGCCTAGGTCTCCTTTAAAGAATAAAAAAGAATAAAGATCATTTATTTCAGCAATAAGTTACAGATATACCAGGGGTCTCCGCACTAGGCAATGCCTGTATCGCGGGGAACCAAATTACAATTAAATATCGGAGCTGTTACATTTAGTCTAACATTTAGTAAGAAACTACTTACGACTAGTAATCTTAACTACAAACTAAAGCTAACCCTAGACACAATATTGAAACTAGATCCTGTCAAATATGGCTTCTGTCTCGGCATAATTTTGTGAGTGCAGCAGTATGAAAAGTAGTTTTATCGCTTCCATTTGAGTGCAATCCCTGAGGTTACATAGTTTGTTTAGACTGAGTACGCGATATACGGCCGCCGTGAACGCTGCTCGCACTGTCAGTGCTTAAGAAAGGAGACCTAGGCTCTCCGAAACATGTCGCGCGAGTAACTTAAAACAAGTGAGTCTAAACCGTAAAATTATTCAATATGAAAGTGTCTAAATGCCTTATACTGTCACTGTGACAATGTACGAAATGGTACTGAAATGAATTTTCTTGATCGTACATAGAAGGTATGATATGAACATGCCTATAAGTGTCCAAAAAGAAAATTAAAAACGTCCAAAATTAAACGAAAGACGCATAAATACAGTTGGTATTCCACCTGTCCAAGTTCTTGGTCCAATGTGCATTGCGTCTCATTCTCTCATTAACCAAAATGTGAGAGGCAAATACACATCGGACAAAGAAATTGGACAGGTGGAATACCAACCTGGCGCTTGGTTTTTGACCAATAATTCCATAAAACAACTGTGTCTCGAAGCTTTTGTATTAACAACATCTTGAAATTCTGGTGGAATAGTCTATTAAAGCAAACGACTGGAGTTAAACGCTTCTTAGGCCCACTTGCACCATCCCACTAACCCAGGGTTAACCGGTTAAACCTGGGACTTACCATGGTAACCAGTACAATTTGACACTCAGTTAACGGTTTAACCGCTTAGTGAAATGGTGGGCCTTAGGATGTTATTTCATCTGTCCAATATCCTGGTCCAATGTGTATTTGCGTCTCACATTTTGCTTAATTAGAGAGTGAGACACAATGCACATTGGACAGATGGAATACCATCCTTACTAGTGTCAAATTAATTTTAACTTTCAACACTGTAAATCGCAAGCAGTCGCAGCTGGCTGCTCTAATGTGACGGTTTCAACTTTCAACCAAATGGTTCCGCATTGTCGGTTGTCTATAACGTTCATTTCAAATTGAAGCTATATGGAAATAGCGCTTTATTGACAACCGACAATAAGTACCCTTTTGGTTGAAAATGCCACAAATATAAAATGTAACCACTATGAGGTTGAAATTCCTTTGCTTTGAGAGAGACTTCGACCTGTATATACATAAACAAGTTTGCTATCTTTGGTTGGTATTCCACCTGTTTCTTTTGTCCAATGTGTATTTGCGTCTCACATTTTGCTTAATGAGAGAGTGAGACGCAATGCACATTGTACAAAGAAATTGGACAGATGGAATAGCATTCTTTACAACGGACTGTACAGTGGTTGACACCATAGAGAAATATAGTAAGACAAGAGTGCTCACTCCATACATCAGTTCAGACTATTAATTTCAGCATCGCTACATCTAGCATCGAGTAGCGGAACTATCAGTACTGCTACTTGACAATAGATGTAGCACCGACCGGAAAGTCTTATTTCAACAGCATAAGACTTTCCGGTCGGTGCTACATCTATTGTCAAGTAGCAGTACTGATAGTTCCGCTACTCGATGCTAGATGCTAATAGTCTTTTTGGTACTAAAACTGATGTATGGAGTGAGCACTCTATGTATTTTTTTCTCTATGGTTGACACTAACTATCAACGTGCCGAATCAAAAATGGCCGATTGGTGTCAATAGGTTAGGTGCCTAAGACTATTTCCTTTACTACGCTACGCAATTAAACACATTATTATAAAAATATACATGTTTTCATTTATTGATTTGGCAAGATGACAAAATTAATAATCAATTGTGATGTAGACAAAATATAAAGAAAATTTTACCTATTTTGTCTTTGTCGTGTAAATAAGCCCTATCTATATCCGTTCCTATATTTAATTGCGTTGCGTTATTAGGAAATAGACTCTCCTATTGTATTTCTTATTAGTTGAGGCAAATTCACGTTAACTGTAATGCGTGAATAACTTACGCATGAACAACCATATAAAACGACTTCTATTTTTTGTATATCACGGTAACGTCAATTTTCCACAGATAAGAAATACGGATTAACCTTTTGAACGCTTTACGTTATAAACAAAAACGTCACTCACACGCCAAGATCACGGTCGCGGGCGAGCTAATCTAAACCTTACTTGAATGTGTGAAGGTTACTTTGACAGCGTACGCCATAACTCTTATAGTTGTATGGACATGGACACGTGTTACGGACCCTTTAGGTGTTCATGGCGTTCAAAAGGTTAAGACCCCTTCAGATTGTGCGATTTCGCTGTCTGAAAATCGACTCCACACTCGCGTTCGTGGCTTCGCGCACGTGTGTGGAGGGGGCTTTAAAAATAAATCGATCGTAACCTGACAGCGATCCAGATGTAACTATAGATATTGAATGTACATAGCTGTCTTGACTAACCTCTTCTCTACACTAATCTGGGTCGCGGTCGGCCAATGATCGATAGTCAAAGAATTATTGATAGTAAAAGAAAAAAGTGTAAGAGAAAAACGTGGCCCCTAGTTTGACGGCTGAATAGATGGCGCTGTACTGCGCCGTATAATTTCCGGTTACAGCGCCATCTGCGTCAGCTGTCAAATTTGAGGCACGAATTTGTCTTGGACGAAAAATCTTATACAATCAATGATTCTTTTAATTTAGCCTAGGTTATTGAGGTCCGTTAGTAATATGACTAATATGGAAACCCCTTATAATTGACGGATGTTTAATTTTACTGACCAGTACACTTTACAGCAATAAAAGTAGGTATATTTTATACAGTAATGTACAAAATATATCGTTTTATTGTGACTGTAATTCGTTACAGATGTAGTGCATAATTGTTTTCCATCGTATTTTCTCGGAAACGGTCGTAGTGTCATGCTACTTCAGTCAACCTTAGTACTTTTTGTACCGAGACTGACTGAAATAGAAGAAACGTTAGTACGTTTCCTTGAAAATACGATGGAAAATAGTTATGCACTAAATCTGTAGCTCCTTTACTGAACTAATTTCATAACAGAACAATACTGTCTTAACACATTTATTGCCACCCAGCCAAACAAGACATCCGCGCCAGGCCACAAAAATTTCGTCATATAAAGCTGTAGTACCACGATCCCGACTATCGGGTCGTCCGGCCTGGGACCGAAATCATAAAACACCCGATAGTCGGGTTTTCGGCACTGAATGTGTTAAAATACTTCGTGATCTATTGACAATTTTGTGATCCATAATGTCAATATGTAATCATAAATACGCGTAACACCGCCACGTTTACTATTATTATTACTAACATGTTATTTCTCGGGCGGGGAACGACCAGCTATATTAAATGTTCTTGTCTTAGGGTTATTGTTACACTGTGTGCCCATTTGAACGGGACGTCAGGTGGGGACGCAGCTTTAGTCGTACGTGCTTCTACTAATGGAGTCAAACGATATGTGATATATGCTGACCTAAATTAAGAAGAAAATGTTGAAACTTCTGCCACGTGTGTGTTTGTTTTTTTAATTAAATAATTGAGAAAAAATGTGCAAAAAAATGTTACTCTAAAAATTTACCTTTTGCGTTTTGACCGTCACGGAATTTATATGAAATAGAAAATGAATAATTATTAAATGTTTGTGCCAGAATGATATTAAAAGTTGTGGATGTAAATGACATTTGTTCCTGTGCTAAGTTAGGTGCTGGCATACCCAGTTATCTTTTCCTTTGTTTTCTGGTATAGAATGATGTTTAAGTCAGTTTTTTTTTCATATTTTTACTTATTAAAGGTTATAAATGATATGGGTAACTTAGGGTACTTTCTGTTAGTCTACTAGAATTAAAAAAAAATGTACTTTGCTAAGTGCGAAAAGACTTAATCCAACACTAAAAAGCCAGATATTAAAAAAGAGAATTTTCACCACACCAGCTAGGAAAGGCACTCTTTGTACTTCAAAAACTGATAACAAAGTTGCATTTTATCCACATGTGAGGCAAAGTAATCTCATGCAAATTTTGAGTTTTTTGCGCTCCTTGGCTGATGGAATTGACTTTTAAATAATTAGACATAGACATAGAAAAGTTTTATTCAACATCACATGAAGTAATTAATTAATTTAATTAATTAATTACTTAATTTTGAATGATACATATTTAATAACGTTCATTTGGATTTGATTTTGTTCTATGTTTTGTAGTTGGCGTTTTCCTTACGTTGGTGTGGTGAAAATTTTCGCCTTTCACTCGGAGGCAAAATTTGTTTAACCCTCGTGCCTTGAAACCCCCGCAACGCTGAAGATACCACTTTTCGACTTTGGACTCAATTTTGGAATCTTTCGCTTGCTCGGGTATCAATATTAGCACGAGCGGTTAGGTATAGTCTGTCGATTCGAAACTGGCCCCGAGCGGCTTATCCTTTATCTATTGTTAAGTGAAACCGCACGTGCTTCTACCTGCCTAAAAAAATAGTTGGGCCGTTTTTACCGGTTATTGAATTACCACTCTCATGGAGATTGCAATAAGGTTCAAAATGAACAAGTGGAAAAATAATTTGCCATTTCTTGTGTAGCAAGGACCACCCAAGAACTACGGTTACTGAGCCTGAGTGCCGGCTTACCCTTTTTTCGCAGGTATGTACGTGCGGTATCACTTAACAATAGACAGGATAAGCCGTTCGGGGCCAGTTCCGAACCGACGCGACGACTATACGCCTGTGACGGTCAAAATACTAAAGGGTCCACAGAACACCAGTTCGCCGGACGATATCAGCTTGTCAGTTAAACCATAGAGAAAAAAATACATAGATTGCTCACTCCATACATCAGTTTTAGTACCAAAAAGACTATTAGCATCTAGCATCGAGTAGCGGAACTATCAGTACTGCTACTTGACAATAGATGTAGCACCGACCGGAAAGTCTTATGTTGTTGAGATAAGACTTACTGGTCGGTGCTACATCTATTGTCAAATAGCAGTACTGATAGTTCCGCTACTCGATGCTAGATGTAGACACTGAAATTAATAGTCTAACTGATGTATGGAGTGAGCACTCTTGTCTTACTATATTTCTCTATGGTTAAACGCACAACTGACAGCTAGGCTGATATCGTCTGACGAACTGGTAAAGTAGTACAAATTTTTAGAACTGAACTTGTTCACTTACCTGTTAAACAATGGCATTGTATTATTACAATGCTATTATCTGCTTTTGTTCTCGTAAGCGCCAATAGGTTTACTTACAAAATAAGTTACAAGTACATTGCATGTATATTGAATTTTTAACCTTATTCCTTGTTGAATGGGGTTAAAATGGTCTAAAAAGATACTATCATATTCAATATTTTGTAAAGTCATATCCACCTTAGCCACGACAGGGAAGTAGTCTGGTGCAAAATGCAAAAAAAGCTATGTTAGCAATTATTTAGTTAGTGTATTTTGTAGTCTATTGTGTAAAGAAATAGAGTCGTTAATCTATACTAACATTTCAAGGCGGTTATAATCTGCTTTTACTACGAGGTAATAGTTATCCTAATTTGTGGTTTACCACTCAATGGTATTGTATTCTTAAGACTCTTTAAGTGAACTAGCTCAGTTGAAAAGATTTACACTATAATCTGTGGGCCCCTTAACGGTACTATATTTAGTGCTAGATCTCTCGGTTTCTGTAATTCATGTAACATATGTTGTGTAACACTAGACTATTATGCTTATACATGTTAATTTGTCAAATGTAATGCTATTCACGTGGTTTGTATAAAATCAACCGTATCATTTAACATATACGGCTCATTTTGGTATACTTAAGACTCGAGTTTAGAGTCCAATGCGTTCATCCCAATTCTGACGTTGAACCAAAAGAATAGGAATATATTTTTTGTAATAATAATATTAATACTTTATTTAATGGCCTTTTATTACTATAATAATAGTCAGGTTTGGTGCCAGGATTGGAATGAGCGGGAATAGGTGCATATCGATATTGTTGTTGTCAATAATATTGGATAATTGAATGTGAACTTTATAGGACCCGGTTGGGTGTGCCAGATAATTTGATTTTTTTTCTAGATTATTATTAAGTTTATAGATAATTTTTATTTGGGTAAATAATTTTGGCTGATTTCGAAAATAAATATTTATAATGCGAAAGCGAAACATTTGTTATTTTTTACAACCTTACAATTAAACACTTATAATACTTATTAACACTTAAGTACTGTATTTCATGAAACACAACAAACTACAACTAACAATGTTTAACTTAAAACTATAAAGTGTCATATTATGGAACTTGCTAACTATGTCACAGGGCGGATACGCCATACATCAAAAATCATTTGCGTTTATATGTGTGCACGGCACGTCTGTACACGCGTCATTGTGTATGTGTGGGTAAGTCGCTTTACTGAGAGGACGCCAGAAGTCCGTCAGATTGCAGTCGCGGGGCGAGGTAATGCGAGTCGGGGCGGGGCGGTGCGTGGCCGTTCTGTATGATAATACTATTACTTATTCTGTGACTATGTAAATAATCCGCCATGTTGAAATTGTCTCTGAATGATGAACTTACTAGTGACCTTTGTTTACATAGTTAGCAAGTTCCATATATGACAGTTCCGTAATATCACATCAAATTACAGTCACAGGGGTAACAGTAACAACTCTATAATTCATCACGGTTTTCGAATATTGTGATATCAAGTAGTCATGACTATTTGACATGAACCTTTTCGACGCCAATGACACATATATCCACACCGTAGGTCCAACGCCAAAGACGGATTAATCAGTCACACACACCAGAGCATCATAGACCTACGTGCATATGCATAAAGTTCAATTTCAGTTTTGACACTTCGGTCCGCTTTTGTGTTGGACAGGGCGTCGAAGAGGTTAAAATATTATGCTGAAAATCCTTTAGGATAGTCTCCACTTTGACCTTCCTCCATTAACACTTTCAGTGCCATGCGCCCCATTTCCAATACAAAATGAACACACATACGTGTTCTTGCCAGAGAATGTGTTAAGTAGGGTTTGGGGAATCACTGGACACTTGAAGTAAGATGGCTCTATCTATAGTTCATTCTGAACTTTTATTAGATCTTTTCCGCAATGGGGTTGGCAACTGTCAAAGGTTTGCATAGATGGCGCCATCATAGCTTGCCCCTTTTTCTATGCGACGGCATAAAATTCCATTAAAAAAACAAAAAATTATAGTTCTAGGGATTGACAGGGCAAACTATGCTGGCGTCATCTGCTAAATACTTCCAGCCAACCTCATTGTGGTCAAAGGATTAAGAAGTCTTGTCACTAAATTTAAAACACTTGATCATCAGTCTCCTTCAAAAACGCCTCAAAAATCTCCACAAAACCGTCTATTCCGTCCCTAAAATTCTCATCCACCGCCATTTCATCTTCTTCATTGAAGAACGCATGCGCGAAATCTATTATCTTGACTGTCCCCCATTGGGCGGGGTTTGGGGAATCCCCGGACAGTTGGTCCAAGATGGCTCTGTAGTTCATCCTGATCTTTGACAGTTTGTCCTCATAGTTGTGGTCGAAGGAGTGAATGTGGTTGATCTTTTCGAGCGCTTCGCTCCAGGGGGAAGTGACAGCGGGAGGGGGGGAGAAGCTTCGCTGCGCTAGTTGCATTGAGGTTAGGGGTACGGAGTTTACCTGGGAATATAAAAATTTGAAGATAATGTAAATTTAAAAGTGGAAAAATTACTGTCTTGGGGGGTGATACTTCAACTCACGGCCTGGATCACAGAAGACAGTAATTTTTCCATTCTTAAATTTATTCCAAGCTTTTAATAGCATCGTACGCAGACGTTTCTGCTTGTTAAAAATTAAAATTGAAGATAATATAGTAGAAAAAAAAATCGATATAATAAATATTACACAAATTGACTAAGTCCCACGATAAGCTCAAGAAGGCTTGTGATGTGGGTAGGTACTCAGAGAACGATATATATATAATTTACAAATACATAAATACATAGAAAACATCCATGGCTCAGGAACAAATATCTGTGCTCGTCACACAAATAAATGTCCTTACCGAGATTTGAACCCAGGACCATCGGCTTCACAGGCAGGTATTTCAGGGAGTGTTATCAATATCATCATATAATTCCTATATTAACGTTACCATTATTGTTAATTTCTGGGAGTTATACATATTACTTAATAATAAACATTCTTATTATTGTGCACCCTAAAGTTACAAAAAATGCCACGGGGTCTCTCGACGAGTGTGTACAGCGGGCATTAAGTGACGATTCACAAAACCTATCGCAAAAACATAAGGTCCCCCGATAATTTCTGTACGTAGTGTACGTACCTTTGTATAGACAGGTCCCTTGGAAGAGATCTGCCCGCTGAAGTTGGAACCAGAGTCGCTATGCATGGAGTGTATGGACTTGCGGCGCCCCACGGGCTCGGAGCGGCATTTCGGTCGGGCCCTGGACAGGAAATGTCATTATTAAATTATACAACGGGACTTAATCGCGTATCTAAGTTTTAAGATTTACCTCCGACGTTTCGAGGACGGCGTTGTCCCCGTGGTCTCGGAGAAGACGTGTGAAAGATGTGTAAAAATCGTGAAAGTTTAAATCAGTGTTAGGAAATGTCATATTTATAGTACGTCGATTTCAAGCTGGCCCCGAATGGCTTTACCCTTTGTCTATTGTTAAGTAAATCGGCACGTGCCACTCCCTGCATAAAAAATGGTTCAATCACTTTAACTGGTTATTGAAAAATAACTCCTATGGATATTGCAATAAGATTCAAAATGAACAATAATTTGCCATTTCTTGTGTAGCAGGGACCACCCAAGTACTGAGTGCCGGCTTACCCTTTTTTTCGCAGGCAGCGGCACGTGCGGTTTTACTTAACACAATAGACAAAGGATTAGCCGTTCGGGGCCAGCTTTCAATCTACGGACTATATAACCTTTTCGGCGCCGTGTCAAACACAAAAGCTGTCACTCGGACGCCAAGTCACCGAAGTATCAAAACTGAAATTGGACTTTATGCATGTGCACGTAGGTCTATGTTGCTCTGTGGTATGTGACCGATTAATCCGTCTTTGGCGTTTGGACCTGCGGTGCTGATATATCCGTCATTGGCATCCAAAAGGTTAATAATTCTTCATTCGCGGTAGTCCCACAGAACATAATGGTGCTCCTACACTGGTAGTTATATTTCACACAACGTGCTGCAAAATTACACATTGCAACTTTGCGTCTTGGTGTACATAATAATCCTTATCCAGGCTGCACCAATCTACAAGGTTTTCCAAAAAAATCCAAATATATTCCAATGGGGTTGGCCGGTCGAAGTATTTAGCAGATGGCGCCATCATAGCTTGCCCTGTCAATCCCTAGAATTGTGTCAAAAAAAAATTTTTAGAGCCCTTTACGTGAAATCTCATAGAAAAAGGGGCAAACTATGATGGCGCCATCTATGCAAACCTTTGACAGTTGCCAACCCCATTAATCCAGCGTTGATGATTCGTTTTAAGACAAGTCACATTTCCCGAAAGTCCAATCTAATTTGAACCTAAAATCGGAATGCTAAAGTTGACATTTTAGTGGTGTGAATGTGGTCGATAAATCATACTATGCCTGGAAAAGGGTTAAGCGAAAGATAACTACTAAAACGGCAATAGGACTCACGAGAGGACATCCCCCTCCCCGCAGCAGTCCCTCAGCTTGGTGGCATCATACGCGAGCAGCAGCGAACACGAGTATATCTTGACTGAAGTCTGTCTCGACGCCCATTTCTGTATCTTCCATAATGTTGTTAGGAACTGCAGGATCAGCGCGCGGCAGAGGTTGGCGCCGACGCCGTTTAAAAAGTTACGGATGGCTGAAAAAATAATAATATAAATCAGGAAAAAATATAAAAAAGCGGCCAAGTGCGAGTCGGACTCGCCCATGAAGGGTTCCGTATTTAGGGGATTTATGACGTATTAAAAAAAAACTACTTACTAGATCTCGTTCAAACCAATTTTCGGTGGAAGTTTGCATGGTAATGTACATCATATATTTTTTTTAGTTTTATCATTCTCTTATTTTAGAAGTTACAGGGGGGGGGGGCACACATTTTACCACTTTGGAAGTGTCTCTCGCGCAAACTATTTAGTTTAGAAAAAAATGATATTAGAAACCTCAATATCATTTTTGAAGACCTATCCATAGATACGCCACACGTATGGGTTTGATGAAAAAAAATTTTTTGAGTTTCAGTTCTAAGTATGGGGAACCCCAAAAATTTGTTGTTTTATTTTTATTTTTGTGTAAAAATCTTAATGCGGTTCACATAATACATCTACTTACCAAGTTTCAACAGTATAGTTCTTATAGTTTCGGAATAAAGTGGCTGTGACATACGGACGGACAGACAGACGGACAGACAGACAGACAGACATGACGAAACCATAAGGGTTCCGTTTTTTGCCATTTGGCTACGGAACCCTAAAAATCGCCTCGAGCGAACTTTTGGAAACCCCGTTCTGTCGCTCGTTCTAGAGTTGAATACTCGTAGAGTGATTCTCGATTTTGTGTAGCCCGAGCGAAGCCGGGGCGGGTCGCTATATAAGTAATCTATAATGTAGGAAATATAGTTGATTTTGTTTTGTTTTAAAATAGAAAGAAAAAAAAAATCAAATGCAACTCTGTTCCAATTGAACATGATTTAAATTTCATTGAAAACAATATATAGGTACTATAGGTAAAGGTAAGACCATAAGCTGTTTTGGCTGTGACGATTTTTTCTGTACCAAAAAAAAACAGTTTTTGCCCTTTCAAAAACCTACCATCTTTAACTGCTTGTCCGTGTAACCTTTTCCCATAGTCCTTGTTGTATTTCAGCAGTTTCCCAGTAGACAGTCGGTACACCTGGAACCCTGGTATGCAGAACCCGTATTCTTCTTTGCACAGCTTGTATTTGCTTTGTTCCTTCTGGATTTTCTCTTCTGTGGCCAGTTGGTCCCAGGTTCTTCTGCCTAAGGGATAGCAAAATATTTTAAGATTAAATGCATATATGACTTAGGTTGACTGCTATAGTTATTAGCCCCTCCATAGGGTATTTGACTGTATTTTAAATAAATTATATTACACCATGCATGAAATAAAGCGCCAAAAGATTATTAGTTATTTTTGGACACAATTTCTATTTTGAAACTCCGTATAAAACTATAAAGAGTAGATAATTTTGATTGTGAGGTCACATGCTAGGCTTTCATATAAATTCCGTAGTATCAAAATCGTTTTGACAGTTCGAAAAAAGAAACTGATTTGACTAGTAGTCAAATACCCTATTATTATTAACCACTCTTAAGTCTTAACAATTAGACTTCTATTGCCTTGTTTCTTTCTGCCTTGTATGGAGTGGCCAATAATTAATAGCAGTCACCCTACTCGTAATGGCGGAGTCGTGATAAAATTATTTTTTGAAGCATGCATTCATATTATCAGACTATCACACAATGAAGATAAGATATTATGTAATACGTCACAATTAATAATAATTTACTAAAATACCTACACTACAAACAAAATATTCACTCGCATAATGTCTTTAGCAGAGAAACGAAACGTTATCTGGCTCTATCGTACTAATGTAGAAGAGCGATGGCGAGACGCTAGGATATAGGCCCCCTGTAACATTTATTAGTATAGTGAATAGTATTAGTATGTGTAACGTGTTTTAAATACGTGTTATTTCATAAAAAATTGTAACAAATATGAAACATAAATCCTTACTAATATTATAAATGGGAAAGTACTTAACTCTCTGTCTGTTACTTCTTCATGCTTAAACAGACTATTTTAAGCTACTTGGCACAGAATAAATAATAGTACGAAGTACAGAAGACTCACTCTTTAACAAAACGCGTCTGTTACGATCAGCACAGATATGGCCGCTAGGTGGCGACAGCGCCACGCGCGGCTTATGGCTTTCCCCAAAATTGGGGCCGAACGGATGTACTTTTAACGACTTACCTGTAGCAAAGCGACGAAATCGCGGAGTGAGACACGCCTGTACTTGGGTCATTTATTATTTTGTTGTCGTTTTTTCGTTTTTCTCAGATTTTGATAACATTTGGTGAATAGATAGAGTTCCTTATTCTGTACAACATAAGCTTAATTTCACTGTAGGTATGTCCTACATAAGCTTCCACTGAGTTACGGAAAACGTATGGAATTTTCCGTAACTCAATGGGAATTTTCATACATTTTTTTGTCCCAAATTTGGATTTCGTGTTTATTCCAACCAGAATAAGGGGCTTTTTAAACCTACCAATTTTTATCAAAACCTGACAAAAAATATAAAATAGCCCCCTTACCAATTTTGACATCCATAATACAAGGTTCAAGCATCCTCTGCACCACATCTTCCAATATAATATACTCCTGTTCATGAGTGTTGTACGTGAACCGCCGGCACCCATAGTACTTGGGTACTAGAGTACCCAGCTCCATTAGATCCGGGTCTTTCGTGATGGACAGTCGCTGGTAGAAGTCTATCTCTCGCCGTTGGCATTCCTTGATGATGGGCTTGAGGATGGTGCCGTTGTTGCATTGGAGGAGGCCTGGAAGAGAAAGGGTTGATTCAACGATGTATTTAACAAATCGGGGGCAGAAGCTAGACTTTAAATCTTAGAATGTATTATATTTTTCGTAACTCGGTCCCGCTTAACTTTAAGAACCTCGTGTCAGAGCCCTGTGTTTCTCATAGGCCTGTACAGAGTTCACAAAGGTATGACTAAAGGCCTGGCCGTTTCTCGTTCGATTTTCGGTAGTCCCCATAGTGGACTTGGTAGATGATACTTGGTAGTGTGGGCGATGATACCTACCTACCTAGAAACCTAGTATCTGAGCTCTCTCTATGCCCAGCGGCTTGTTTCTCATATGCCTGTATCTCCACGGAGTCGAACGGCATGACTAAAGGAGAACTGGATGTTTCTCGTTCGATCTTCGGTAGTCCATAGTGGACTTGGTCGTGGCGCTGGCGATGATACGTACCTAGAAACCTAGTGTCTGAGCTCTCCCTAATATGCCCGGAGACTTGTTTGTCATAGGCCTGTAACGCATAGGGGTGTACGCAATCGAACGTCATGACTAAAGGCCTGGCCGTTTCTCGCTCGATCTTGGGTAGTCCACAGTGGACTTGCTACGTACATTAGCATTACCAACGTGTACAGTACGTACCTAGGAACCTTGTATCTGAACTCTCTCTATGTCCGGCGACTTGTTTCTCATAGGCCTGTATCTTTACGGAGTCGAACGGCATGACTAGCGGCCTAGCCGTTTCTCGTTCGATCTTGGGTAGCCCGTAATGGACTTGGTATATGGATCGGACGCGCCGCAGCGTTCGAGGCTTGGTCGTGGCATCACTCATTTATCTCGACTCTGCGGACCATAATAATAAAGGAATAATAGATAGGTAGGCTAAAAGGTAGGTATTTATTTTTAATTAAGTTTTATATGCAATTTACGCTACGTATGTATATGTACGTATATGTAGGTACCTATTAAACTGTAAATCAAACAGCCATATAAAAGAGTAAACAATACGTAATAAAATGACACCCACAAATAATTAAGATTTAAGACTTTAAAAAAGCTGCCAAGTGCGAGTCGGACTCGCCCATGAAGGGTTCCGTATTTAGGCGATTTATGACGTATTAAAAAAAAACTACTTACTAGATCTCGTTCAAACCAATTTTCGGTGAAAGTTTACATGGTAATGTACATCATATATTTTTTTTAGTTTTATCATTCTCTTATTTTAGAAGTTACAGGGGGGGGGGGGGGGGACACACATTTTACCGCTTTGGAAGTGTCTCTCGCGCAAACTATTCAGTTTAGAAAAAAATGATATTAGAAACCTCAATATCATTTTTGAAGACCTATCCATAGATACCCCACACGTATGGGTTTGATGAAAAAAAAATTTTTGAGTTTCAGTTCGAAGTATGGGGAACCCCAAAAATTTATTGTTTTTTTTTCTATTTTTGTGTGAAAATCTTAATGCGGTTTACAGAATACATCTACTTACCAAGTTTCAACAGTATAGTTCTTATAGTTTCGGAGAAAAGTGGCTGTGACATACGGACGGACAGACGGACAGACTGACAGACGGACAGACAGACAGACAGACAGACATGACGAATCTATCAGGGTTCCGTTTTTTGCCATTTGGCTACGGAACCCTAAAAATGAAATCAATCGTTGCTCTGGTTAATCCCCTAGTGTTTACAATGATACAAGTACGTGTGATGATAGCAACATATTCACTATTTATTACATTGTACAGTATCATCACTTTCGTATGAATGAAAATCCTATAAATGAATATATGAATGACAAATAAAAATCACATAATAATAATGCACCTAAGGTTTTTTGATTGATTGATTGATTGATAAATTCGGGATAGCATATTGATAAATTTCCAAAAACTAGCTGAATTCACAAAAAAAACTTTAAATCATCAAACCTGTACTTATAAAATTTCACAAGAATCAGTTGAGAATTGCGACCTGCATTTGAAGAATGTCCAGTCCAGATATTCGGACTTCGGACATACGAAAGCATTTTTGCCCAAGCAGGCCCCGTAATAGACATCGCTAACGCTCCGTAGCAAACGAAACGCAACTGTTATAGTTTGTAGCTTTCTAATAGACCCCGAAGGCTAATCCTATTGTCTATTGTTCAGTAAAACCGCACGTGCTACTTACCTGCAAAAAAGGGTCCTAATTATTCTATTTGGCACCTGAGCGCGGGCTAGTCCAACGCTCAAAAAACCAGTGTAGGTGCGCTCTCCGATAACGCGCCTTTGTTACGCATCTCGATGACACATTTTAGACTGGTTCTGTAGCGTTCGACTCGCCGGCACTCAGTAACCGAAGTACCGATTTTTTATGCAGGTGGTTGTGGCACGTGGCACGAGCGGTTTTTCTTAACAATAGACAATAGGATTAGCCTTCGGGGTCTATTAGAAAGCTACAAACTATACTGTCACACTAATATGGAAGAGTGATAGAGAGACACAAAGGGACTCGATGGCGAAGCGATAGCGATTGTCACCTTGGCTAGGCCGCCTGAAACGGAAACCTTCGCTAACGCTCGGTCAAATAAAACTTCCTTCTATATGGAAAAATGTCCCTCGCAGGAATTGAATCCGAGGCGATTGGCTTAGAATTACTAGATACAATCTTCGTATCATTGATATCTTATTTAGTCTAGATTTAAGATTGATACTTTGATTAATAATTTCAGATCCACGGCGTACATGTAGCTACGGTGTTAGCTTTGCCCACCGTACACTTGTTTGCCTCCGTAGTGAATTGGCAACCTATTTATTGACCGACCGTTAGCGAAGGTCTCCGCTTCAGCTTGTGGGCAAAAATGCTTTCGTAAGTCCGGATGTTCTCTTCTAGGTAGGTACAGATCGCAATTCTCAAGTTTCTCAACCGATTCTCGTGAATTTTTGTGAGCAGATTTTTGTCGTTTTCCGTTTTTGTTTTTTTTTTTTTTTTAAATGACGGATGTATTTGTTCAGTTTAAGAATAAGTTACAGCGAGGTATGTCTACATCTCTCACAGCCACTAGTGATAGGTAAGGTACTGTCGCCATCAGATATATCGGAGCGGCCAAGGTGTTCACAATATCTGAACACCGCACTCTAACGCCATGACAATAGAGGTGTGTTCAGGTATTTGTGAGCGCCTTAGCCGCTCCGATATATCTGATGGCGACTGTAGTACCTATTCAAATTTTAACATCGTACCTAAATAATTACATTAAACTATTTTTGGACTCTAGTTCCTCGATTTTTGGTCATTAGGAAGGTCATCGGATATGATGCTGACATGATTGTTTTTATATAGTAGGAATATATTATTTGATCTTATATTTCAAATATTTAGACCCGGTGTAATAAGCCTTTAATAAAAATACAATTACTATAATATCATGTGAAAAATGTTGATACCAAAAACTACCTCATAATATTTACTCATAGGTAGTCTTTCTGAAATTAAAAAGGTACCTATATATCCGTCAACTATGTATTGAAATCAAAGGAATTATGCAATTGCAATACCTACTTTTTTTAAACTTTATTAAAAACAATACTTCATATATAATTTAGTAGCGTTACTAAATACTTTTTTCACTGACACTGGGATGTTTTTAATTCACTAATTGAAATCTCACTCTACACAACCAACACATTTAAATGTAATTAGCTATAATGCTACAAAACTCAGACCATAAGGAAAACTCATACATGAGTAATACTCATACATGTAATTCAGATGATCAATACTTCAGCCTCTCAGTCAAGAGTAAAACTAAGACACAAATGTAATAAAGGAAGAAATATCGATCGTTTGCATTCGTTCAATCAACTTTACAACGTAAAATCAACCTTATATCATATGAACAAGGTTGGTATTTGAAGATATCATGATATGCGAGTTTGCAAGTATCAATATTATATCTAATCGTTATGAATCGCGATTGGATTTATCTTTAGATATGACGTTCGGTTTTTAAATTCGGGTTTAAATAGCGCAGTCGTAAAAAATATCGAGATCGCAAATTCATTATTTGCGAAATTGAACTTTATGTGTGATTATTAAGGTGCATATTTAAATGGTTGAAGTCATACGTTGGGTATTTTAGGTTTGGATAGGATTTGCGAATAACAAGACGCATATTTAAAGAATGTTATGTTTGTGAAGTCTGCGGTTTGGTTTAGGTACTAGTACTAACAGTAATATTGACTGACCATTAATGGACCTTTTATGTATGTAATAAGGTTTAATAAATGTAGGTAATTTAATTGTGAACGATGCTACGGGTAATACGTATTATATTCAGGTGATAAATGGGTAAAACCAATACTTCATAATAAGGCCATACTTAACACATTCAGTGCCGAAAACCCGACTATCGGGTATTTTATGATTTCGTTCCCAGGCCGGATAAGAAGATCCCGACTAACGAGTCGGGATCTTTTACAGCTTTACGTGACGAAATTTTTGTGGCCTGGCGCGAACGGGTGCTGGGTAGCAATGAATGTGTTAATGTACCTATTTTAGGTATATTCCTGCCTGAGAAAAATGCTGGAACAGATGGGAATATTTGTCCCCGCCGGGAGTAAATGTAGTAAATGTGAATAATACAATACAATATTTAGATCATTTACGTGATCACGTGTGTGTAACTAACTAGTAACAAATTTGTAGATTTATTGTAGTATAGATTGTACTAATTGTTGAAATGACTAGGCGCTCAGTGTTGGCATTGACTATTTTTAACCATTACAAATTGAACCATAAACTGTAACCGTCCGTTACGGTTTACGGTTCAATTTGTACTGGTTAATGGTCAATTGCAATTAACGTTCGGCCAACACTGTAGGCACTAGACTTTAATGCAGTTGTTAATGAAATTTGTATATTTGTAACTAAGAGAATAAGATTGTAATTTCAACAGATTATTTTGCTAAAAATATGCCAGCTCCAGTAATTTTCACGTAGGAAATGTACCAATTATTGAATCAATTAGGTTAATGATAAGAAACTCGTTTAACATTTTTAAGTATTTATTGGCAACAAATAACAGTAACTGTGGGAAAAATACTAAAATAACAATTCGAGATTATTGTGATTTGCAACTTATAACAACTTAGATATAATTCATATAATATAAACATTATTTAGGATTTTTAGGAATACAATCAATATTTTATTTATCGAGAACAAATTACAACTGCAAAACAAATTATTGGGCGATAATATTATTTTACAATAAATTTAAATGCATTCTACTTACCAACTAATCCAAAATAATACAAACAGAACTGAATTAGTATTAACTTATATTATGTTATGACATTGCCTTTTGGACATAACTTATAAATACCTTCCCAACTTCCGTTCACCAACTTGTCCAAAACAGGACTAGAAATGAATATAACATGTTACGAAAATTATAGCTTTCTTAATTACAAAACAAAAAAAACAGTACATCTGGTGCTCCATTACGACACCCTGTGCTATAATAACCACATTACGCAACTACATCGAAAATTGAAAGGGCCGTATATGTACTGCAAAACGTTGTACGATACACGTGCGAATCGCGTTCGCACTTGTATCGTAAATAACGATAACATAACAATTTTAAGCAGCACAGAATTATAGGGTTGATCAACTATTTCTCGTTGTTATTCTGTCCGGTGAGCCAAGAGACAATAGTAGCATAGTTTGTTAGAAGACATTGTACACCACTTTCTTCTGACACGCTTGGTAGACGACCTTCAACAGAAAGGGTTGGTAAATAAATGCCTAAAAATCAGGTTTTAAAGAGTGACCCAGGAGAACGTAACCATGGCAACGAGTGACAAGAAAAAGTTGATTCACCCAAATAAACTACTTCTCATATTTATATATCCCCTCCCCACTTTTCCGCCCAAACTTCCCCTCGTCCACCAGACGGTCCAACACTGGTATGGGCCTAAATATGGGGTCAGCGGTCGCCTCCAACATGACCGCTAGTATGGCCTTCTTGGTGTCGAGGCCGGTATAATCAGACAGCTCGAGAGGGCCCATCGGGTACCCGCAGCCTAGCTTCATGCCCAAGTCTATGTCTTCAGCTGTCGCGTCACCTAGGAATATATTTATAATTATAAAAAAAAACTAAAATTCTTTCGTCATACAGTTAGGTAATAGTAGTTTATGCAACAGTGATATAATAAGGGTTCTTAAAATTCAAGGGTCGAAGTTACAAAACGAGACGTAGTCGAGTTTTGTAAAAAAAGACCCGAGAATTTTAAGAACCAATTATGAGCTGTTGCATACATTACTTTTTCTATGACAGCTGCAGCAAAAAAAAAATTATTATTAAAAAAAAAGAGATTATTAATAAAAAAGAGTTATTATTAAAAAAAAAGTTATTATTTAAAAAAAATTGAGTTATTATTTAAAAAAAAAAAGCGTTATTATTGTAAATGAAAACATACCTCTTTCAATCAAGATGATCGGAACTTGTATCTTTAAAAAAAATAAAGCAGTTGTATTATACTCATAAGATGACTGCTAGAAGTCATCTTATGAGCCTATAGACAAATCATTCAAATGACATTGCTTTAGATATCACTGTCAGTCATTTAATTGACACATTTAAGTGCTGGAGTAGAAAAAATATTTATAAGCTAGTCATACATGCGGAACAAATTATTTACAAAGTGTTAGCATTAGTGTTGCACATATCATTTTTTTTTAAGCTGACAGGAACTTGTGATAGGTTGGCCCTTAAAAAAAGTAAAAGGCCCAGTAAAAAAGTATATAAAGTTGGTCAAGCAGACCTTGTCAGTAGAAAAGGCGGCAAATTTGAAAAATGTAGGCGCGAAGGGATATTGTCCCATAAAAAAATTGAATTTCGCGCCTTTTTCTACTGACAAGATTTGCTTGACCATCTATACCTACTAAATTTATATTGTTATATCTACGTCATGTAAGTAATTACTCATTTATCGTTATCGCACCTTTCAAAGCGCCATCTTATTACCTACCGTAAATCTTATCGCTATCAGTTCAGACATTTATGTCATCGCCATTAACATTGAAAATTATTGTCACAAGGGAATTACCTCTGAGCGTCCGCTGGCTAGCGAGGTTGCACCAATGATTTATAACTCAAGATAGGTTATAGGCGTTCCAAAATTGAAGCGCTTACCTTGTGACAAATTGGACAAGTTGCCTTTAGTCGCGGTTGGACAAGCGAGAAATGTGCACGTGCTAACGAGCTCCCGCACACCGAAAGAGAAAGAGACGACCTTATGTTTAACAACGAGTGTGACAAAGATGGATGGAATGAGAAAATGAATCCAAAATAACGCATTTTTTCGTAGGCACAGATATAAATATGGAAGTATTTTTTGTGCTCCTCAAGTATGAGTATAACCTATCTATGGTTATATAATATCATTGGGTTGCACGGAGCGGTTTAACGAAAAATAGTATGACGGCCTGGCCACGACATTGGGCGACTGACTTCGGCTAAGGCGACAACCATAGGTTGGAGCGAGACGCAGCGATCGGACCTCTCGTTCCCACCTATGGTTGTCGCATTAGCCAGACGCGCAATGTCGTGGCCAGGCCCTGAGCGTTGCTATCTGACGCGTACGCGTGCGACGGAGAATGGCAAGCTCGAAGGGGCCCATAAAAAAGGTTCCTAAATTGTAAAACAATTATTGATAAAAAACATAAGTACTGAAAACAAAACTTTATTTATTATTTAAAAAATGTCATATCAAAAATAAATGTCTATTACAGTCTTAAAGATTAAGGCACTTAGTGCTTATCTAATTATTGTTTATTGAAGATTTATATTCGATATATTAACTACCAAAAAATTAAACTTTAATACAATATTCTGGCTTTAAAAACAATTTTTGGGCGATATTTTAAGAACCATCCCATACTTCGTCAACAGCACCCTATTTCTTATACTTGTAGAACCCCTCGCCGCTCTTGATGCCGAGCTTGCCCTCGGCCACCATCTTGTCCAGGATGGGTATGGGACGGAACACCGGATCTCCGGTCTGCTCGTACAAGATGGCGAGCGCGAACTTGTTCGTGTCCAGGCCCGTGTAGTCCGCCAGCTCGAAGGGACCCATGGGGTAACCTGCGCCTAACTTCATGCCAATATCGATGTCCTCTTTCGTTGCGTCACCTGAAAAAAAAACCGGCCAAGTGTGAGTCGGACTCGCGCACGGAGGGTTCCGCACCATCAACAAAAAATAGAGCAAAACAAGCAAAAAAACGGTCACCCATCCAAGTACTGACCCCGCCCGACGTTGCTTAACTTCGGTCAAAAATCACGTTTGTTGTATGGGAGCCCCTAAATCTTTATTTTATTCTGTTTTTATTAGTATTTGTTGTTATAGCGGCAACAGAAACACATCATCTGTGAAAATTTCAACCGTTTAGCTATCACGGTTCGTGAGATACAGCCTGGTGACAGACGGACGGACGGACGGACGGACGGACGGACGGACGGACGGACGGACGGACGGACGGACAGACGGACGGACGGACGGACAGCGGAGTCTTAGTAATAGGGTCCCGTTTTTACCCTTTGGGTACGGAACCCTAAAAAGATACTTAACCGCCTAAGACCAAGAAAAAAAAAACATTCCAGTGTAATTAGAACCTATAGCGTAGGAAATAGAGTTGATTTTTCTATGTATGAAAGTTTTACTACTTACTTAAATAAAAAAGGAAACTGTTCCATTTTAAAATGGTTTAAATTTCATCTTTAATTTTTTTTATTGCGGTAATTAAATCAAATCTACGAAAATACAGAAGAAACTAGATAAAACATGTTTTGCGCGTAATGTATTTTCGAATCTCCCTCAATAAAAGGAGGATTAATTGTGTTAGGTACAATTTATTCTGGCATTCATGAAGAACAGCTAACTCGATTAATTATTTTTATGAAGTATGTGTGACATGAATTTACGTGACGCCAGTAGCGTGGCGGGTGCGCAGAAAGATATCCTAAAGAACTAATATTCCAATCCAATTGCAAAAGAGATCGAATTGGTCACCATTACTGTTTAAACTTAAAGCACAGTAATACGCAGAAAATACTTACATGCAACATGCAAAACCCAACACCAAAACACACTACAAAAACATGCTGCACTTCGTAAAATAAGTCTTTGAACGCGTTCAAGAGATCGACGTTTCATTGTGAGTTTAGCGCCCAAATGCGCGGATACTATATAAAACATTTGCTAGCGCCATCTATACTTGGTTTTTTTAGCATTAGAAAAAGGGTAGCAATCTTGATGTGTCTTTTTATTGAAATAACAGTATAAATAAAATAGCAACTATTAATCGTGAAAAAAGGTCATTTATCATATTATATGGTATAATAATTGTTACATATTAGCTGCAACTTATTTTTCAAAAGTGTTTTTCAATCAAAATACACGAAGACCACTTACTTTTTTTTTCTTGCTAATCAAAGTTTGATCTCTAAAGCAGTGCCTCAGTCAAGTGGGCTTTTTGCTGAATTAATAAAAAATATGCATGCATCCATTTTCCTTAAAACTAACTTAAAGTAAATTATATCTTTCATAGCCCTAGAGTCTATAATTTTTTTGCCAGCAATCCATTTTTTAAATTGTGATTCAAGCTAATTTATTGACCACGAATCCAAGCGTGTCCTTGCAGGTGACGCAGGTCTTGCCGACGGCTTTGCCCCACTCTGTCATGGTCTGGTAGGTCTCATTATAATTTATAACCTCTAATAGAATGATTGGACTAAACTAACCTCTCTCATACATCCTGAGCGCCTCAGCGCTGTAAGGTCCCAGTAGCCAGTGTTGGCATCAATCTGAACTAAATCAATCCGGATTGTTCAATCGAATTGACGCGTCAATCCGAATTAATCAATTTGAATTGATTCAATTCTGATTGACGCGTCAATCCGATTGAATCAATTGGAATTAACGCATCAATCCTCAATTCGGATTAAATCAATTCTCAATCTAGATTGACCATTGATCGTTGGCACTTTAAAACGATATCTGAGATTTCCAAAGGTAAATAAAGTATATAAAGTAAATGAAATAAATAAATTAAATAAATTAAACTAATAACATAAATGAAATAAATAAAATAAAAAATAAAATAAATAAAATAAAGTAAATAAAATAAATAATTATACTAAATAAATTAATAAATAAAATAAATTATATAAATAAAACAAATAAAATATATAAATAATATAAATAAATAAAACAAAATAAATAAATAATGTTAATAAAGTAAATAAAATCAATTAAATAAATTAAATAAATAAAGTCAATAAAATCAACAAAATATAAATAAAATAAACAATTGTTACCGAATTGATAGGATTAAGCGTAAAGAGGGGTTTTCCGGTCCTTGGGTACATACAAAGTAATCGTCAATCCGAATTGATGATTGAGGATTGACCGATCAATTCGAATTAACGATTAGTAATCGTCAATCTTCAATCAGTAGATTTAGAATTAGTTTCGTCAATCGTCAATTCGAACTGATCGGTCAATCCTCAATCGTCAATTCGAATTGATTTTTTGCCAACATTGCCAGTAGCCTATTAACCACGAAGCCAGGCGTGTCCTTGCAGGTGATGCAGGTCTTGCCGACGGCCTTGCCCCACTCCATCATGGTCTGGTAGGTCTCATTATAACCTCTAATATAATGATTGTACCAAACTAACCTCTCTCATACATCCTGAGCGCCTCAGCACTGTAAGGTCCCAGTAGCCTATTGACCACGAAGCCAGGCGTGTCCTTGCAGGTGATGCCGGTCTTGTCCCACTCCATCATGGTCTGGTAGGTCTCATTATAACCTCTAATATAATCATTGTACCAAACTAACCTCTCTCATACATCCTGAGCGCCTCAGCGCTGTAAGGTCCCAGTAGCCTATTGACCACGAAGCCAGGTGTGTCCTTGCAGGTGATGCAGGTCTTGCCGACGGACATGCCCCACTCCATCATGGTCTGGTAGGTCTCATTATAACCTCTAATATAATCATTGTACCAATCTAACCTCTCTCATACATCCTGAGCGCCTCAGCGCTGTAAGGTCCCAGTAGCCTATTGACCACGAAGCCAGGCGTGTCCTTGCAGGTGATGCAGGTCTTGCCGACGGACTTGCCCCACTCCATTATGGTCTGGTAGGTCTCATTATAACCTCTACTATAATGATTGTACCAAACTAACCTCTCTCATACATCCTGAGCGCCTCAGCGCTGTAAGGTCCCAGTAGCCTATTGACCACGAAGCCAGGCGTGTCCTTGCAGGTGATGCAGGTCTTGCCGACGGCCTTGCCCCACTCCATCATGGTCTGGTAGGTCTCAATATATAATCTCTAATAGAATGATTGTACCAAACTAACCTCTTTCATACATCCTGAGCGCCTCAGCACTATAAGGTCCCAGCAGCCTGTTGACCACGAAGCCAGGCGTGTCCTTCCAGGTGATGCAGGTCTTGCCGACGGACTTGCCCCACTCCATCATGGTCTGGTAGGTCTCATTATAACCTCTACTATAATGATTGTACCAAACTAACCTCTCTCATACATCCTGAGCGCCTCAGCGCTGTAAGGTCCCAGTAGCCTATTGACCACGAAGCCAGGCGTGTCTTTGCAGGTGATGCAGGTCTTGCCGACGGACTTGCCCCACTCCATCCTGGTCTGGTAGGTTTGGTAGGAAGTACTGTTCTCATTATGACCTCTGGATTGGACCAAACTAACCTCTCTCATACATCCTGAGCGCCTCAGCGCTGTAAGGTCCCAGTAGCCTATTGACCACGAAGCCAGGCGTGTCCTTGCAGGTGATGCAGGTCTTGCCGACGGACTTGCCCCACTCCATCATGGTCTGGTAGGTCTCCTCCGAGATGTGGTCTCCCTTGATGACCTCGAGCAGACGCATGATGGGGACAGGGTTGAAGAAGTGGAGGCCGCCGAATCTGAAAATGGGAACATATACCACTAAAGTGTCATTCTGAGCCGTGAGATTACGAGCGCAAACTCTCAACTACGTCAGACCACTTGCTCCCTCCCTCAAGGCAGTATTTTAGCCTGCACCCTATTCTTAGCGTACATCAACGATCTGCCTAAAGTTTTAGATAAAAGTACAAAATGTGTCATGTTTGCAGACGACGTCTCTTTGCTATTTAACGCTACGGACAGTACCGAAGCCAACCTAAAACTTTCGACCCTCTTACACACTGTCAAAAAATGGCTTGCCGAGCATAATTTAGACATAAACCTACAGAAAACAAAAATCATTCAATTTAAACCGACACAGAAAAGACCATTAGAACTAGAACTACAAATAAATAACAATACAATAGAAGAGGTTAATGATTTCAAACTATTGGGTATAACTATAGATTCAGGGCTAAACTGGAAAGCGCACGTCCAAGGCCTTAAAACAAAAATAGTCAGATTTATTTACGCTCTTGGCATATTAAAAGCAAACACGGATTTTGAGTCGGCTTTATCGGTATATTTTGCATATATTTACTCTGGCCTCCGATATGGCGTACTTCTCTGGGGTGATAGCACAGACGCCAAAGAAATATTCATTTTACAGAAAAAGTGTATACGAATCTTAGCGAATGTACACATTCCTAACAGCTGCCGGCCTCTTTTTATCAAATATAAGCTGTTGACACTACCCTCAATATACATAATGGAGGCTGCACTTTTTGTCAGACAACATACAGAACTATTCCCACCGAAAATCGATACGTATAAAACTAGAAGCCAATATAGAAATAAGCTGTTAGTGCCAAGATCTACCTTAGCTATGTATAAAAAAGGACCGCAGTACAAATGTATACAAATTTTTAATAATATCCCTAATGCTATCAAAGCCGAACCAGATGACAAAATGTTTAACACTAGACTAAAAACCCTGTTAATAGAAAATTGTTATTACACAGTCAAATCGTTTCTCGAAGATAATACGCTAGATAATAAGTATGACATTGAATTAATTTAGGATTTAATTATTATTTTTTTTAAATTATAGCTTGACCTACTAGTACCAACAATAAATCTACTATTAACTATACGATTAGAAAAGACGTCCGGAAAATAAACTATACTATATTTTGACAAAATAATTCCATTAACTATTTAATATTCCAATTTATTTATTGACATTGTAATCCTGAATTAATTTATGTGACTATGTAGATGCTATTTTATTAAATAATTGGTAACTTTAAATGATTATGTTATATAACCTGATAGAATCGTATAAAGTCCTATATAACTGTAAATATAAGTACCTACTATTGTGTGCCCTTACAGGGTGTCATGAACTGACCTCTTAAATTGTAACACCTTATTATGTACATGACAATGCAATATTGAATAAATGACTAAATGACTAAATGACTAAGGAACTTGCTAATTATGTAAACAAACCGCCATATTAAAATTATCTCTGAATGTCAGTTTACTAGTGACTTTTTTTTACATAGTTAGCAAGTTCAATAGAATGACACTTTACACCTTATAAAACAAAGTCCCCTGGTGCGTCTGTAGGTCTGTATGTTTGCGATAAACTCAAAAACGACTAACCGGATTTTCATACGGTTTTCACTTATCAATAGAATGATTCTTGAGGAAGGTTTAGGTGTGTAATTTGTTAAGGTTTTGTGTCACTACCTGTGCGAAGCCATGGCTTTATATGTGATACTCGGCAGGGCCCCAAAAAGAAATCTTATTTCAATTTGATATGTTAAGGTACCTATATAGTTTCCTTTATTCTCTCTGGGTTACAAGGTAAGATGGCAGTCAGATTTTAGGTTGCCAAGCTGCTCCTATGCTCCCTTTGTACAGTCGTCATGAGATAAATCGGAACGGCCAAGGCGCTTACAAATATCTGAACACACCTCTATTGTCAGGGCGTTAGAGTGCGTGTTCAAATATTGTGATCACCTTGGCCGCTCCGATATATTTGATGGCGACTGTACCTACCTAAGTGGCAAAAGTCTAAACGACGTTAAAAGGATGATGATTTAATAATAGATCGTACGATCTTTAAATTATACTATACCTGTCTTTCCTCTTAATACCAGCTCCGATAGCATTGATGGATATCGAGGAGGTGTTACTGGCCAGGATTGTGTGTTCGGGCGCCAACTGTAATAGTACAATTATAGTTATTTGCAGTCTTGAGCGTTGCGAGGGTTTCAAGGCACGAGGGTTAAACAAACTTTGCCACAGAGTGACCGAGTGAAACTCAAAATTATTCATCACATTAACGCAAGGGAAATCAGTTAGTATTTAAAAAAAAACCGGCCAAGTGCGAGTCGGACTCGCGCACGGAGGGTTCTGCAACATCAACAAAAAATAGAGCAAAAAAATCGTGTTTGTTGTATGGGAGCCCCCCTTAAATATGGATTTTATTTTATTTTAGTATTTGTTGTTATAGCGGCAACCGCGATACATCACTTGTGAAAATTTCAACTATCTAGCTACCGCAGTTCATGAGATACAGCCTGGTGACGGACGGACGGACGGACGGACGGACAGCGAAGTCTTAGTAATAGGGTCCCGTTTTTTACCCTTTAGGTACGGAACCCTAAAAACTTCAAACGAAATCAAACCAAATGACGAATCAAAGTCAAATGAACGATAACGGAAACAACTCAAAATTGGCATCAAATTACTTTGCCACTTGTGGATAAAATGCAACTTTCTCATTCGTTTTTGAACAATCAAGAGAAGCTTTACGTGCTGGTGTGGTGAAAAATATTCAAAGTGAGGCAAAAGTCGCTCGTGTCATGAGCATAGAGAGATAAGCTTTAACATTGTCGCCTGGGCCGGATCTAGGGTAGAGCGAGTGGAGCGGCCGCTCTAGGCGCCGGATGGCAAGGGGGGGGTTTTAAAAGACGCGAGTGTGGCGAGAGGTGAGGGGGGGGGGGTTGGAAAATACGCTTGAAAACTTCAATGAAGGGCGCCAAAACCCCATTTCGCCCTGATCTCGGACTCGGGCCGGCACTGATTGTCGCCTGGCTGACGGGACACGACGACAGTAAGAAATAGCTGATTCACTGACCTTTGATATTTCTTTAGCAAATATTCCTTTACTCTTATATACTTAATATCAACAGAGATAAACGATAACGGAAAATATATTTGAAATAAAGTTAATCCATGACCGCAGGATATCAAAACAGATATCCTTCAGCAGTATCTAAGGACATATCTAATCAAACTGCATTATAAAAACATAAAATCCGTGTTTTTTAAGTTAAACCAACATTTTGGTACCTAAACATGTATTAATTACTATGGTTTCTACATTTATATATAAAGTGTCATTCATTAGAACTTGCTAACTATGTACTAACTCCATCTCATCCCGTGGGTGTCGTATAAGGCGACTAAGGGAAAACTGGCGACAGATATGCATATGAGCAAGGCTCGCCCGTATCCTTAGCGGGGTCCTTGCTCACAAGAACTGTGCGCGCGCCACATCGGAAAAAAAAAAAAAAAAAACTATGTACTATGTAAACAAACCGCCATACTAAAATTAAGAGGATGATTCCAGAAAGGAGGAAAAAGGGAGAAGAGTATGAAATTATGAATATCTCACCGAGTCCAGCTTATTGAACAGCTCCTGCTTCACGCCCAGCTTTTCCACAATGGCCTCGATAATCAGGTCAGCGTTCACACCATCCTCGACCTTCGTAGACACCTGGAGCATAACCAAAGTTTTTGATTGTAGATAAGTTGTGGTCATTGAAAAAAAAAGTGTCCAGAAAGTTTGAGAGCCAAACTAGTGCTAACTAGGTGCTATATGTAGGGCTGCCATCTCTAAATTCGCCGAACACGGACATAGACTTAAAAAAAAACCCGGACATTTGGCGTAAGTCACATTTTTTCCCCAACGTGTCCGAAGATAATATAAAAAACAATCGCTTTTTTTTTTCATTCTAAAAAGTTTTCGGGTACCTCCCCGGACGGCCTCCAAACTAGGACAAATCCAGGGAAACCGGAGGGATGATAGCCCTAGCTATATGGAACTATGTTTTGTTGCAATTGATTTGACAACTTTTGACAATGAGAGAGAGTTAACAATATGAGTAGCAACATCTATATATAATATATATTTGTACTGTTGAGGTAATATTTAAGCAAAACAGATAAATTATCAGTCTTTATTTGAATATTTGTCTGATGTGATGTTATATCTTATCAACAAAGCTTACTACTTAGTTCAGTGGTGGGCAAAGTATGGCCCGCAGGCCAGCTCCGGCCTGCGAATGGATTTATCCGGCCCGCCGTCGGTCCTATAAAATAATTGATATATGGCATTGGCCCACGATTCAAAAATAAATCGCAAATCAAAATACATTTTGGCTACAATTTTGGCCCTCCACTTAAATTTCCTAAACTTTCTGGCCCCCTATGAAGAAAGTTTGCCCACCACTGACTTAGTTAGACATAGTTACACATATGTATCACTAGTTTTAAAAAGTAATAATAAGTTTGTATTTCCAATATTTTTAAATCAATTTCCAACTTTTTAAATTATGTCTTTACTAGAGAAATTTGATCATTCATCCAAACTATTATTACCTACCTAGATATTTCATACTGTAGTTATTTCAATAACTAACCTTAATCCTACTGGCAGCATCCTGGACGAATGCCTCCACCTTAGCCGCATCATCCTTGTGGACTTTCTTGGCGACTCGGGTCAGGTTCTGCTGGATGGACTTCTGAGCCTTCTCCAGCAGCTCCGGCTTTAGGTCCACGATGGTGACATTCTGCCCTGCTTGAGCTGCTACCTTTATAGATCATACTTTTTTTTTTAATAAGTGCAAAACTCGTCTTAAGTTAGCTCTTATTTCTAATAGTTACTAAAGCTGGTTTAAAGCACTCTGGTAAGAAATATATTTGATGCATTGTGGGTCTAGAAATTCTGGTACACATAAGTATAGTATTAATAGGTAATCTTATCACGTCATATTTTAAAATGTAGCAAGTCACTTTAAACCTGTTTTCCAATCACCCAGACAATGTTATTCAAAGTCAAATTCAATTAGCATAATATAAAAAGCAAACGACTTACCTGAGCAATGCCCGACCCCATCAACCCTCCGCCGACAACGGTGACCGTTTTCACCGCATTTAAAGAGGATGAGCTCGAAAAGGCTCTCGTAAGAACAGATAATTTGTTCATCTTGATGACAACTGTGGGAGAAAGCCGGTAAAACTGACGACGCGCCGCTAGTTACAACGGGGGGGCGGAGAGATTGTCATAAATATAAATCCAACAGTCTGAAGTTCACTCACGATAACAAAAATGTTTGCGAACGTGAATACAATTTATAGATAACAGCCACATACCTGTCGTAAAAGCAGCTCTGCACCGACATATGGATTAAGGAACACATTTTAAAGCACTATAAAAACTTGTAGTAATTAAAATAAATTATTATGCGATAAAATCAGGTTTCTATTTTATTTGTTTTGTTTTGTTATCCTAGGTCGTATATTATAATAAAATTAGTATTTGATTAGAACAGTATAAAATATTTATTTACGTTCCGATCTATGTAAAGTTGTAAGCATCTGATAAATAAAATCACTGGTAAATGTTTATAAACTTGAATGTTAATACATACACAATAAAATAAACTTTAATTAAAGTATTATTAAACTAATCTAACGCCATGAATTCTGAAAATTATGTTCCTTAAACATTTAATTTTTTAGCCTAGCTTATATAAGCATGAAACATTACATGAGTATAATGAATCGCTTCTGTCACAATGACAACCGTTTTGACCATGTTTGAGGGCAACGTTCGGAATTTTACATTTTACGACCATTTGGTTGTTGATTTTATCACGGATATTATTCAATATACTGGGTCAACCAAATCTTGTCAGTAAATAAAATAGGAACAAAAAAAACTATGCTCATCCTTTTCTTTTGGGTGCTAGTACTAGTGTAAGACAAAGATAGTATGATTCTCTCTGTCTATGTTTGAAATCAAACAGACCTTTGACACGCTATATTTTATTTTCGTTAGTAATAAAAATTACCAGATATCAATTTAAAATTTTATTTCTAAATTTATTATGATAATTTGTATGTTACAATATATTAGGAGACAATATTTATTTGTCTTCGTTGTGGGGTAACATAAAAATAATTATGATCATTGGATGATTTTGAACCCGTTGCCAACCTGTCACTTGTCAGCCGGTGCCGAACGGAACGAAGCATGAACGAACTTCTCCCCGACTTGGGAGTCTTGGGACGAGAGTCAATCAACCGATCTTGAACTTTGGAACCAACTTTTCTTTATTAATTTATCGTCATTTGGTTTATAGGTGCGGCTAGTAGATCACAAAACTCTTGTAAGGTTTCTTTAGTAAAAAGTTAAATTATCGTCGGCCAAGATGATTCAGTTCGGCATAATTGCAAGGAACTTCTCAAGTTCGTCGGCTGTGCAAAGCGCAGTTAAGAATGTGACCGTCATTGGAGGCGGTTTGATGGGCTCTGGCATCGCTCAGGTAATGGCTGGTTAAATATTGTCAGTACTTCGTGCAGTTTAGTCACGGTAAGCAGTTAAAACATCAATGATGTATATCACAACTCACAAACACCTGTTGCATTCTTTTCAGCCAGTATATTCATATTTTTAATTATCTTATAAGGTTGCTGCCCAAGCCGGCCAGAACGTGACTCTTGTAGATGTCAGTTCCGATGTCCTCGCGAAGGCTCAGAAGTCCATTGGTGGTAACCTTGGCCGTGTTGCCAAAAAGACATTCAAGGTAAATAATTTAAAACTACCTTTAAAATTTTTATTAACAGCATTACAGTACAAATTATTAAATTCTAAGTCCCAGAAACCCCCCCCCCCCCCCCCCCTTTCGTACAGTCTGACCAATTAGTGGTGTTCCATAAAAAACAAACCCTATTTCTTATATTATAAGGATGACCCGGCCGGCGGTGAGAAGTTTGTCAAGGAGGCCCTGGGCCGGATCAAGACAGCCACCGACCCGGTGGAGGGTGCGAAGACTGCAGACCTAGTTGTGGAGGCCATTGTGGAAAACATGGAGGTGAAACATAAGCTGTTTAAACAATTGGACCAGGTAATTCATTATTATCTGACATACGTTTCATGTTTTTCATTGCATTATACCTATTAAAGATTTGAAAAAATAAAAATTGTAGTAACTTAAATATAAGTACAAAGTAAACATATAATAAATAACTACCTACTAAAACCCGTCCAGGGTTGCCCCCGACGCAAAGGTGCCGATCACGCTCGCTGCATTGCTGCATTGGATTGCGATGGAATAAATAAATAAATACTCAAGATAGCATATACCTATATGTGTACTTTGACTTTTCTTTAATGATGAAAACAATATCTAAAATACATTGTTTTATCAACCTTTAGCCATCTGCGCGGGTAATAATGATATAATAGACAACTTATATTACTATGGGACTATTAATCCAAAACTCAGCAAAATAGATTGGCTGTCCCATTTCTTCAATTTATTTGTTCTACTGTTTGTATGGTATGCCCTACATAGAGCAGAGAATTTTACATTGACACTTAAATGCGAGGTTTGCTATTTTTGCGAGGGTTGAAAATTTATGAAAATGAAAAAAGTTTATTGTATTAATTTAGTAAAAATAGGGCTTTGATAACGCAATTTCTGCAATATAGGAACTAAAATTTCTTATTTATATCTTATTATTAGAACCATATCAAAATGATATTGCAGAATATAACATTTTTTTTGTTAGCCTGGTTTAGTGTCCCACTGCTGAGCAAAGGCCTACGCTCCTTTCCTCCACTCAAACCCCAGCCTGCACCGTCGATGGTGTTCCGTGGGTCTCACTCGGTCATCATCTTCCTCGCGTTGTCCCGGCATTTTGCCACGGCTCATCGGAGCCTGGGGTCCGCTTGGCAACTAATCCCAGTAATTGGCGTGGGCACTAGTTTTACGAAAGCGACTGCCATCTGACCTTCCAACCCAGAGGGTAAACTAGGCCCGTATTAGGATTAGTCCGGTTTCCTCACGATGTTTTCCTTCACCGAAAAGCGACTGTTAAATATCAAATGATATTTCGTACATAAGTTCCGAAAAACTCATTGGTACGAGCCGGGGTTCGAACCCGCGACCTCCGGATTGCAAGTCGTACGCTCTTACCGCTAGGCCACCAGCGCTCACTCGGTAACATTGCTATAAAATATTGCAGGCAGCGCCCGCGCACACCATTTTGGCGTCCAACACATCGTCTCTCTCGATCAACGAGATCGCCGCTGCCGTCAAGAGGAAAGAGAAGTAAATATGGGTTATGAATTAAAGTCTCATCTAAATTACATTTGATTTCAAAGAAATGCTTTAAAAAAATTTAAATATTTAATGAACAACTAGCAAGTGCGAGAATTAACGCTGATAAATGGTGTAGTCTTTCCTTAATATTATAGTCTCATTAAATATAGCTGGTGAACCAGATCTTGTCAGTAGAAAAAGGTGGCAAATTTGAAAATTGTAGGCGCGAAGGGATATCGTCCCATAGAAAATTTGAATTTCGCGCCTTTTTTTACTGACAAGATTTGGTTGACCAAGTATAGTTAAGAATGATATTCAGTAATTTTAACTTTATTGTCGCATCAACCACGTTTGTTAAAAAATGCCGTTGGTAGTTGTGTCTCTGTCAATCATTTTGATATTTGCCTTTGTTAGAAAGAGACAAAATTTAACAGAAGTCGCTAAGTAATTAGGTATTATACAAATATAAGGGGGTTGGCTTTTATGCCCCACAACCTAATACCAGTAACCAGACAGACAGACACTGCAGACACGACAGGGCCAGATAGCTTGGAAAAGCTCATTATGACTGGCCGCATGGCAAGGAAGTGTAGCGAACCTTTTTCGGTTGGCTTACCCCGCTAAGTCAATGATATACCTAGGTGTCAATTTAATTGTCTAATATAAGATATTCTTGTAATGTCACAATAAATATTAATACGTTTTAGCTATATTGAGATTAATTATTTATTTAATCTTAAATAGGAGTCCCACAGAAGCGTAGGGATGGAATGGACGTATGGCCACACGTTGAGCAGACAGATTAACGTCAGTGACAAACGCCACACTGCAGGCTAGCATGCACTGAAGGCCTACCGCGAACCACGTTCGACGTGTTGCCTCCCTGTCACACTTACATACGAAATTACAAGTGCGACAGAGATGCAACACGTCGTACGTGGTTCGCGGTAGCCCCTCTGGGCCCAGGACAGACCGGCCTGGAGAGCACTGGTGAAGAGTGCTCACAATCGTCACGCGTCCCTTGTAACGTTGCACGTACTTACATGTTATAATTATAAGCTTTAATTATTTTATTTTTACACCTTAAACTAATATAATTTTAACGAATTAACTTATTTATAATCGATTTTAAATTATTACTGCATGAATTATTTTAAATTTTACTAATTATTGATTTATACACTTTTATAATCATGCAGCCATGAGGTTACGACATAGACTAGGAATCCTCTAGAATGAGTTTAGAGCAATTATTTCATGAAACCTATGCTGCCAAAAATACGGGGGTGCGGGGGGACGAGGTGAGCGAATCCCGTGCCGTGATTGACTCGAAGATGGAGTAAAACTACCGTATGAGTGGCAGAGGGGGTAGCGTTACTATGCTCAGTCTAGAGGATGTCTTGTCTGTGGGTTACGACAAGGAAGAGAACTTAATACCATCTACCAACCTTCCAGATTCGGCGGTCTCCACTTCTTCAACCCCGTCCCCGTCATGCGACTGCTCGAGGTCATCAAGGGAGACCACATCTCGGAGGAGACCTACCAGACCATGATGGAGTGGGGCAAGTCCGTCGGCAAGACCTGCATCACCTGCAAGGACACGCCCGGCTTCGTGGTCAACAGGCTGCTCGTGCCGTATATCGCTGAGGCGATTAGGCTTTACCAGAGAGGTTGGTGTTAAATTAAAAATTTAATTAAATTTTCTTTATTTAAGACAACAATGGTCCATATAGTTTACATTTGTTAGTTATAGCTGGTCAACCAAATCTTGTCAGTAAAAAAAGGCGCGAAATTCAAATTTTCTATGGGTCGATATCCCTTCGCGCCTACATTTTTCAAATTTGCCGCCTTTTTCTACTGTCAAGATCTGGTTGACCAAGTATATATATAGCTTATGATTTAAGTATGTTAGTAACAATGGGTGACCTAATAAAATATTTAATAATTTATAACAAAAAGTGACTTTGTCCGCTGACCCATTGCCCACAACAGAGGACAATCTAGCTTAGCTATCATGTTTAGAATGCTGTTGGTAGGTACTCCCGCGTACTCTGTCAAGTAGTGAGGCCGTTTTCTTGCGCCACACGGCATCAAAACATGGACGATGCGCTGCAGAAACGCGGCAGTCTCAACAGCATCCTAAAAGCATTATTGTATTGAATGCGCAGGGCATTGTAAGCTCGCTGAGTATATCTAACCCACAGATTTGACGTATACAATGATGTACAGTAAGCCTTAAAGAGAGTGATTTTGACTACATCTGTAAGTTAAGTAGCTCCACCGATGAACAACTGCCAGGCGCTCGGATAAAAAATATTCTCTGAAAATACTTCCAATAGTATTGATTGGCAGCGTCTCTCGCTAGCTCGGAATCACCTAAATTGATTCAGTTAGAAGGTCGAACCATACTGTTCTACCTTAGGGATGGCTAGGGGGCGCTGTAAGCCTTCAATAAACATATACTTGGAAAAATTCGACCTTCGGAACAGGTTTTTTCTTCATACAAAAAATTCCGGTATTATTACGTTCTTTTGCTTATTATTTCATTATTAGTGGGACCATCTAATAATACGAAGTTGTTACCTAAATACATGATTCAGTCCTACTAAAGAGCATAAATAAGTTTTTGGCAAAACTTTCATTTTTGGTACAAGCTTTTATCGCTGACTGTACTTTTCTTACGACAGACAACTAATACTCATCGAGACAATTCTAAAAACCCCTAACACAATTAGGTTGCGTTGTTTCATCACAGAGTTCCTATGGCCACCTCCTGTTTCCATCATCAGATCAGCTCGATGGTACCATAACATTGCATTGTCACCCGACTTACATGTGGAAGTGGATCAAATTTAACTTCCATTACATAGTTATACAGGTCGACCTAATAAAAGCGTGTTAAAAAAATTAAAAATATTGGGCTATTTTGGATTTTACAAAAAACCGGTTCCGAGCCCTGGGCTCAGGCACCTGCCGCGATAGCAGAGGACGCTGGTTCGATTCCAGTCTGGGGCACTGGAGGCTTTGGTCACTTTTTCTTAGTACACACATATATATTATGACATTTATTTCAGTTGAAAATTAAACAAAAGCTTAATAAATTATACCGAACATTCTCCTCACCAGGGATGTTGCGAACATCCGCATCCGCATCCGCAACCGCGGAACATCCGCATTATTTTCAACATCCGCATCCGCATAAAATCGATGCGGAGCTTATGCGGATGCGGATGTCGAACAAGTCGGTACAGTAACGTCTTAGCGGCGGCGTAAGTGCTAGGTAATTTCGTCATTACCTATAACGATATCGTCTAGATCCAGAAAAGTCGGCGAAGTTACTGTTTATTAAATATAACGCACCTATATTCTTGCTCAAATACTAAACGTTTCGTTTTTTTTTAATAAAAAATACTAAAAATTTAATATTTGACGTTTTCTAAGTACCTAATCTTGACATCCGCATCCGCGGATGTGAGCCTTTAAAAATCCGCATCCGCATCCGCTTCCGCGGATGTCAAAAAATCCGCATCCGCAACATCTCTGCTCCTCACGTGTGAAAGTCAACACCGACATTGGCAAATTCACCCTGGGCAAAATTGCAGGGAGTAAGCCAGGAGAAAAAAAAAAAAAAAAAAAAAAAAAGCTTACCAAAACGTTATTTTCTCAGGTGACGCTTCAGCCAAAGACATCGATATCGCCATGAAGCTCGGCGCGGGCTACCCCATGGGCCCGCTCGAGCTGGCCGACTACGTGGGCCTCGACACCAACAAGTTCATCCTAGACGGCTGGCACAAGAAGTACCCCAACGAGACGTTGTTCAACCCTATACCGGCGCTCGACAAGATGGTGGCCAAGGGCCGGCTGGGCGTCAAGACTGGCGAGGGCTTCTATAAGTACGACAAGAAATAAGACTTATACTGAATCATAGAGAAAAAAATACATAGAGTGCTCCATACATCAGTTCAGACTATTAATTTCAGTGTCTACATCTAGCGTCGAGTAGCGGAACTATCAGTACTGCTACTTGACAATAGATGTAGCACCGACCGGAAAGTCTTATCTCAACAGCATAAGACTTTCCGGTCGGTGGCGACATCTATTGTCAAGTAGCAGTACTGATAGTTCCGCTACTCGATGCTAGATGCTAATAGTCTTTTTAGTACTAAAACTGATGTATGGAGTGAGCACTCTATGTATTTTTTTCTCTATGACTGAATCAACCAAATCTTGTCAGTAGTAAAAGGCGGCAAATTTGAAAAATCGCGGGTTAGCAACACTGTGTTCGAATAATTCCAAAATCGCGTGTCATCTGTGTGTTATCTGTGGAATGTGGATCGTGAATGACAGCCGTCATCTTATTGTTTACATTCTGAATCGTTTCTATTTCAAGAGAAATTTCTGCTGTCACCATTAAATACCAAGATTATGCATGACCTCAAGCAAAGCTATAAGGTGCCTACAATGTACAATCATGCTCGTTGACGGTAAATATTACTAAAATTTGAGGTTATGATAATTCACTCGAATTGACGTATGAAGGGCGGAAATAAACACGTTTTGGTTCGATGTACATTGCTGCTTTTCTTAGCGCAATTCTGCTCTTTGAGTGTTACATGGTGTTACCCTACTTTCATTTGCAGTACATTGCTACTGGCAAGATTTGCTTGACGCACTATATTAAATGACACCGTAAAGCCCCGTCTTCATATCGCGATATGGAGACGAGGCTTTAGATTAGCTTACAATCTAACGTAGGTTAGGTTAGTTTATAATCTCCCTACCGTCAGTTTATAATTTAACTAGCGAGATTATAAACTGACGAGTTTTTACCTACAATTTTACGGTGACATAAACATAAGTAACAAATAATGTAATCATGTTGAGTAT
The DNA here is from genome assembly GCF_948474715.1 of Cydia amplana. Lineage (NCBI taxonomy): Eukaryota > Metazoa > Arthropoda > Insecta > Lepidoptera > Tortricidae > Cydia > Cydia amplana. Next base: position 16,491,873 of record NC_086082.1, read on the forward strand.
TGTGAATAGATTGTAAGAGAGTTTATGAGATCAATAAAATATTGTTTTTTATTAAAGATGTGCTTAATTTCTTTTGTAATATCTACCATCGCCATCAGATATATCGGAGCGGCTAAGGCGCTCACAAATATCTGAACACGCCTCTATTGTCACGGCGTTAGAGTGCGTGTTCAGATATTGTGAGCGCCTTAGCAGATATATCTGATGGCGACTACAATGTATAGGTCAGAATTGACAAGTCATCAACCCATAGTACTTTCCATAAAATAAAACAATTTAACACGTTGGCTGCCCACCATACACCTATCTACAGTATTGTTCTACAAATTTAAGTGAGCTTTTGATCCCACCGGTGAAGCTCATGGCCACAGATTACGTTACGTGATCCCACCGGTATGGTCACGGCAGCCAAGGGGTTAAGACAAGTTCCTGGTACTGTCATAGGGATCATCAATCGACGCGTGAGCGTCATTCAACGACAAAAAAACAACACGATGAGCAATAAAATTATATTCAAGTCCATAAAAGATACACGTTCAACTCTTGTGAAGAAGCTAGCGCCAGCCGAGTGTTGAATACATTTGTAACATATAACAATACATCACAATTTTGTAAATATTTCAGAGTAGAACTGTATGGGTGTAATCACACTGGGTCGTTCGCCGCCTCTTCGCCGCATGAAAACAATGTCTGTTACTAAAGTGTCATTCAATAGAACTTGCTAACTATGTAAACAAACCGCCATACTAAAATTGACACTGAATGTCAAATTACTAGTAACTTTTGTTTACATAGTTAGCAAGTTCTATTGAATGACACTTTAGCTAGGAATCCACTTTGATTCGGCGACTACAAAACGTAAACGACTCGATGTAAATGCCCCCTAATAGCAGTTATCCCATATTGAACGCGCCGAATAGGTATACTGACTTTCTAGAATATGTCGATCAATACTTATAACAATGACCCAAATTGATTTTCAAGGCACGATGTTTTCAGCACTACTAAGTATGTATTATTTAATAAAACTGACAAGACATGAACACTCTTTATAACGGCCTAGTATAGGACTAGAAAAGTTGAAAGAGCTTGAATGTGTTGCAATAAATGTGACTATGTAGGTATGTACGTATTTCTGTATTAAGTCGTAGAGTCGGAACTAGATATATCTAACTCTGTATACTTTGACAAAGTGTGGAAATGTCACTAAACGTCAAATTTCTATGAACATTATGGCACTCCATACTTTTGACACGTAAAATTACGTACAATCACCTTAGATACATTCTGAAACTGTGGGCCAACTCTCACACACACTCTAAAACCGTGGTCCAACTCTGCAGGTAATCAAATAAAAACACAACTTTGTATCTTATTACGTAGCTGTAAGGTTTTAATTACAAGACCAGAGTAAGAAGGGAGCACTCAACATCTACTCTTATTTCATTTAAACTACTTGCACCATCATAGTAACATGAAATATAATTCATTGTCAATTCAAACATCGTAACATTACACAAGCTAAAAACTAAGTCTTATTATAAATTTTAACATGCCCTGATGACAGTTAAGTTAATAAAATGGTCATCACTTAACTAGCAGTTTTTAAGCATATTAATGAATAACAGCATGTCTTTGTGAATTATAATGATTTTATTAGCATCAAATATTGCCACAATAAAACATGAATGTGTCAGTTTGGGCAAATATGCTTTCATGTCTGCCTGGCGATTATCTACAACTCTCATTTCTCATCCGATCTCGTGAAATTTTTGTGAGCAGGTTTTAATTGTACAAAATTTTTTATTCGCGAATTTTCACAAAATGGCAGAGCCGTGGATGATCTATAGCTCACAGAGCCAGTAGTATAACAGATTTGCAATTCAGGTACCAACATTTTTTAATTTCAGCTCAATACATTTTAAGTGTTCAGTGACTCACACATTTCGACAAAAAACATCATTATAATTCACAAAAACCAGTCATTGAACAGACAGCACTCCTCATGTAGGTTTTATCTTGTAGATGGTCTGTGGGAATTTGGGTAAAATTGGTTTGTCATTTGTTTCATCCAGTTGTTGCTTCAGGTTCTTCTCAAACAGCTTCTTGGCGTCGCAGAAGCCCTGCTTGGTTTTGCCAAAGGAGTTTGGGCCGGCTGATGTTGGCGTTTCTCTGTAATGGAAATGGATATTTTAAGTTTATTCCTGATTTTAGGTGTATAAAAACTGAACCTTTTTTAGCTTTTTCTTATTTTATAAAATCAAACAAAGTTCTATTAAAAAAGTCTATTGTTCTCAACATGTTTCAGAGCCAACAAAATACATTCTTCTTAGATCTTAGTTAGAATCTAGCAAAAAGTTAAGAACTCACCTTAAAAAGTTAAGAACTCACCTTCCAATATTTCTCATCCTCATCCTGGCTTCAGCAGGCATCTCCTCAGGCTCATCATCATCATCATCAGCATTGAACACAGATGCTATAGTTGGCTTTTGAGCGTGCACACTAGGCTTGGCACCGAGGTTCATCTTGATGGGCGGAGCCGGCTTTGCAAAGCCAATGCTGATCTTGCTGATTCTAGGAGGGGGAGGGGGGGTAGGGACCTCTTCGTCGCTGGATTCATCCCATTCTGTGTGTTTTGGGATTTTGAAGGGCTTTGTAACTGTGTCTCCTAGAAATATTAAAGTAAAGTTATTATGAAAAGTTATTGATAATGGAAATTTTATACTTTACTGGCTTCTGACTCTGGTGTACATTTATTACTTGATATACGTAGGTGGTAACTAAAGGTTTAGGCCATAGAGGTACAAATATCAGAGATTAATCAAAATGTTCTATGTGTAATTTTAAATTGGAATACGGGGCTGTAAAATAAGGTAAACGTAAATGTATTCATTACTCACTATCACGACTAGTATCTGGTTCCCTCGATCGTTCCTTAGGGTAGCGATTGCGACTGACTTCAGGAGAACGGCGCCTAGGAGACCTCGAGCGCGGCGACCGCGACCTGTCGCGCTCCCGCCGCCTCTCCAGCCTAGAATCATCACGCGCGGATCGAGACGACCCTGCCAATGCAACACTGGCCACGATAAATAAAAATACTTAAACGAGCCTACGTCTAACTTATTGAGTCGCTAATTTCTCATAACGCTATATCATTCGAATACCTTTGCTGTAGTCGTAACGACCGCTCATTGCTGATTTCACCTAGGTACTCTTGCAGATACAATTCCTTTGGTTTCCTTTTTTCTTCTTGTAATCAATCAAAAATATTAAAATTTAAGCCCTGCTTTTGACAGCTCGGTCAATTCAGCCATTTTGTATTTACAATTTCATAGACACTAGCTAGACTCTAGACAGACCAGACCATAGAGGTTAACAGACCATCAGACGATCAAAACAGGATAAAATCAAGTTAGCCAACACCTCGATAATGACGTGTGACGCATCGTGTGTAGAAAACTTTTTGGATTCCAACCATTCATGACCATGCCGTCAGAAAAATACGACTCAATTAAGTCATTTTGACACATCAATGTGTCAACAAATCAGCAGCAAAATTTTAGGGTTACGTGATAGAAATTCTGTTATTTTATAGATTTAAGAAAAACTAGTATGTAAAAACAATAAAAATACCCCAAAAATGTCTTTATTGCATCGTACTCAGCGCTTGCTGAATTTATCCAATAAATATATATCCAGAAATGGTCGATGTTTATCAGATGGCACTCAACTAACTTCAAGACGTGATAAAATAAAACAGGGGCCTGGCCTTAAGGAATTTATAATTGGAGACTCTGAGCCCGTTCTTCTAGATAGGCCTCATATTCCATATTTACCAGAAAACGTAACATTTGCTTCAAATCGCAAAGTATATTTCGATGTGTACGGATGTCAAATGAACTTGAATGACACGGAGATTGTGTGGTCTATTTTGAAGAAAGAGGGTTTCGAGAAGACGGAAATTGAGGATGAAGCGGATATATTCTTGGTAATGACGTGTGCGATCAGGGAAGGGGCTGAGAGTAAGATATGGCACCGTTTGGACCACTTGAGAGGGTTTAAAAGACGTCGGGCGCAGAAAAACAAGGAGAAGCCGGTTAAAATTGGTTTGCTGGGCTGTATGGCAGAGCGGCTGAAGACCAAGCTTATTGAAAAAGAAAAAGCTGTTGATGTTGGTAAAAAACATTTTGTGTTTTGTCAATTGTAGTGAAAAATTGATCTTAATTTTATAAAAAAATTGTCTAGGATTAAGTAACGTGTAGTTGAAATCCCTAGAGTTGCTAGCAATTGAGATATATCTTATTTAACAGCAGTAAAAAAAAACTGTTACCACAAATGCAACTCTAAGAGTTGTGGTGCTAAGTTATTGCAGAGTGACTTTAATAGATTTAACCTTTTTGACGCCGTGTCAAACACAAAAGCTGTCACACTGACGCCACGTCACCGAAGTGTCAAAACTGAAATTGACTTTATGCATATGCACGTAGGTCTATGTTGCTCTCTGGTCTGTGACCGATTAATCGGTCTTTGGCATTGAACCTACGGTGCGGATATATCGGTCATTGGCGTCCAAAAGGTTTAACATGCTCAATACTAATCGAATTTTCCAGTGGCTGGGCCAGACAGCTACCGGGACTTGCCGCGGCTCCTAGCTTTAACAGAAAGTGGACAAACTGCTGTCAATGTGTTGCTGTCCTTGGACGAGACTTATGCTGATGTGATGCCAGTGAGACTTAACCAGGATAGTGTCTCTGCTTTCATGTACGTGTATATTATTATTTAGGCAATATCTCTGACATAGTGGAAAACCTGAGCAATTTGTGTATGCCACCATTCTACATTGCTTTTCTTTTAGTGGTTTCCAAATTCAAAAAGTGGTGTTAAAAAGAGGAAAAGTAGTACATTTAAATTTCTCCAAAAAAGTTAACAAAATTATACTAAAAGTTACAATCTACTGAAAGTGATGATTCTTAGTACACACATAGTTACACTTATAGTGACACCTTTTTCATTTAGATACATACATACCTACGCAATTATCTTTTGCGTAATTGAAAAAGTAAAGAAGAAAATTCTTTCAAATTTCAAGCTTACTGTATATTTATTGTTGCTTTGAAATAATTTCCCATGGCAGAATGGGTTGGTGCATACAAACTAAGGGTCCAAATTATCTACAAAACGAATTGACCGATTTGTTTCCTACACATATAAGTTTCGCCTGCCAATAGTTCTTGATTTACCAAATGGTGTTAGTTGTTTATCTTTTGTTTATTCTAATTTAAACTTAAATTGTGTACTTGTTTATTTCTACAGCTCTATAATGCGTGGGTGCGATAACATGTGCACATACTGCATAGTGCCGTTCACGCGCGGCCGCGAGCGTTCTCGACCGCTGCGTTCCATAGTGGACGAGGCGCGGTTACTCGCAGATCGAGGTGTTAAGGAGATCACGTTACTTGGACAGAATGTGAACAGTTATAGAGATCCGAGAGGAAATCCGGAGGACGAGAGGCTAGATACACAGTTAGCGAAAGGTGAGGTATTTTAGGGGGTAAGACGGTCTTTCCTTTAGCCGCCCAGACGTCAATAAAAAGGTTTTCCTCTCCATTCTATTTCGAATTTGTATTTTGACAAATCGAAAATGCATTTGTCTTGGCAAGTTTTGATGTCTGGGCGGATATAAGCTAGATTTAGACAATGAGGGTCTACCGCGAAAACAGTTTTAAATTTATGGGATGATTGCTTTACATTGTAATGTTTCTTTCTACTTTCATTGTAATGTGACTTATGCCTTTCGTTTACAAATTAGTTTTAAAAGTATTTTAGTTGCTTTTCGAAACTTGCACTAATCAGGGCTCGGAACCGGTTTTTTTGTAAAACCCAAAATAGCCCAGTATTTTTAATTATTGTATGCTCTTTACGTAGGCATGAATCATGTATTTAGGTAACACCTTCGTATTATTAGATTGTCCCATTAAAAATGAAATAATAAACCAAAGAACGAAAAAGAACGAAATAATACCGGTATTTTTTGTATGAAGAAAAAACCGGTTCCGAGCCTTGGCACTAATACCCAAATCATTTTGTATTTTTTTTTCTTTTTATATATTATGTAGCTTCTAAGACATGGCACAATATGGTAAACTGGCTTCCCGCGAGGCTTGGCCTAGTGCCGGGACCTCTGCAATTTCTCTATACGCACTGCTATTCGAATTACTATTAATACCTTCTATTAATCTCTGTGTAACTTTTCTTTTTCTAACGATAAAGAAACTTTTACCTTATCTATCTTTTTAATTGTCAGTTAGTAGTGTTGACGATGGTACGAAGCGGAGCCGTCTGTTAGCCAAGTTAAATTATTGTCAAATTCACTTGCAGGCTTCAAAACTGTTTACAAGCCAAAGAAAGGCGGGCTTCGTTTCGCGGACCTTTTGGATCAGGTGTCAGCCGCCGTCCCGGACATGCGTGTTAGATTCACCGCCGCGCACCCCAAAGACTTTCCCGATGAGGTGAGGCTGATTTCAAAAGCTACTTACTGTCATTTAATATTTCTAAGGAACTCTCAGTGATGTAAGTGAAATATCAGAGTCAGTTTTCCATTTTCAGTCATAATCACTACATAGTATAAAACTAAAGTCGCTTCCCGCTGTCTGTCTGTCCCTATGTATCTTTAAAACTAAGCAACGGATTTTGATGCGTTTTTTTAAATAGATAGAGTGATTCAAGAGGAAGGTTTATGTATAATTTGTTAACCCGTGCGAAGCCGGGGCGGGCCGCTAGCAGGGATGTTGCGAATATCCGCATCCGCATCCGCAATCGCGGAACTTCCGCATTATTTTCAACATCCGCATCGGCATCCGCATCCGCATAAAATCGATGCGGATTTAATGCGGATGCGGATGTGTAACAGGTCGGTACAGGAACGTCTTAGCATCGGCGTAAGTGCTAGACTGCTAGGTAATTCAGTCATTAACCAAAAAACCTATTAGAAATGAGCAGTCAAGCGTGAGTGGGATTTAATGTACGGAACCCTTGGAACGCGAGTCCGACTCGCACTTGGCCGGTTTTTTGAAAAAAAAAAGTTACTAAAATGTAATATTTGACGTTTTTTATGTACCTATCTTGACATCCGCATCCACATCCGTATCCGCGGATGTGAGTCTAAAAAAATCCGCATCCGCATCCGCGGATGTCAAAAAATCGGCATCCGCAACATCCCTGGTCGCTAGTATTTAATAAATAAGATTTAATATTATGGTGTCAACGTTGAAAACGTTAAAAAATCGCAATAATTTCCTTTATTGGCATATTTAATCGGCGTTCTTATTTCCAGGTATTGCAAGTAATAAACGAGCGGCCGAATATCTGCAAGCTGCTCCATTTACCCGCCCAGTCGGGCTCCAGTACCGTCCTCGACAGGATGAGGCGCGGGTACACCAGGGAGGCCTACTTGCAACTGGTTGACCACGTCAAAAATACCATACCAGGAGGTAACTTTGCCTTTGAGTACTTCGTTTTTAAGATTTAATAGTACTTTGTTTGCGGACGGCTGGACGGTTATTGAGAAAGATTGTATGAAAATATGCGAGTTGCTAACCTAATGATTTAAATGTTTAAAGACGTATTTTTGTGACCTACTCCTTATGAAATTATTGATTTATTTTATTGTTATTAGTTTTACTTATAATTGAACTTAGGTATAAGAAATGTAATGACTTAGGCTAGTCCTGTAAAATTGCATTTTGCTTGAATAAAAAAAAAAAAAATTAAAAATTGAATTGAATAAAAAAAAATGAATTAATAAACCGTGGTTCCGTTGGCTAATATCAATTAATCAATCATTGAATATTGACTAATAATTGAAACAATTTAAAATTGTTTTCACATTTTCTTGAAATAGCTGAAATCTTAACACCGATTTAAACTTTCACTATTTTTACTCATTATTATTTACTGTAACGGGACTTCGGAATTAATTTATTGTAAATACAGCAATTCTGGTACAAGTGAATTTGTTTTGTTGTTTAAGTTTTTTTTTTTTTTTTTTTTGACTTGTCATTATTATAACAACTTAATCGCGAAAAAATTTAGTTTTAAATCTTGCGCGGCTAGAAGATGTTGATGTCTTCTCCGAGACCGCGGGGACAAGGACAACGCCGCCCTCGAAACGTCGGTTTATAACTTAATTTTACGCGATTTTCCACTTTTCTTTACTTATTTCAGCTATTATTTATATTTACTAGAGATGCAACGGATAGTTGTTTGGCCGGATACCGGATACCGGATATCCGGCCTGGACCCTGGCCGAATATCCGGTATCCGGGCGCCAGATATTCGGCCGGCGGAACTATACCTATATTTTGAGTTTTGCAGGTGCGCGTCGTGCAGGTTTCGACCTGTTTCGTAGTGAACGTTCGCGCGGACACATTTCTAGGATCGTAACGAGTTTTATCATGTCATTACGTAAATACGTAGTAAGTTCGTTTATAGTTACAAGTGCGCGCGCGTATTTTTGTGTAAACAAATAAGTGTATTGTGTGACATTGGTTACGTATTCATTTCTATCTACTGTGTCGTTAGCATTATGACCGTGACTGTTTTTTAGATTCCATTTTTACCCCAAAATGTGTTAATTTTACTATCCGGTATCCGGCCGGATAGTAGGTCACTATTCAGTATCCGGCCGGATACTAAAATAACGGCCGGATAGGCCGGATACCGGATAGTAACCGGATATCCGGTGCATCTCTAATATTTACTAAAAAAGGGGAAAATCGAGTTGAGATTATTTTGATTTATTTACATGTAGTTCATATTGTTTATATATTTGTGTAATATTCCAGTGGGTCTGTCAACCGACATGATCTGCGGGTTCTGCGGCGAGACGGACGCGGAGTTCGAAGCCACCATGACGCTGATGCAGCAGGTCGACTATAACATCGCCTTCCTCTTCCCGTACAGCATGAGAGAGGTTAACATTCATTTTATAAGAAACTTTATTAAACAAAAAAAAGTATACCATCAGATCCACGTCGCAGGCTACGTCACATTCATATTACAGAAAGCTCATCCACCTGGGTTTCGTCTACACATCGGTTTTTGTTAGAATAGTAAGATACGCAAATTATTTTATATTAAAGGAAAAAATGGAAAAAGTTACGCTTCCGGCAGGACTTGAACCCGCATCCTCCGCAATCCGTGCGTTGCTCTTAACCAATTGAGCTACGGAAGCCTACCAGGACATCGCAATAAAAATCTAGAATCTAGAATCGCAATAGAATTTGGAATATCGCTCGCAGACGTATCTGGTTGTTAAAAAATTGATTCCACGTTTCGTTGAGTACTCAGCTATATACTGCCTCGCACAGCTAAACTGTGGAATGAACTGTCGCCTTCGGTATTTCCGGACCGATACGCACGACCGATACGATAGGCCGGCAACGCACTTAGTACCCTCTGGTGTAGCGGGTGTCCATGGGCGGCGGCAATCGCTTACCATCAGGTGATCCGTCTGCTCGTTTGCCTCCTATATCATAAAAAAACCTTGCTCGTTTCCGCTTCTATTTTCTCCAATATTGTTTTTTCGTTTCCTTACACCATGGCGACTCATTATTTTTAGATTTTTGTCACAATTGTATTCTAAGTGCTTTTTAGAATACAGTTGTGACAAATCTAATTTACGGACAGTTGCCATACTCAAGGTTCTATTTTAGAATTTCTCATGACGCTCAAAATCCTGTATTAAGCTCAATATTTTACCTTAGATCCCACGCTACGCTTAGTAGGTAAGGTATTCAATTTTATTTCTTCCAGAGCGCCAATGGTATGGCATCAATACCTAATTATTATTACAGCACTTTATTCATACTTATCCATTAACCTTTTCGACGCCGTGTCAAACACAAAAGCTGTCTCTCAGACGCCACGTCACCGAAGTGTCAAAACTGAAATTGAACTTTATGCATATGCACCTAGGTCTATGTTGCTCTGTGGTCTATGACCGATTAATACGTCTTTGGCGTTGGACCTGCGGTGCGTATATATCGGTCATTGGCGTCCAAAAGGTTAACCATGCTTACCTAATCGTTGTTTCAGAAAACCGCCGCCCACCGCCGCTACAGAGACGATGTCCCCGACTCCGTCAAAAAACTCCGCCACAACCGAATGATACAACTGTACCGAGCCAAGAGCCAAGCTCTCAACCAATCAGAGATCGGGAACACACATCTCGTCCTAATCGAGGGGACTGCACCTAAAACGGGACAGTTGTTGGGAAGAAATGAGTTCTACATGAAAGTTGTTTTCGATCAAAGTGAGATTGAGAGTCAAGATGGTGGGAATGTTAGTATGAAGCCGGGGGATTTTGTGGCGGTAAGGATAACGGGGGCGAAATCGTCCGTGTTGACTGGGGTACCGATGTATCATAGTAGTGTTAGGGAGTTTTATAGAGATGTTAGTTGGGGAGAGAGACATGTGCTTAGAGTGTAAGTAGTGTAAAAGTTTAAATAAATATTGTTTAAAAAGTGATATTTATTTTATCAATGGGTTTCCACCCATAACTATGCTCAGACACACCTATTATGTCAGAAGAAAAAGGCACCAAATTCATCTATGGGAAGTCAACTCTTCGCGCCTGCATTTTTTAAAATTGCCGCGTTTTTCTACTGACAAATTGGTAGTGCCAGAGTACAAATGTTCCAGAAAAAAAATCAAACTGAATATCTATGGTTATACGTGAATTCAGACCTCAAATTAATTCAAATTATATGTCTTTGGTTGGATAAGGGAAACTGTCAATTCTAACTTAATTATTGTATTTTTTTCACGTACCTATATCTTCACATCTGTATTGGGAATCTTACACACATCACATCACACACACACACACACACACACATATCACATCACATCACACACACATATACATCAGTACATCACATTCACATTGAAAATCTGAATTTAAATATGTCTACAGTAGCCCTTATGTACGAATGTAGACATAACGAAAACACGTTTCAGTTATATGGAAAAATAAAAATAAAATATTAGTTGTGACACTTCAGAAGTGCATTTTATTAGAATCAATCAGTACAAAATTACAAAATAAATATGTCAATTTACATGAAAACAAACTGGGTTTAACCTATGTTACGTATTTATTTAGAAATAGGCTATTTACAAACCATTTTCAAAAACACAGTATACAATCTGTCACACATGGCATCAAAATCTATAATTATATTTGTACTTAGTTCTAATTCTAACCAAAGATTTGAGTTCATTGTTTGTATAAGTTTAACTTCGTGTAAGTATAAGTTAGACTTCGTGCTTTGAATTTGACAGCTAATATAAATGGCGTGTTGTCAAAAAGTTGACGTTTGACAATTTTTGGCGTGTAACGCCATCTTCTTCAGCTGTCCAAGTCGAGACTTTACCGATCTTATAATACAAATTACAAACACAGTATAACCATTTTGATTATCAATATAATTATGACACGGACTTCAAACTTTTATGAAAATATACCTACGTCAGTGGATACCTAAAGGGTTTTTAAACTCAATAATCTTTAATCTATTATTTTTGTTGGTATTTTTTAATTTTTTATATTTTCTGTTACAAAAATAGGGGTGCTTGTGATTCATACATACAAAGTTATATTTATTATTTTGCGTGCTTAATCTAGGTACATATATACCTACTCGTAATATCTAAATCTACGTGGCATTAAAGTATTTGTACTCGATTATTCTACAGGCAATTTACTTAAAAAAGTATTTTAATTGTACAAAATACTCGTAATGAGTATTTTATTAGAGGCAAAGTAATCTTATGACTTAGATCCCTCTTTATTTCTTTTTGACAGGTTATTTTACCTGTCTGTAAGTAATCGTATTAAACATGTCAATATAATACCAAATTTTATTAGTCAATCGTGATAATTTGAAAGGTGTCTTGCGTAGGTAGCTCAAAACCAAAGCAATCCAACTGTAAAAGTGTACACTGTTTTAGTATGTGTACTTCTAGTAATTAAGACGATAAATGCATGCACAAAGAATAGATACCTAAGGGGTCACTCTTGGTAGTTTAAGCTTTTAAAAATAGAAACTCCCTTGCTCTAGTCACGGCGATGCCAAACTAAATATGTCAAATAACAAACCATTAATCTTTTCTTGACAAATTAAACCAACTGGGCTTTTAGATAAAGACGCAAAACGGAAAAAATACCAAAAAAGTGTATTTTATAAAGTTGACAAGAGAAGAGTTAAACCAAACTAGAAGCCCCAATCGGAATAACAGGCTTTCCAATCGGCATAACCGGCTTCCCGTTCGGCACAATATTGATCCGCTGTCCAGATAGATTGTCCGAACCGTCGACGTGTCCAGACAAACTTGGTGACGGTCCCTGCGAGCTCCCGTACACCTTAGTACTGTAACCCGAGTCGTTATGTGATTCCCTGTCTGTTTGAGATTGCGTTTCTGTCAAATGCGTGTTGATAGCTAGAGATTGAAGACGGCTGTGGAGTAAATTATGATCGGGAACTGGTTTTGGATTGTAATAAGGCGGTCGGTTGTCGTAGTAACCAAATTCGTTCTGATTTGCGATTTCAACTTCTGTATTCTGGTCCAAATGCTCACTGTAGCAGTGGGGTATTCTATCCATTTCCCTTATAATATGATCTTGCATCATTGCGTCGAAAACGCCAGTTTGGTGGTGGTATAATGGGTTCCGGTTTCTAGGTTGGACTTGCGTTTGAGGTAGACCTGTCTGGTTGTAGTCGTAGTATTGTGGAGTAGGTAAGCCGTTTTCGATCATTTCTCTGTAGGGCATTTGGTGGTTTTGACGGTTTGGTATCTCGTGGAAGTAGGCGTCTTTAGGGATCATGGGTCTTAAGTCTGGTGGGTAAGGTTTTTGTGTTTGCGGGGCGGGGGATTGGGATTTGGTGGACATAGTTTCGTAGTTAGGTAGAGGAAGGGTTTGGAGGAGGTTGGTGCTCTTCATGGGCCCGGGTGTGTTGGTGGTTCTAATTGGATTGTCCTCTTCGTCGCTGCTTTCTGAATTGTTTCCATTGTCTTTTGGTGGGGTTTGGAAGGTCTTTCTAGTCGGGAACGGGATGAGGTTATGCAAGCTGAAGCGTTTTGATTTAGGCGGTTTTTCTTTTAACACAGGCGCTGGTCTTTGTGGTTGTTGAGGCATTTTGAGTATGCCAGGGTTTGGAGAGACTGAGGGTAGAGGTTCTTCGGTGGGCTTTCTCTCCGGAGACTGACATCTTTGCTGTTCTACTTGCGCTACTAACTCCTGAACTGACTTTCTTGGTTCTCTTTCGACACTGTTCTCTTCTCGAACTTGGTAGTTGCTTGGTTGTTTATGTAGCTTAACATATCCGTCTTGCGATATGTCTAGAGATTTCGCATTGTTTCTCATGACAACTTGTGACATCTCCTTTTCGAGCATGACTCTCTTTCTAATATCGTCTGCCGTTCTTTGTAAGACTTGACTCTTCCAAGCTGGAACGCCTGGAGACTGATCCCTTTTTCTTTCTTCAGAATCGCTGACTTTAAAGTCTCTGCTGCTGCTGGGTGACTTAGTATTCGATTGTCGACTAGGGGAGGCAAATCTCTCATTATACCCTTGTACCTCCATGGAGACTGGTGATTGCGATACAGATATTTTATTCGCCTTTACGTGTATTTCAGCTGTGACATTATGTAAGCGGCTCTGATCTGGACTGGGGCCTGAAGCAGTAGTATGAGGGGATCTCGACATACGACTTGGACCAGCATCTAATTGATCACTGCTCATAGAGTTCTTAAGAATATACTTTCTTCTAGGAGTTGGCGGTGATCTGGTATCCAGCACTTCTGTGCTTTTCGACGTCTGTTTATCAGGTCGCTCCTTGGGATGGCTTTCGTAATGCTCTGCGGTTTGGTTGAAGCTCTTTATCAGTTTGTTGACTTTATTCCACTCTTCAGAATGATCCAAGATTTCTAGACTCCTTGTCCTTTTCATGGGAGGTATGTCTAAGGAGCCTTTGGGGCTGTAGTCTAATTTTCTGACTCTTTCCGAAGCTCTGAACATCACGCCTCTCGTCAGCCAGTGTTCTAAGTGCTGATGGCGCTCTTTGCACAACGCTCTCTCTGCGGCCACAAACCTTGTCAACTCCGATATCTGTCCCTGCGTCTTCATCTCCAAATCAGTTACCTTCTGATCGAGTCTCTCATGAGCCCTGTCTATGTGCCGTTTCAAATCCTTCTTATCCTCACTCATTTTCTCTTCCATATGTTTAAAGAACGGTGCGCAGTAGCACGTGTATCCAGCTCCAATTGGACCTTTTTTGATATTCCCCGCTAAATCTAAGAAGTACTGTTCGCCTTTTCTAAGTGGTTCTGGGGGCAGCGACTTTAACTTGGGCTTCGGGAAGTATTTCGGGTCTGGATAGTAATGGCATCCGTATGGGGACCACTGGACAGGTGCTGGTGTTTCAAAGTGGACATTCTTCTTTTTCTTTCCATCTTTTTTCTTTGGAGCGTCAGGTTCGTCTATAGTTCTCTCCTTGCTTTTGTCCCGTTTTTTCTTTTGTTTCGCGACAGGGGTGTTCAAGATGGCGATGATCTCGTCTAACCCTTTTCTTGTGGCTATATCCCTAGCGGTTTCCCCCTGGTGGTTCTTGAGTGTCTTGTCGCAGCCGGCTTCGAGGAGGATGCGCGTGAGTTTGCGGCGCGCCATGGCGGCGGCTATGTGGAGCGCGGTGTCGCCGTTCTTGTTCTGGGCGGCGACCTGGCACGCCGCGGAGATGAGGATGCGGGTGGCGCCCGCGTGCCCGTAGCGCGCCGCCGTGTGGAGGGCCGTGTCACCGTACTGGAAAACAAAGAACACGCTGTTAGCTTGTGGAAAACGAAAAACAATCGTCAATCTTTTAATGAATGCTCTTTTCTAGGACTTCCTAGTTAGCGAAAAGAGGGAGTGGCAAAGCTAACTGCATACATGCAGCGCGAACTCTTGTCTATTGGCTGTGTTTATGGTTGAAAGAGGAGGGAATATACTTACATTGTTCTGCAGATCCGGTGGTGCCCCAGCCAATAACAGTTCTCTAGTAGATTGATTGTGTCCGTTCTGACAGGCGAGGTGTAGCGGCGCGAAGCCGCCCGCGTTGCGCGCGCGCAGCTCGCAGCGCGCGGCGAGGAGCGCGACGCAGCGCGAGTAGCCCTTCCAGGCCGCTTCGTGCACCGCGGTGTTGCCGTGCTGTAAAAATAGTTATTATATTATTATTTAACTAGCGACACGCCCCGGCTTCGCAAGGGTTAACAAATTATACGTAAACCTTCCTCTTGAATCACTCTATTTAATTAAAAAAACCGCATCAAAATCCGTTGCGTAATTTTAAAGATGTAAGCATACATAGGAACAGACAGCGGGAAGCGACTTTGTTTTATACTATGCAGTGATAAGCAGGTAAGCAACTGATATAGCCTGTATCAAATTTAAGGCAGTTATAATTAAAAAGTAATTAATGTATGCTTGTCTCCCGCTTGTCTGCTTGCTCGATGGCTGCAGCATTCAGAAAATTCAAATTTGAAGGTCCAAAAAGTTAAATTTTGAGAATAAAAGGATACAAGATTACCACGAGGTAAGATACGATACGACCCCGAATTAAGGTGCGATTAGTAGGTGACATCATTTTACCTTACTAAGCTTTTATAAATTGAATTGGTCGGAATATGGCGGGTGGGCTAAAATGTTGATGGATCTGCGGCCACATCCGGATGTAAGGAGCGCCTGGTGTCCGTTGGCTCGTTAGACGACATTCGAAAAATTGCGGGGCAATTCTGGATGAGACTAGCCCAAGAACGGTTTTTTTTTATCAACTATACATATCATTACCTAAGTGGCGTTACACGAAGAAATGTGCTCAGCAGTGAGCAACTGGAGGCTGAAATGATGATGGAGATGACTCAGATGACTTACCACGAGGTCTTGTTTGTTAGGGTCGGCGCCATGTTGCAGTAACAGTTGCACCACCTCGACATGCCCGTCCGCCGCTGCGCGTTGCAACGCGCTACACCCATTCTGAAAAAAAAAACCATTATTGTTATTGACCGAAGCGTAGCGAAGGTCTACGTTTTGACTCGGGCATTTCGCTTTTGTATGTCCGGATGTTCTCCTCTACAGGTCGCAATTCTTAAACGATTTTCGTGAAATTTTGTGACCGAATTCTATGAGTCCTAAATAATTGTTTTTTGTCGATCCGGTTTTTGGATTTTTTTCAAAATGGCGGAGTCGTGATAGCTCCCGCCTAAACAAATAGTCGTATCGGTATCATAAGAGTTTTTTGTTTTTGAGATATGTTTATAGATTAAATGGCCAAAAATTCAGAAAATTTGTATCGCTGGTTTTGGCGGTATTTAGATATTTAGTTTGTACTTGAGAATGAGTATAGCTAAATTTCGTCAGCTTTAGTAAGAACTATAATGGCGTATTTTGCAAACGTTCGCTTTTTTTGTTTGCATCGGGAGGTCCCTGGTTCCATCCCCAGTAATTGTATACTGCTACATAACTTTTTGTATTTTTTTTATACTTAAATTTCGTATAGTTGTTTTTTATTTTATTTTTTATTTTGAAAAAATGAAAAATTTCGTATTTTTTATTTATCAAGCGCGGGTTAAGCGTATTCGTTTAATTTTTGTTTGTAGCTTTATGTAGTTTTTAATTTTTTGTTTATATTACATGTACTATACCTATACAGGGTGTAATCTAAAACGTGATACAAGATAATCAAACCTGAATCTTTTCATGATTTTGAACAACTTTTACTATGGGGTCAATTTTGTAATATTAAAAAAAAATTGAGCTGTTCCATAGAAATGGTCAAGGAGAGGTAGACAAAAATGTATGGCAAATATTTTTTTTATTGTTAATTTACAAAGTTGACCCCATAGTAAAAGTTGTTCAAAATCATGAAAAGATTCAGGTTTGATTATGTTCAAAATCATGAAAAGATTCAGGTTTGATTATCTTGTATCACGTTTTAGATTACACCCTGTATTTTAATAAATATTTTTGCCATACATTTATTCAGTTTTAAGCTCTGCTCGCGAGGTCTACAGCTCACAGAGCCACTAGTTATAATTCGATCGGCAGTTCGGTAGTGACCTACAAAGCAGGAGGATTCAAGTTCTAAGTTCTTGGTACCCCTCTATTCATGTGTTTATCACGTATACCTGTCGAGTTATGGATGTTTTGTATGTATTTAAATATTTATTTATATCTATGTATAATATATTTTATACATCGTTCTTCTAGCACCCACAACACAGGCCTTTACGGCACGATTCGAACAATGCTTATAGTCACAGCGATACGATACCTATCTGTCAGTGTCAGATCGATATCGTATCGCTGTGACTTCCTAGAAGCATTGTTCGAATTGGGCCGTTATTGAGCTTTATGTGGGGCGATATGAGTATCTAAGACTAAGATTGTCCCATAATATGTATTGAATTATTTATTTAAGTAGTCACAATGTCACAATACTTCACAATACTTCTAGATAAATTGACATCTCTTTCAATTATTATAATTCATATATTTAAATTGGACTCGTGACACCAGTATGCATATGCCTTGCTACAACATTTAAACAAGTCTGACTTCTGTTTAGATTAGATCGGCTTCATTTAAAATTACATATAGTTCTTACGGCTATAAAGTTCAAATTAGATGGAATAAAGTTTAGTGGTACCTACTCCCTAGGTAGTCCTTTAAACTTTTAAAGTTTATAACTGCGTCCAGAGATACGTACCTAAATAATAGAGGTTGGAAACGTCAATAAAAAGATTGTTGTAACAACATGGTTATTTGTGTCTACAGGAGATTTTATGTGAATTACACATAGGTAACTTATTGCAAATTAACTTTCAATGCGTCTGGGTTAGTTTTGTTTACAATTATAATTGTTCCAAATTTCAAATCGATAGCGTCAGTGGCGTAGCTAGGCGTGGGCGAAGTGGGGCCCTCGCCCGTCTGTATTCTTTACTTGTCTTTGCTAACTAACAGCTATTTATAAGATAATTACTCTGAGAACTTCTCATTCTCATACAAGAGGCGATGGACTAGAAAACTAGTTATTCCATGCTCATTCCCATTAAAACGTAATCGAGTCAGTAAAAACTTAACGGCATAGTAATGACTGACCCATTGTACACCTTAAGTAAATGTATTAAGCACTATAAATAGGCAGTAAATTGTAGTTATTATGGTCTACGTTCTTGTATAAAATACTTAATAAACGCGGGTAATAGTAATGTGAACATGGCTGACAAACTAGATTAAAAAGCTAACGTACCTATGAGTATTTTATATGCAATAAGTAGATGACGATATTCTTTTTTTATAATTGATAAACTCTAGTATCAAACTGGATTGGGCATGAGTGGTGGGGATAACTGACAGAACGGGATAGTCTTATGTATCTTTCAGTAGGAGTAGCAGCGAAAGCGCTATTATTGTTTGTCCTTGTCACAGTCTCACTTTTTTTTTATTCCACACCATAAATAAAATTAGTATGGATGATTGGTCAAATTTATTTGTTGCCCACCATAACAAATAAATTCGACCAATCATAGCGTCGCATTGCGTATGTTTTGTCCCTCACGGAGGCACGCGTAGACCACTTCTATAGGATGCTACCTTCTATGCTACTGGTACTTTAGATTGAATGTTGACAGGTGATGTGACATAAATATCTAAGTACGGGCCTTACGGACAATAAGAATGGGCCAGTACTACTACAGTGGTGTCACGCACACGAATTCGAGCCAATCGTGCAGTTTAACGCCACAACGGGAATTGGTTGATGAATTCGCACTACTTGGCCGGTTTTTATTTTTCATTTTACATCTTTAATAAGCGCTCTACTGTGAATTTATTTAGCATTCTATTAGATTATAAACATTTAAAATAGACATCCTGCATCTACTAGTAAAATACCATCTTCACATTATAACGACTGCCATTTAAAAGATTTGTATTCGCCATAATTGGCTATTAAATCGGTAAATACGTCCAACTTGCATTTACCAAATACATCAATGACTTCATTTGAAATAAACAAATTCACATTGAACTTGAATCTTAAACCATCCTGATAAGGTTTAGAATACGTTAGTATTTTTCGTCGCGGTAAAGTACGCTACGTTTTCTAGTATAATTTAATATCAAGCGCATGTCATGTCCTATAAGGCAGGATTAAGATGGTATATTCAGAGTAATGGCAAGATAAATAAAGTTCTTATCTATGGTCTCGTTTCGCTGTCTATGTCTGTATTATATATAACTAGCGACCCGCCCCGGCTTCGCACGGGTTAACAAATTATACATAAACCTTCCTCTTGAATCACTCTATCTATTTAAAAAACCGCATCAAAATCTGTTGAGCGACTTTGTTATATACTATGTAGTGAAGATATGTAAGAAAGCCTTATATTATTAAATTATATGTCCGTTAAACTTTCATGTACCTACCTTCTTCATACGTTTCAAAGTCATAAGGGCAGAGTTACATATTTATGACCACCAGTGTCCACAATTTGTAACTCGACGCGTTAAATAAGCTGAAATGCCGGAGACATTTTATGATTCTTATGAGTAAAAAATGCGTTGTCCGGAAGCCATTGGAATTAATATTTATACGCAGCTCTAATAGGGAAAGTGGTTACGAGCCATTTCAAACAAGATTCCGTTTATGGGTATACTTTTTAAATTTATAATTGCAAAGGGCTAATAGAAACGGGTTTAATTTTAGACGATTGACACTATTTTAACTTAACAAGGTCTTACATTAAAACTATTTAAAACTACGACAGTAACTAATTTATAAATAAGAATCATTTATGTATTTCAGACGTAAGTCCATCGGGGTTAGTATCATTATTACTAAACTTAAAATTAGTGTTAATATTTAGTACCTAACATAAAAAAAAAACAAAAATCAATCCTTTTTAGGGTTCCGTAGCCAAATGGCAAAAAACGGAACCCTTATAGATTCGTCATGTCTGTCTGTCTGTCCGTCTGTCCGTCTGTCCGTCCGTATGTCACAGCCACTTTTCTCCGAAACTATAAGAACTATACTGTTGAAACTTGGTAAGTAGATGTATTCTGTGAACCGCATTAAGATTTTCACACAAAAATAGAAAAAAAAACAATAAATTTTTGGGGTTCCCCATACTTCGAACTGAAACTCAAAAATTTTTTTTTCATCAAACCCATACGTGTGGGGTATCTATGGATAGGTCTTCAAAAATGATATTGAGGTTTCTAATATCATTTTTTTCTAAATTGAATAGTTTGCGCGAGAGACACTTCCAAAGTGGTAAAATGTGTGTCCCCCCCCCTGTAACTTCTAAAATAAGAGAATGATAAAACTAAAAAAAATATATGATGTACATTACCATGTAAACTTCCACCGAAAATTGGTTTGAACGAGATCTAGTAAGTAGTTTTTTTTTATACGTCATAAATCGCCTAAATACGGAACCCTTCATGGGCGAGTCCGACTCGCACTTGGCCGCTTTTTTGTTATTAGTATGGCTCTAAAGTGTCATTCAATAGAACTTGCTAACTATGTAAACAAACCGCCATACTAAAATTGACACTGAATGTCAATTTACTAGTAACTTTTGTTTCTGTCATTACACTTTAGATCATATATCTTGTAGTTTTGAGTGAATCTTGGTTGTCACTAATAATGACGACTATGAAAAGCCTCCGCCATACAATAATTTACGCTCACATTTTCAACAACAACTCAACGACATGCTGAATTAACATACTCGTAAAACTTGGCATGAACATTCAAGTAACATGTATTTATGGGTACACTACATAATTCCGAAATATTTTATGCCGAATTTTAGAATATCGAATTTTATTATTCCGTTTTTTAAATGCTCGACCCATCAAAATTCCGACTGTCGTAATTACGAACGATGAAAATCACGAAAGTGTATATTTCCGAATAGCAAAAAAGACGATTTTTTAAAATTCAGAACCATATAATTCCGAATATAAAAATCCCGATAGTGATAAACACCGAATTTAACATTTACGATTTTTAAATCACGAATTCCGAAATGCCATTATTCCGAAAATTTTAATTCCGATTCCACGTGACTCCTATTTTAAATATCCCTATTTTTTTAATTCCGAATTTATCGATTCGTGCTCCGCATCTGCTCCGGCGCTACGGGCAAAGCAGCCCCTTCGCCCTTGCGTATCAAAGCGCAGGCACAATAAATGCTCGCCTACGCAGCTTCGGCTTGCTGGTCGCCTTCGGCGACCAACAGTTTGTTTTCGTGGGGTCGCAGTTCTAACCTAACCTAACCCACTTTTCTGGCAACAGTTCGTTTTCTTGGGGGTCGCAGTTCTAACCTAACCTAACCCACCTTTAAGGCAACAGTTTGTTTTCGTGGGGTCGCAGTTCTAACCTAACCTAACCCACTTTTCTGGCAACAGTTCGTTTTCTTGGGGGTTGCAGTTCTAACCTAACCTAACACACTTTTCAGACAACAGTTCGTTTTCTTGGGGGACGCAGTTTTAACCTAACCTAACCCACTTTTCTGGCAACAGTTTGTTTTCGTGAGGTCGCAGTTCTAACCTAACCTAACCCACTTTTCTGGCAACAGTTTGTATACGTGGGGTCGCAGTTCTAACCTAACCTAACCCACTTTTCTGGCAACAGTTTGTTTTCGTGAGGTCGCAGTTCTAACCTAACCTAACCCACTTTTCTGGCAACAGTTTGTATACGTGGGGTCGCAGTTCTAACCTAACCTAACCCACTTTTCTGGCAACAGGTTCGTTTTCTTGGGGGTCGCAGTTCTAACTTAACCTACCCCACCTTTAAGACAACAGTTTGTTTTCGTGGGGTCGCAGTTCTAACCTGACCTAACCCACTTTTCTGGCAACAGTTCGTTTTCTTGGGGGTTGCAGTTCTAACCTAACCTAACCCACTTTTCAGACAACAGTTCGTTTTCTTGGGGGACGCAGTTTTAACCTAACCTAACCCACTTTTCTGGCAACAGTTTGTTTTCGTGAGGTCGCAGTTCTAACCTAACCTAACCCACTTTTCTGGCAACAGTTTGTTTTCGTGGGGTTGCAGTTCTAACCTAACCTAGGCAACAGTTTTTTTGTTGGACGCTACGGGCATCTACGTAGCATCTGCTCCGGCGCTACGGGCATTAGCAGCCTCTTCGCCGGGCTTTGCTACGGCGGGCGAGGGCTGGCCCCTCCGCTCCTCCAGCTTTTTACATACACTCTAGGGGTAGGACAGACAAGACCACGTGGATAGTGGGGTGCTCCGATTCGGATTATGGTTAGTTAGACTTAAAAAAGTGTGTTTAAGTCTTATTTTGAAAATCACGAATTTCATTATTCCGAGTTTACAAAAGATCGAATTTCTGAATACCGAATTACTTTATTTCCGATCGGTCAATGATTTTTCGGAATAGACAAATTCGGAAAAAATATTTTCGGATTTTTTCTAAATCGGAACTTTAAGCTTTCGTCCATATGAAAATCGGATTTTAAGTATTCGGAAATAACACAGTCGTGATTTTCTTCTTTCGTCGTTTTCAAAGTCGTAATTTCGATATTTCGGACATATAAAAAATCGCGATTATGATAATCGAGGTTATGAAAGTCGGAAAAACATATTTCGGAATATTTGGGTGTTCCCTGTATTTATGTCCGGTATTTGTTTTAACCATATTACTGAATTATCTATTAATAAATTTAAGAATTATGTAAAGCGTAAACTTATATCTAAAGCGTATTATACCACACAAGACTACATGAATGATAAAACAACGTGGGATTAATTGTTATTCGAAATGATTATTTATATATTAGGTATATTTGATTAATGATGAGGAAATTGATATTCCGAATATTCCGATGTTTGTACTTCTTTTGTGTTTTTTATTTATTTATTTGACATTTAGATTTTATTCTAGAAACATTCTAGACTAGTATTTTTTATACATTTTTTTTTCATGTTTGACGATCCTTTTGTGAAATTCTTAAATTTGTGTTAAATTTGATTTGTATAATAATCCAATATTATTATGGAATAATATATAACATCAATAAATTGCTCTGATAATTAGCTTAAGATAATTTATAAGTATGTTACGATTCATAAGTGCTTGTTGCTAGGCCTACATGAATAAAGATATTTTTGACTTTGACTTTGACTTTAGTTGTTAGAAATTGTTACACAAAGAAAATTTAATAACATCAATAAATTGCTCTGATAATTAGCTTAAGATAATTTATAAGTATGTTACGATTCATAAGTGCTTGTTGCTAGGCCTACATGAATAAAGTATATTTTGACTATTGACTATTGACTATTGAAATGTAGAGAGTAGAAGTTACACACATACGTCTACAAAAGTTCTCTCTATTTTGCTTAGAATAAATTAAAAGTGGATAAATTACTGTCTTGATTGAGACTTGACCTCACGGCCTCTGGATCGATACTCCAGCGCTCTGCCATCTGAGCCACTGAGACCTCATCCATAGCCAGCAAATCTTTCCACCATATAGGTTTTAGGGGATCCTAGCGACTTCTACCGTAAGAGCGTTACACTTCTAAAACGGCTACCGAAGCTCCCTGAGTTCCCTCTATTTTCTTTAATATTAACAAAAAAATAAAGTGTCTGTACTTACTTTTTGTTTGTATATTTTGTCCCGCTATTTTATTTAAGTAACGACATTTTTGTCTTACATATTTATAAGACGGCTTCGGTCTTCCATCACCGACGCAACGGTTATTAAATTTTAATAACTTTTATTCCCCAGTAACAATTTACGTTGACTGGCCACTGGACTACTTTTTAATTGAAAATGTCATAAAATGGGCTGTAAAAATGTCAACGGATCAGTCCGTCATGTTAAATTACAGGTTGCTTAAATTGTATGGAGATTGGAAGGTGGAGTGCATAAAATGCAACTAATGCATGTTCTGTAGCTTGCTCTACATGTTGTATTTAAACTTGATCAGTCTACAGGGACGTTGTTATGCGTTATCGAGCATGTATAGAGTCGGCAAAGATAACTCTGCAAGATATTTGTAATGACAAGGTGTGGCAATGTGTCATCAATTCATCATTAATCGTTTTGTCGACTAAATAACTAGTGTTTAGTTTTAAGTTTATAAAATGCATGTGTATGGTATTTGTAATTTGGGCCTTGTTGCTTGATTTAAATTTCAAATAAATAAATGAATGTCAAATTATAATGAATATATGACATTTATAATGACACTCACACTTTCCCACTTTATTTTATTCAAATCGGTGCAAAGTTAGCGTAGACGGACTCTAGCTATGTGTTAATTTTTTTAAATTAAAGCATAGACGGTAGGTAGGTACCTATATTAAAATCAGAGTGACGCGAAGAATTCTATAAAAGCTCTAAAGTAAAATTCGAAGCACTGCAAGGGATTAACAAATTGTAGTGTAGCGCGCCTAGTGCCTAGTAGTGTTTTTTAATTAGTTTCATTAGTTGGTATTAATTTGCTATTTTTGATATTAACCCACTCTCAAAACTACCTACTCCCAATGTGAATTGGGATAGTTTTTTTAGTTAGTGGAATCAATATAAATTAATCCAGATCTCTATCAGAAATATGTAATGTTAAAGTCATTGCCCTCAACAGACAGTGAGTAGCAGTTTTATTTATATACAAACTATGCCAAGCGCGGCATCGTTAAAGGGTGACATTTGAGTCATTTCGAGTTTTTGCCGCCATATTTAATTAACACCAATGCAAGACGCGAGGCGACACTCGGAAAAAATGGCGCGAAAACGGAGCCATCTTGAATATCTTGAAGACGACCACTCATTGCGTAGTTTGTTAGGGTTAGACCCTGTTGCACCAAGCTAAGTATGGTTATGTCATCAATGTCATCATTAAGAGCCAACAGGAGTGGTCATTATTGGTGCCCTTATTATGCCTAGGTACCTATTACGATGATGAATATTTAATTTTATAAACCTAGGTGCATGTTACGAAGAAAGATTTCAAATTAAACTGAGGTAATACCCACTGAACTGACCGGAAAAGTTCTAGGTTTTAAGCGACTAGAAAAAGGAAGGAGGTTCTGAATTTAAGAGTTTTATGGCAAGTGGAACTGTTCTATTTCTATTTATTTATTTATTTATCGTATGGCATTAAAGTAACTGGATTTAATTTAAATATTATCCTAGAGATTGATGTTTGCACTCTTCAGATACTCGATGGCCCTTTCACTGAGATTCGTGAGGTCTTCGATCCGTCCGTTGAATTTGGTGAAAGGGCAACTGTTCTATGAAGGCATTTTTAAATTACTATAACCAAGTTTATTACGCCCCTTTATCCCATTCCCCTGTAACAAATCTATTCCTATGCAGTGTGTAACTATCTATTCCTATGTGGTGTGTAACTATCTATTCCTATGCAGTGTGTAGCTATCTATTCCTATGCAGGTTTGAAATAAACGTATATTTCACGGTAGGTACCGGTTTAATATAGCACCAATATCCACTCTATTGTTTGAGTTATTCAAATCGTTTTCGTATAAAACAGAATAGCCACGGCCATAATGGCCGATATCGAGCGCTGAAATATGGACACTACGCGCAATAGCAATAAATCGATACTTTATCGATGTTTCCACATCACTATGGACACGGGAAATGAAGGTACAATGCGTTTTGATTTTGACGTGACTACGAGAGTCGTATTTAGATAATACAAAAAAATAAATAAATAGATCCATCTTGCTGCATGGTACATGGCACCGCCTAATATTAAATCCAAATTATTATCCAAAAGTATATACTAGTATATACTAGTATATAGTATGCTGCTAAGTAGGAACTCTACCTAGGGTTGTGATTTATTATTATTTATATTTTTTTAGTCTATACAGACTTAACTTTCAAACTTATAAAATACAGCATATTTGTTAATGATCGAATCATGATCCTACACGAATAAACTTTCTCCACAATACCAAACATTAATTTAATCAGATCTTCAAGTTTGTAAGTAAATTAAAGTTTATCTCGACATAAACGCCAAACACCGTATAGCGTTAAAAAACACTTAGGTACGATTTTAACAAATTACTGCCCGATAGAAAACTCCATAAAAGCATAGAACGCCAATTAAAAGTGTCAAAATAAACCATAAAAAATTTGGTACCAATTTACTGATGACATTTTATATCAACTACAAGATTTCTTATTACCTTCGCAATAATGCTGAAAACCGCTTGATTTTTATTTTCCGGCAAACACAAAGTTGAGTACCTAATAGACAAATTAAAGATGTGCTTAATTATAATTATCAAGACACGAGTGAGGTCACTGAGGTCTTGATTAGAAAGTAAAAAGTAGTTTTTGGTGCTAAAAAACGCACCGTTTCATTGTAATTTTTAGAATACGACAAATTTGGGTCATATAAAGTAAAGTCATATACTTAATATACACTGGAATCAGGCCCACGTCTCTCCTGTGACCATATACTTTTTTAATAACATACATATAGTCCGTCAACCAAATCTTGTCAGTAGCAATGTAAAGCAAACTAAAGTAGGGCAACACTCAAAGAGCAGTATTGCGCTAAGAAAAGCAGCAATGTACATCGAACCAACAGTTTTTTTTTCCGCTGAGCGCGCCCTGCGTACGTCAATTCAAATTGTCACTCGCGGTTTATTGAAAAAAATTGAAACATGGACGGACAATTTAAAAGCGATGTTAAAACAATGTTAATCAAAATGATGAACAAATTTGAAGATATCAAAAACAACTCCTTATCGTAGTGCTTATATTCTCTTTGTTCCCTATCTATGTCTTCTAAGTTTACTAAAATAAAATCATATCAAAATGCAGATAATTAGATAGTGCATATATTTGTTATTTACAATATAATATGCTACTTGTTAATGTAAATTAGTGTACTGTTCTGGATGAATATGACATACCTGTGTAATTTTTTTGATTGGTATATATTGTACAATATACATATTAAAAATAAAACAACTGATATTTGGGTGTTTATTTAATTTAAAGGTAAATAAGATAAGGGTCACTTTTCGACTTGGTTGCGTTGTACACGTACATAAACCGCCATAGGTAAGTATTGTCTGAAAAGATACTACCTACTACGAACGCCTTATATTGGGCAAGATTTAATCCTGCAACAAACATGTATGGATTAGGTAGATATTGCGAAAGAACGGCGATATAATCAAGGCTCTTAATACTGTTTAAAAGGTTTACCTTTGTAAATAGTCACAACTGATTGCTGAAAATATTAGACATGTGGGCCTATGGACGGTTTCCAGGACACAATTTATGGTCTTGTTGGATAGATTTAGGCATACGTTTTAATTTTATTTATGCCTTTTAACCCTAAAACAAAAAAACTGAACACAATCTTAAAAGTTCGAAAGAGTTCTTCCAATACTTGTCATAACCTCAATTTTTAGTAATGTTTACCATCAACGAGCATGATTGTACATTGTAGGCCCCTTAGCTTTGCTTATTCTTATTGAATGTATTGGTATTTAATGGTGACAGCGCGAGCGCGAAAATGACAAGTCTGTGGTGACAGCAGAAATATCTCTTGAAACAGAAACGATTCAGAATGAAAACCAAATGAAAACAAATAAGGTGACGGCTGTCATTCACGGTCCACATTCCACAGATAAAACACAGATGACACGCGTTTTGGAATTATTTGAACAAAGTGTTGCTAACCCGCGATTTTTCAAATTTGCCGCCTTTTACTACTGACAAGATTTGGTTGACGGACTTTAAACAAGCGTAGTTGTAGTTATTAAGATGATTGATCAAAGAGATCGTTAAAAATCAACCGTTTCCTTAATACAAATATACCGTAAAAACCGATACTAAACGAGAAAAAAAAACATTAAAGCGCACTGGCAATCAACAAGGCAAACATTAAAAAAATAAGCCATCAACGGAATGTTATCGACCGATCCGATTTAGTTCACATGGTTATTAAAGGCTAGTAACCGATTTTAAATTCTAACTACTTTGAAATAAGGTGCTAATTCTAAGTAACATATGCGCTATAATCATAAATAATCCAAGCGAGTTACTACGATAGAAAAACTCACACGTCCCATGTCTAAGGCCGCATTCGAACATTCATTACATTATTTGATATTACTCATTTCAAATGAGATTAAGATTTATAAATTTCGAATGCGACCCCTGTGTTCGAGCGACTTTAGTCCCTCCGTACAAAAATGAACTATAAAACTTTAACTGTAAAGTTGATTGTTAATTGAAAGTTATATCAGGTGTGTGCGAACGTTATCCACTTCATCTAAAATGGATATGGAGTAGGTAGAGCTACATTTTTTATTGAGATTCGTTCGATATACTAATTAAATGAAGTGTAACAGGAGACCAATTTAAAGAATACTCCTATCAGCCTATCGCCATGTTCGCTATCACACATAAGGAAACGCGTATACTTGTATTTATTTGAATACATACTTCCTTGTGTAATAGTTACCTATTTTGAATGTTTTTTTTCGCTTTAACTCAATGATACCTATCGTTCTCGAATCTCGGGTATCGTTGGATAAGGCCTTACAAAACGAATAAGTGTAAGTGTAAGGCCTGAGTGGACGCTCGAAGCGGAGCGTTCGGCGGGGCGTGCAGCGTGGCGTCGAGCTCACAAGTGATTTGAGCAGCGTGCACTAAGGCCGCTCCTATACGTTTGCATTTGTTTAACATGCACGCCGCACGCCCCGCCCCGCTGCACGCCCAACTTGAGCGTCCACTCAGGCCTTACATTACACTGGGTTTCAAACAACCATTTTATGATAAAGTAAATATTTTCGGAAATAATTGCTTCGAAAGATAAAAAATATGTTTTTATAGACATTAAAAAATGTCACCAGACAAGTAAAGTAGGTGTTAATAATACGATGGCTTCCCTTATCTGCTTGTATCTGAACGATTCAAATAAGTTTGCTACTTTATATTTATGTGAAATGAGAACCGGCAAGTTATCTTGCTCGAGTTGCTCGTTTAAATAACTTACAATATCTCTCTATTATGCTTGGATGGATGGTAAGTATTTTGGGATAAGTATATGGGTTTAAAAATAAAACGAATTTCATCCAAACTTTTAAATAAAAAAAGTAAACAAAATCTTTAAGGATGATGTCTTCCTTTTTTAAACCTAATCTAACCTAATTGGTTGAAAATAGAGACCTATATTAAAGGCTATCTGAAACATGTTGCGCGAGTGACTAAAAATAAGTGAGTTAAAATTAGTATAAGAAAAATATATTCAGATATAGCCGGCAATATAAATAGGAAGTAGTAAGTAAAAAACTACCCAAACTACGGGATCTCTAAATAAAAAAACCTATTAAACGTCTCGCAAAACCTTCGCAAAACCCGCTCGACTTATCAGGGTACCGCATCAAGATTATAAAAATTAATTCACATCGCAAATTGACAGACAACTTTTTTTTTAAGATTATCCCAATGATTTAGTGGCCAGTATCTGTAGACGTTATAATACTTATAATCTGTGGACACGATCCATCATTTTAAATTGTCTATGGTCGTTTTTCTGTCGTTAACTTTGAAAGTGGAGTAATTGTTTTATGTTTTTTATTATTTAGCGTCGTGAAAGTAAGTAGTTTGTCTCACGTCACTTGTTTTAACAAGATAGATGTAACGGGTTAAAAACACTTCGACAATACTGAGCCTAATTGTGAGCAAGCAAGCGTAATATAATTCGTCTTAAAGTGTCGAAATATACGCGAAAGAAAGCAGAAATGCAACAAAAAATAAAGATATTTGCGATCAGGTTTTGCCACAGGTACAAAATAACTTTAACTTATAAAATGACCTTCAACAAGTCCAGTATAACTTACGTATAATATCTTTTATAAATGTTTGAGAGATCAAATCAATGTTGTGGTGGTAAAATTTTTGGCCGAGCAAAAGCGAAGGGTTCCGTTTCAGCTTGGGCAAAAATTATTTCGTGTGACCGGATGTTCTTGTCTATAGGTCGCATTTTTCAACCAATTCTCGTGAAATCGTGAAAATTATAAATAAATAATTATCATTTAAAATGTGGCAACTGTATTCAGTTAAATTAAATAAGGAATTCTCGATACGAAATTAATTATAGCTAACATTGCGCTGAAATATTGCCGCGTGCATTGTGTCATACAATATGCCGTGTTACATTGTATGTTAATGGCAAATCGCCACGCTATGCATATTCCTTGTGTTCGTATGGAAATGCAGCCATGAAAGTCGGCAAAAAGATGAATAAGAGTACGTATACTGAAGCCTACTGAACACGAAAGAAACGTGCATTGTCACTAAACTACAAGAAATATACATGCATAGTCAAAAAAATAAAATTACCTACCTATATTTTATTGAATTTATGGAAACTATACTTGGTCAACCAGATCTTGACAGTAGAAAAAGGCTAAGGCGAAAAATAAAATAGACATGTTCTTTCCGTGGACCCTTCAGGTTCTTGTATCTCTACATTATTTCAGTACTGGGTACTTACTGTATTGTATCCGCACCGTACCACTTAATTCTTGTAGATATAAAACACATACCAATAACTTCTTAGTCTAATCACACAAGATTGACAGGCCCGCTATGATCCGACGCATATCAAACCTCGTAATGTAAAAGAACTATTCTATAACTATAATATATTCAAGCAATTTCTGTAGCAGGTGTGTGAGATTGATCGATGGATTATGATATTATGAATTTGACATGTTGGTCGACTATCATTTTTAATTTTAGAAGCTTGAACATCTATTGGAGTGGGATAAATATTTATATTTATAGTGTGAATAAGTCAAGTATACGTAGTTCGATTAATAAGTAATTTTTAAGATATCGAGTACTTATAAACGGATTTTAATATTTAACACCTGTATTTTGTCGTAACTCTGATGTTAATCATTATAGTCTACCTAGATGTACCTACTCATAGTAGGAACAAATAATGTCATTTACTTATTCATGTTTACATAAATTCTGATATTACATTCTTATTTCTGCCTTATCGTGTCTTACACAATAAGACCTACCAACGTATTTTTCTTATTTTGGTACATATATCATAAAAGGACTATAGAGGTTCTAACGAGTCGGTAAAGTGCATGTGCCAATTATTGTGACACCCCTGTAGCCTTACCACGAGTTTGACAACTAACTCGACACTGACATAATTCCCTAGCGTGTGCGTAACTTACTGTCTATGCATCTCGCTGGTACTGGCATATTAATGAGAGCGAGATGTATAGAAAGTTACGCGCATATTTCAGTGTCAAAGTCGAGGTATTAGCCGTACTGGAGTTTCAGGCGTCAATAGGCTAGAGTAACTGCTTGCTATCAGTCAAGCTGTATGCTTGTATGCCACCGACTTGCATAAAAAAACTTAAGTTTTTATAAAAACTGTAAATATAAATCGGATATGTGCTCTAAATACTACCACTATGCACTACAGCAAAATCAAGTTCTCAATGAAAGTCAATATAAAATATGATGGAAACAGTATTCATTAAAATATGAACAGACACCACAATGGCCGACAGAACCGGTCTGAAGACTCTGAAGTTCTCTGAACCAGTTATTTTGTAGTACGTTAACGACTAGTTGTTCCTCTTGGTGTTGCGAGCACGGGCGAGTGCAGTTCTTAGGGAACCAGTGGAAAACTGAGGACATATGTCATGTTCTGAACAAATTATGGAGGTCAATTCAAACTTACATTGTGATATCAAAATGATGTCAGTAGCGCGTAAATAGCAAAGTAGGGAAACTTTTCAGAAGAAAATCCAGTGGAATCAAAAGTTGGAGACCCTCCACACTAGCGTCTTTTGAGCGTCAGTGTCTAGTCAACGCTACGGAAATTAGTGTTGCTGCGCGGTTGCACCAAAGTTGCGTCAAGCAGCAGCCAAGGAGTTGACTAAACGCCGACGCTCGGGAGACGCTATTGTGGAGTCTAATATAGGAGTAGTTGTACTAAGCCATCTCTAATCTGTCTGCTTACTGTTCTAACCTATTCGGCGGCGATTATGTCAACGAATAGAAGTTGGAAGCCCTGGCGGCGATTGGCACGCTGTCTACGGGGCCTGTCTAACGCTCCGTCGCGATCGAAACGCATCTGCCACTGTCGCACTAATACGGAAGAGTGATAGAGATACACAAAGCGTTTCGTTATCGAAGCGATAGCGATTGTCAGCTTGGCTAGGCTGGCTGAGGCCCTCTCGCGAAAACCGAAAATCTAATCTCTATCGCTCAAACATGCAAGAGAGATAGAGAGGCAGATAAAGAAAATTTCAGATTTAGGTTTTCGTGGTCGATCCTCTGGTTTGTACGAGTGATCAACTCGTTAACGTTGGAGCGATGCAAATGGCATCTATGCGCCTAGATGACGGTCGATAACGATACGGAATAATTAATCGAGAGCTTATATCGAGCTGGTGAATGAGACGCTTTAAATAAATTATTATTTACGACAGAAGTGGATCTAGTCAAATAAAAGATGTATATGCGTAGGTAATAAATTAAAGCTTGATTGACCAAAAAATCCACTAAATAGGTCCTTTAAGGGGGTAAAAGAGAAGAGGTGCTTTTTGAAATCTTTTTTTTTTCTTCCTCGCGTTGTCCCGGCATTTTGCCACGGCTCATGGGAGCCTGGGGTCCGCTTGGCAACTAATCCCAGTAATTGGCGTGGGCACTAGTTTTTACGAAAGCGACTGCCATCTGACCTTTCAACCCAGAGGGTAAACTAGGCCCGTATTGGGAATAGTCCGGTTTCCTCACGATGTTTTCCTTCACCGAAAAGCGACTGGTAAATATCAAATTATATTTCGTACATAAGTTCCGAAAAACTCATTGGTACGAGCCGGGGTTTGAACCCGCGACCTCCGGATTGCAAGTCGCACGCTCTAATCGCTAGGCTGCTTTTTGAAATCTATAGCTAATAGAATAGGAATAAATATGATGTTAGGACAACTTTCAGGTCATGACAATGACAAAGAGACCAATATAATAAGGGAAAATGGAAGAAGAGGAGGTTAAGAGCAGATGGGAACTAAGAATTTGCAATGACGAAGCAAAAAACCGCAAATTTGTCGTATGAGGCTGTCAAACAGAAGGCCTACGATAGATAAGTACCCTTACGTGGAATTTCCAATTAGTTACTCTTGTTGAGACTGTCCCGCTACCTCTTGCCTGTATCGCTAATTAGGTACATATTGTAGTAGTGTGTAAAGGAACCTTAACATTGATATGTGTAACGCTGCCTTAATAAGACTAGACTGACAGCTATGACATCTAGCCCCGCCTTCTGCTACTATTGACAGCTACACGAATAGGATCTATCTCCGTATCTAAAAATGTTAAATAATTATAAAGGTGATATAATTTTAAAATAAACTACCATTGAAGATCTCAGACATTGTTTTATTAAAGAACAATACATATATAGGTATGTTAAATGTTACTACACAATAACATAAATTACAATTGGCGTTTTTGGCTCAAATGGAAAACGGGATTTTAAAAAGCATTTAAACAGAAGGAAGTTGTGAGTTAGGTGCCTAAATCTCTTTAAATGACAGAAAGTATTTTGCAGAAATTTAAATCATTTCCGGTTACCTTAATGACCGTATGAAGAGGTTTAAGATTTTTGCTATAATGCTGTAAGTATGCCAATTAACATTTGCAAAATAAGTAATAGGTAGTTTAACAAAATATATCCGCTATTTTATCCGCCATTTGGTTTCACACCCATCAAAACGACGCATTTAAATCAATCAGTATTAATTTGCTCGGATTGATGACAATGATGACTGTAAACACATCAATCATTAGCATCCGCCATTTTGTGGACAACAAATTAAAATGGCGTCGTAACGGCTACTGGATTTTATCACCGTTCTTTTAATCTAACTTGTATTTTACTCAAAATTGCTGGTTAAGAATATACCTTATTTAAAACATTATAAAGTTTTAATTTGAAGTTAATAAAGAATTTACATAGGAGGTTTTGTAAGTTGTATTTATCGTCTTTTTATGTTTTGGACTCGACCATTCAGTCGATCTAACTTGTATTTTACCCAAACTGGCTGTTTAAAAAGCTACCTTATTAGAATTTCAATAAAGTTGATATTCAAAGTTTATAAGGAATTAAGATAGGAGGTTTAGTTAGTTGTACTAATCTTCTTATCTTTAAGATCTTGATCGATGAGGTGATTCTGGGATTCGGTTTAAGTAAAGTTAACGATCAAGTTACGAGGTCGATTGCGTTAATCTGCAATTTTGGGGTTCTAAGAAAAATATAATGATACCATAAAGTTTACGAAATATTTTGTCGGAATAGTGAAACTATTTAATTTAAAAGTTTGGCAGATGAAACGAGTTCTATTAGCCTGATATGGATCTAATTTATATGTGATCCTTGAATACATACTATCTCAGTAGACGCTCAGTAAAAAAATGCGTTACTTTTTTGAACACTGTGTAATCTGTGTAAGTAAATCAAGCGCAATAGAAATAATATGAAGCCTTCTAAACCTTATTTCAAGGATATAAAATCTACTAATAGTCAAGTGTTGCTGTTGCATGGAGAGCGTAAAAGCCGACGACGTTCAGCCATGATTGATAATGCATAACGTGGGACAGTATCACGAAAAACTAAGCCAGCCTATTCTAATTTTAACAGGCATATTCTAATTTTAATACTTAACAGGATATGAATTAGATCTGGATTAGATATGGATCTGATCTGTCTGTGTCAAAAGTGACATTTTTATTGTTTTTTAAACTTTCACAATTTTTACTCATTATTAAATTGTACAACGGGACTTAATCGCGTATCTAAGTTTTAAGATTTACCTCCGACGTTTCGAGGACGGCGTTGTCCCCGTAGTCTCGGAGAACTTGGATACGCGATTAAGTCCCGTTGTACAATTTAATAATGTAATCGTTATAAACAATAAAATAGCGAATAGGCTAAGTATAATGGTCACATTATGTACGTAATATAATACACGCGAAGAAATCGAATTCAACGACAAAACATGAAATATCGATGCATTAATTACATTTTATTTATCGAAAGTACAATCCATAGACTCCCTCCGCAAGATAGAGCTCGCCGCTCATCGGTGCATTTGTGCCATTTGTGCTCCTTAAATAGCGAATTAAACCGTACATTTAAGTTAACATTAAACTTTAGCGTTTTGAACAGAAATTGCGAAATTCGCTATAGAGTCCTTACAAATTATTATATGAAATATAGGTTGTCAATAGTCAAAGTGTAATATTAATACAAAATATGAAAGATCCTCAACAATACAACACTATCTACAACAATTATGAGAAAGGCTTTGTACGGAGACTACCAGTTTTATTTTAACGCATGTGTGGACTGAACGGTCGTGGACGTAATCAAAGACTCAAAATAATGTAAAAAGTGAGCAGAGGCAGTAAGTACTAAGAAAAAGACGAATACGGGATCTTGTGGTAAGTAATCCATGTTACAGAGAATGGTCGCACATAAATTATAGATCTGTTGCACCTTAACTCAAAGCTATAAAGGTCAGATTGGCTTGGGCGGTGAGAATCAATTTCGCAAACCATCAATTTGTTCGCTACAGGGTGCCAATTCCATATTGGATGGCTACTGAAGTAATGTTGCAGCTGTATGGAGTGAAATACGCGGGAATATTGCATTTTAAGAGGGTGTTAAAGTTGTTAATAGGTAAAGCTGAAATGTTGTTAATGTTATGACTTTAATTCAGAAGCTGTCAGTGCAATTGTGGTTAAAACTCATAGGATCGATGTTTGGATTTAATTTAAAATGGGTACATTTCAAGTCGATGAAATAATTGCACAAGTACCTACTAACGTACTCCTATAACGTATCCTACGTCGACATTTCTTTAGCTACCACGATGTAGGAATTGCCATTAACGGTACAGCGCCATCTATCGGACGACTCAGATCACGATGCGCGAACTGCGAGCGCATGAAACTGCGCGGTCGTGCTTTTACACTGTTACATTACTGAATCATCTCAAGTCTCAAGTTCAAATAATTACTCGAGTTATTTAAGGATTTTACGTCGACATTTCGTTAGCGCGATGTAGGAATCGCCACAACCGTTACAGCACCATCTATCGCACAATGAACTCACCTCGTCGACGACATCGCAATGCGCGGGCTGCGCGCGCAGGAGGCTCGCGAGCCGCGCCGCGTCGCCGCGCGTCGCTGCCTCGAGCACCGCCGACATGCGCTCACACCATCACTGAAAAAAAAAATGACAATGTAGTTTATGGTTCACATTAATTATACTCTGTCAAGCAATTTCCGTCAGTAGAAGAAAGCGGCAAATGAAAACAGAATGAATGAATTGCAGGCGCGAAGGGATATCGTCCCATAGAAAATTTGAATTTCGCGCCTTTTTCTACTGACAAAGTTGTTTGACAGACTATATGATAAATACCAACATGGTAACACTGATTCTGAGCATACTCGGGCTAGTGTGGTCGATGGAAAAGTCGCTTCAAATATAATGAAATTAAGTGACATGTTTTATTTAATTCACAACTCAACTAAATCACTCACGTACTTAACGTAAACAATTTTCATTCGTTTTCCAATCACGAAGTAGTTAGCAGTTGCTAGGTACTTTAAACATAACGTGAACATAAGTTATGTAGCTACCGTACAAGAGTCCATGTACCTACAACTTATATAACTTTGGAATGTTGATCTGCTTAAATACTTAACAACTATATTTGTTATAAAAGTCGTAGGCAGTTACGCCTTTTCCCTTCTAAGTCTATAGAGGGAAATGTAAGGTATCGTAAA
The DNA here is from genome assembly GCF_948474715.1 of Cydia amplana. NCBI lineage: Eukaryota > Metazoa > Arthropoda > Insecta > Lepidoptera > Tortricidae > Cydia > Cydia amplana. The sequence continues at coordinate 16,528,834 of NC_086082.1, forward strand.
AATGGCGTTAGTTTTTCTTCGTAAAAGCAATTATGTACCTTTAAGAGGCGCGTGCTATACATACGTTATTTCTCAATAACTTAAGTGTTTTAGATTTTTAAAGACTGACATCTAGTTAGCAGCGGTATTTTTTAATCATGACGTGGAAACAGGTAGGAGTTTTTTTTAAGGAATCCGAATGGTACTCGAGAGTTGTTCATAACAGACGGTCTAGCATGAGTTGCGTTCTCGCGCGCGACTCCTACATCAAGCTCGACTTCAAGTATGGACTCGCGCGCAAGAACGCAACTTATGCTAGACCGCCAGGTGCGATTAAAGGCAACTTGTACAATTTGTCACAAGGCTTACCTTGGAGAAAAGCGCTTACGCTTCACTTTTTGGAGCGCAACTCTGCTTTGCCCTAAGGTTGACTAGTAGAGAATGTTATTGGCATTTAGGCCACCTTTTGTACGATTAGTTTTTCTTGTGTGCAATAAAGATTAAATAAATAAATGTACCTACATTTATAAAATCTATTTCAATCTAAAGTCTTAGTAATATAAAGGAACTTAAAGAACAGATAACTTGCGTGTTTTGGAGCGTGGAAAGGTGCTTTTCTACACTCAAAACCAATTAAACGAGTCAGCTTGTATGGAAATCTCTATAACGTGACCTGTTTTCATTGCTCTTGAGTGTACAACACAAAACAAAGTATAAAACCACTTTGTAGAGCAATACCCAGGCACAATAATAACAGGGCGTTTTATATTGACAGGTGAATGCGCACTTTTTACAGAAAGTAAGTAAAACAAAAGAAAGGTGATGTTCGGAGGTCAACTGCAACTGCAATACTGTTGCGGCGTCGTTGTTGTCGCCGCTTTATCTGTCAATATCCTTGATAAAATGATTGACGGAATGAATTTAATAATTTCGGCGGCAATGCGGCGGCGAATGTCACTCATTTTATCAAGAAAATTGACACCAGCGGTGTCAAAAGTGAAATTTTTTCAACGAGAAACACTTCTTTTGACACGATCATATCCATAACAAACTCATAAGTTTCATAACCCGTTATAAGAATCAGAATACGACTCGTGCACTTCTAAATCTCGAGAGTAGATATATTATGCCCCGCTTTCATAAAACGTGTTTTAGCAGAAAAAAACGTAACGTATGGGCTTGACTAGAAGGTATGCTTGAACGGGATCGTTAGAATTCCGATTAGATTTACTTGTCAATCTACTAAAAATGCGAGTCTAATAATTCTTTTCTACATACTATTAAGAATTTATGGAAACAGCCGGCCTAGCCAAGGTTACAATCGCTATCGCTTCGACAACGAAACGCTTTGTGTCTCTCTATCACTCTTCCATATTAGTGCGACAGTGACAGTTGCGTTTCGATCGCTACGAAGCGTAAGCGATTGGCGTCTTGGCTACGCGGCCAGTTGAGTTTATCAGGTTCATATTACCGAAGGGGAGCCGATAAGCGGCGGAGCGGGGGAAGGGGCATATATACATATTGTATTTAAAATTTGATCACAAGGCAAGGCAAAGCAGGAGACTGCTTACCATCAGGCATGCCGAATGCTTGTTTGCCACCGACGTAGTATAAAAAAGTTTTTTAGAGTATTAAACTACTTAATAAACTGCACTTATTAAAAGTCAAGTTATAACTTCCGTAAAAAAAATATGGTTGGTAAAGTCGGTTTACGGAGGATAATTTTGCGTGATAACGTCATAAGAAAACATTGATGAAAAATTGCATACTTTTATTTATGAATTGAATTGAATTATTATTCAATTATTATCGGGGGCGTAACTTTACCATGGAGATCTGTCTACAACGTTACCTACCATGGAGATCTGTCCACAACGTGAGTCTTTTTCGTGCATGCTACCGGTGTTTATCGATTTATAAGACGTTATCACGTAATAAATCACGTAAATATTAAATCATGGCTAAGTAATACGTCAATTCGTTAATACACAACTTACACAAGTGATATTCAATATCCAACTGCATTCCTCTACGTCCACAAACCGCAAAGTTCAAACACAGTGCTCTCACGTCTCTAACTTACCATCAATACCTCATCATCATTAAAAAATAAAACAAAATACCATCATCAAGACCAATCAACTATAAACCCTATCGCATCAAATTAAAGTTCATTCTAGAATGCATTTATCGGAAAGTTACTGCACTTTGATCTTGAACACTAGTCGCCATTTTGTTGCAAAAAGAATCAACTGAAACTACAGTGACAGTTTCATTTTGAATCTAAACATTAAAGCCTTAAAATCGATTTTTGCTTGTTCAAGATTTCTTTGTAGATCTGTCAAGATGCCGGTACGTTTTGGTACATGTTATGACTTTTAAATTATAGGCTATGACGTGCGAATACTCGTGGGTAATAGGGGAGGTTATGTGAATTAGTGCCATAATGTAATATTGTGTAGTTATGGAAATTGAAGCCTGTATTTTCAAAGTAACTGAAGCCTGTATTTTCAAAGTAACTGTTGATGTTTTTATTGTACCTACTGCTTAGCTTCCTGACGCTGTTTTAGAATAAACAAATTAGCTTCAGAAGTCATATTATTATGTACATATTTACAACTGAATGCACGTATTGTTTGTGCCACGTAGTGTAATTTTTTTACCTCTAGTGTAGTTGATTAATATGTACAACATAATAAGTTCCCAGTTGTTATTTACATTATGGAAAATTATAGATACGTAACACGCTATCGTATTTATGTAAATAATACCCGTAAAATAACTACAACTCAATCATATGATATAAAAAAGGAAACATGAAACAAAAGCTCATCAAAGCCTCACATACAAACCAAAAAAGGTGTGAACCGATGTACCTACTTAAAAAGTACAGAAATTAATAATTAATGTAGTGTGCAAACTCACGTTTTTATGAGTGTTTATGGTCTGTGGATAATTGAAAGTAATGAGAAACGCACGATTGGCTCCTAGGCGCACACTTCTTATTACGCACGCCGACCAGTTGCATAATTTTCTGGTTACTGGCTTGAAAATTAAAGCTTTGTTGGACTAGATTTCTAAAAATAACCCTACCGCACTACAATTTTTTTTAACTAGAATAAGAATAAATTTTATTACAATTAATAAAAATATCACTATTTTTTGTTATTTTTTTTTGTAAATCTTATTCGACGAATTTTGTTTTTGGGAAGATTTATATATATTATTGACAGTTTTACTTAAAAGGAACTTAACTTGAAATTTAATCATATTTTTATGAATTACTAAATCTATTACTAAATCATCAAATAAAAAATTGTGTCCTATTTATTAGTATAGATTATTAATCAGACCCGTTTTATACTAATCCTAAATTAAGAAAACGCTCAAATTATAATGTTAACATTAAAATGTGATAAAAAAACTCGTCCACGCTCGTGCTTCGAAAGTCCACCTCCCAAAATGGAACCAACATAAATTAATCTTATTTTATTCCTAACTTGGCGTATGCTAATGCAGTTTTTACCATAAATATTTTGTTAATATGCTCAGTATGTAATTATCGGTTCTAGAACCAATAAATAGTAGTGGGTTAATAGTTGGAATATCTGGTAATTAATGTAATCGGTGTTATTTATGGGAAATGAAAACGGCGGCGATGTATCGATTGATAATTATAAAATGTGTAAAAAAACTTTAAATATTTGTATTAATTTTTTTTTGGCTCCTAACTCTTACAACAATAAAAAAATCCATTAATCAAACGAAGGGGCACTCAATAAATATCAAATTTTTGAAAAATATGTTCTATAATGTCAATAACCAGAGGGGAAAATGGGGACTACGTTTGTATGGAAAAGCGGTTGTCCCCTTTCCTCTTAATAGAAAGAATATCTGGTAATCTAATCTATTTTATTTATGGGAGATTAAAACCGATAATTTGTGTGCTAATTTAAAAATGTTAAGCGAAGTTTGACCAAAATTATGTCAATGATCCGTTAAAAATAAACATATTTATTTTGTAATGTCTGAGTGTCACGCGACTAATACTTTAATGATAAAGAGTGAAAGCTAAGCTAAAAGTCAAGCATGTTCCCACACTGAGGGTTAGTCTACGGAGTCCCTTTGTTTCCCATAAAGTTTTAAGTCATAATGTATTGTTTGTCTTATTATCATTAGTCATAAAACTTAAAACTTTTCAGGATTTTCTTCAGGTTATCCTATATATGGGCTAGGTAAGGTTTGTTTTATGGCCCCCCGCAGGTTGCTCACCTTGTAGTGGTGAAGGGGCTTAGTAACCGTTCACGGTGAAGCGAAGAGGCAACCAGGGCCGGCCTGTTTGAGGTGCGGGTTGGCCCGAGGAGGACGCTCCAAGTGGTCTTGTTAAGCCCGCTTGTGACGCGTTGGAGGTGGACCGTCGAGGAAGAGGAGTGTCGGTATTGCGGTAAGCCGTTCTCCCTATCTTCGGCGGCCGAGGTGGGATCGCAGGGGAAGAGGCGTGATGGTATTACGATACGCCACTCTCCCTATCCCCTGCGAACTTGGCGGGGCCGTTCCGCTGTAGCGGCGTTGGTGGGGCTACAGAGGAAGAGGAGTGTCGGTCTTACGAAGTGCCGTTCTCCCTATCCTCTGCAGCCGAGTTGTGGTCTTGCGGCAGAACCATAGACCTGATCTGTCGCCGGGCGCCGGGGAATTTTCTGGCGTCCGTGGCTTCCTTGTGGCGGGCTCGGGGGGGTCCGCTACAGTGCAGAACGGAGGCCGAGGAGGAAGGCGCGTCGAACCATCTGGCGCGCCTAATGTGAAGGGTCTTCGGGCATTCGCGAAGGAGCCGCTCGTAGGCGGCTGTCGCCGGTGGGGTCGCGGATTAGTACGCAAGCGTTCCCGTAACCCCACCAATAGGACGGCGAGGCGGCATATGGGGGGTTTTTAGTGGGTATACCGTGGGCCTCATTAGCCTAGACGGGAGTCCGACATAACCACTCGGGTCACCCCTCGCACCCGTGTGGTATGCGGAATGCATTTTCCCCCCAATAAAAAATAAAAAAAGCGGCCAAGTGCGAGTCGGACTCGCCCATGAAGGGTTCCGTATTTAGGCGATTTATGACGTATTAAAAAAAAACTACTTACTAGATCTCGTTCAAACCAATTTTCGGTGGAAGTTTACATGGTAATGTACATCGTATATTTTGTATAGTTTTATCATTCTCTTATTTTAGAAGTTACAGGGGGGGGGGACACACATTTTACCACTTTGGAAGTGTCTCTCGCGCAAACTATTCAGTTTAGAAAAAAATGATATTAGAAACCTCAATATCATTTTTGAAGACCTATCCATAGATACCCCACACGTATTGGTTTGATGAAAAAAAATTTTTTGAGTTTCAGTTCGAAGTATGGGGAACCCCAAAAAATTATTGTTTTTTTTTATATTTTTGTGTGAAAATCTTAATGCGGTTCACAGAATACATCTACTTACCAAGTTTCAACAGTATAGTTCTTATAGTTTCGGAGAAAAGTGGCTGTGACATACGGACGGACAGACAGATGGACAGACAGACAGACAGACAGACAGACATGACGAATCGATAAGGGTTCCGTTTTTTGCCATTTGGCTACGGAACCTTAAAAAAGGTTTGTTTTATGGCAATCCTGAAAAGTGACGCGTTTCTGAACCAAATAAATTATGACTAACGAAAATGCGGGAAAATAATACATTATGACTTAAAACTATTTGGGAAACAATAGAGACCCTTAGTATACATATGGACTCTATAGAGTAGTTCGGGATATGATCAGGAATTATGGGGGATTGTTTTACCTAGTTTTCTAGGGAAGATAATAATAAAAACACATTTTTACATGTGCCTTAAAAATAACTATCAAAATATTACAACGGAAACCTGATACTCCTAACATTGGAAGCTGAATGAATGGCAAAATATGCGTACAACATCGATCGTCGATCGGGATCGCATTTAAATTTTTAAATAGCATCATTTGTACGCAAGATATTTAAATTAGCTAGAAAAAGCTCCCGACGAATAAACGTTTTATCTGTATGCGGACAAGACATAATATATGATATTATTAATATCATTCTTTCTGTCCATTCAATTTTCATATTGTTTTATTTTATTCCTATCATTTCTTTTTTCGTATTCCAGTTTAAATTACCTATAATTAATTACAATTAAATAATACTTAGCGGACTATTGATTTTCTTCAACGATTTTTTAATGATACTTAATACTTAGTCTCTTTATGGACAATAAGATTGAAGTGCTTAAATAATATATTTGAAACATATATATTACTGTTTTCACTTCTGGTCAAAATTACTACACTATCGAATTTTGTGCAACTATTTTACTCGTGATTTAACTATTATGACAGCTGTACCGTTATTGTAAGCAAGCAAAAAGCGTAAATTCCATGCAAGTTATAAATAGTTATTTGTTTCACAAGGGGGCAAAGTTGTTGTTTAACCGCTCGTGCTATTATTGATACCCGAGCAAGCGAAAGATTCCTTATAAAAGATTATTAAATATTTATCATTCAAAATCATCATTTAAAAGTCAATTCGACCAGCAAACATAAGAATACAACTCAAAATTTGCATTTGATTACTTTGCCTCACATGTGAATAAAACGCAACTTGCTATCGGTTTTTGAACAATCAAGAGAGCCTTTACCAGTTGGTGTGTTGAAAATATACATGTTAACTACCTAGTATGCAATATTTAAGTCATATTGCATACTAGTAACACACACACAATATAGGTAAGTTATAAAATACACGCTACAGTACAGTAGTAAGCAAGAACTATATCACTTTAGCCAACACACTCGGTAGGTACCAATGTGACGCACAATTACCAGCCTAGTACATTACGACCATTCGACTATTATGAATTCCCTGACCACCCAGTAGTTTACCTTATCCGTTCCCACGAACACAATGAAATCCAAATTCACATCACCTTACACCATTGTGGTTTACTCGGCTGACCTGACTATACTGATCCTATTGTAGTGGCGAATGAACCGAATCTGATCTTGGTTGGCTTTACGTATGTCAATCATGGAGTGCTTAGTGGATAAGCGATAGCGATTTCTCAAGGATAAGCGGTAGCGATTGCGCGGCTAGTGGGCGCGTTTATGTCTTTTACTCTTAACCTTTTCCACGCCGTGTCAAACACAAAAGCTGTCACTCAGACGCCACATCATTGAAGTGTCAAAACTGAAGTTGAACTTTATATATACGTAGGTCGATGTTGCTCTATGGTCTGTGACCGATTAATCGGTCTTTGGCGTTGAACCTACGGTGCGGATATATCGGTCATTGGCGTCCAAAAGGTTAAGAAATCTGTCGGAGGCATGTAGTCGTATAAGGTAGATCCTAATTTAACAATTTGGTTTGGTAACTGGTTTTGATACCACCTTGACGATGTCTTGGTGATTGACGGGCATAATTATCACGCACGACTTTCACTTCATTTCGCGTGAGCAATACTCAGGTTCGTATCAAATATCAAAATAAGATCAAAACTGTAATAAATAAATCTGAATATGTTACATAGATTGTAAATTACAATGTAATGCTTACACTGCAGTATAATGTAACTAAGGATTTAACTTTGGCCTAATGTGCTAAAAATACGTCATTGATTTAGGTCTTCCTACAAATATGCAAGTTGCGGCAGGTATCCGAAAGGTAAAAACTTCTCGGAAATTTCAGGAAAATATACTTACATGGTTACCCATGCAAAAATAACAAAAGTAAGTATCCGAAAATTTTCCGACGTCACGTTTTTGGTTGGTATGGTCGCCCCGTGGTTAAAATCAAGAAGTCAACTCAAGTTTTAAGCCTTCTTATAGTACCTCTACCGCTCTCCGCTCCGCTTATCAACACGAGTTGAACTCACAGCAATAATTCTTAACAATAAGGAATTATTTCGGTCCAATGCACACGCCCTGCCCTTCCGATACAACCGATTTACATTCGTATCCCGTCTGTACAGTCAACAAGTCAACATCATTTGCATACATTGATATTAAGAATCTATTCTTAGATAAGCCAAGTATAGTAGAACGTGAATGTCACGTAAATGTCAGTTGCTCACGTGTACAGAATTAGGCTGATATCATTAATTTCTTAGCACTTCACTTATGTGTTGTGTTAGATGTGAATTAGACCTACGTATGTATAGGTTAATTCACGTACCTAATGACTTTTGTCAGAAACAATCGGCCCGATCCTCATTTAGAATCGTCATTTTTGACACTGACATATCTAATCCATATCGTATCTATACGTAATATTTCATGTATCTTAAAGTTCGAATCGGGCCAAATGTTGTTACATGCACATTATACAAAGATAATATGTAAACTTTGTAGATGGTCAAAAACGCTAGGTAAATGGTAAATGCAATATATGAGTGTGTAATTTTAATACATACTTTAAGTTCCCAGAAATATGTCAACGACGAGTGACAAGAAAGGCGTATAATATCGAAGAACATATGGGGCATTATCTATGAAAAGGGACCTTATTGTCGATGGCGCTTGCGCTGCACAAAGTCGCGCGGCATTATATTTATATCGGAGCATCTTTTATAATGGCGTTAGCACCATCGACAATAAGGTCCCATTTCATAGATAACGTCACATATATTCAAATTCAAATCATTCTTTATTCAAGTAGTCCTAGCCACGAGCTTTTTCAAATAGCCGTACAAATATAATTTTAATTTTGTATTAAGCGGAAACGTCTGCGAGTCCCACCCAAGACAGTGAATTTTTCCACTTTTAATTTATTTCGAAGCTTAAATATAATTTTAATCTAAAGCAATTTATTGATGTCATTATTGTTGACTGTACCAGTTACTACGTTCAGTGGCTGATGTACATATTTCGCAAGTGTTCGCGCTCCGATAAACTTACGTCTCGTCTTGTTAAGTAATTGACTGTTACGACCTCAGGAAGTGGCTTCCTTTCCTAATACTACAATAGATGATGTGCCTATTGTTTGAAACATCAATGACATGATACGTACGTACGTACGAATAGATAATTAATTGTTACAGTTAAAATTTTTCATCATATCACCAGTCATGAAATCAAAATAACGTTCTACATTTCATATTTCTAGGTTAGTACCTAGACCTTAGGGTAGGACCTAGTCCTACATTATAGGGTGGCCCAAGAACACGTTGAATATTTTTCTTAGTTAAACGTTTTTTACAAAACAGCACATTAAATATATATAGCTATAATAATTTAACTTAAACAAAACGTATTATCTTAAAAATATTCTTGTACTTTAGCTTTGATACACAAACGCAAATGTATGTTATTACTCGTATTATCAACTTTTTCTTGTCACTCGTTGCCATGGTTTTATTTTTAGGCATTTAAATTCTCCAAACACGCTTTTTTGTGAAACTTATAAACCCTTTCCATAGAGGGTCGTCTACCAAGCGTGTCAGAAGAAGGTGGTGGACAATGTCTTCTAACAAACTATGCTACTATTGTCTCTTGGCTGACCGGACAGAATAACAACAAGAAATAGTTTTAATTTTAATGATTATTTGTGAAAAACTTTTTTTTGACAAGGTATTTTTGGCGTGGCCCACTGTAGGTATGCAGATGTATTGCTGCCTACATCAAAAAACCTAAGTTCCATTAAGAGATTTGAATTTGAAAAAAAAAAAAAAAAAAAAAAAATTAAGAGATACTAATTAAGTTTTCCTTTTGCGAAAGCAAACGACTGAACCCTATCAAGCGACCCAGTAATTCAACAAGTCTCCATTTTGACCGACATGTCGGCGACTTTATCCAAAGATAACTAGACGACAGTTGTATAAAGATTCTATCATACGGCCATATTTATAGGTTTGTACAGTCACCTACAATAATATGTTATACACCGAAGGCCGCTACAATATCGGTCACGTTTTTTTTGTTGACACCTTTGAAAGCTTTTTATCTCTAGATATCATTTAATTTTCATTTTAATATTTCAGATATATCTTTACAGTTCGCATTCAAATGTATGTACATCATCATCTTCCTCACGTTGTTCCGGCTTTTTTCCACGGTTTATGGGAGCCTGGGGTCCGCTTGGCAACTAATCTCAAAATTCGTGTAGGTACTAGTGTTTACGAAAACGACTTCTGACCTTCAAACCCAAAACGGGAAACTAGGCCTTCTTTCTTGTTTGGCCCGGTTTATAAAAGTCTAGTAATTATTCTACATATTGAGAGATATCTCTTTTTGTTAAGCTATTAAATACATCTTTTTTTATTAAAAAATAGATTTTATTAGATACTTTTGACGCATACTCATATCTCGCATAGTCTGATACACTACTTTTGTGGCCGACTGTACAAGGATTTACTGGTTGCCTAACCGGTCCCGTATTGAGGTAGAATTAAATAGGATGGCGGTGTGCGAACCGCATAAGACACTAAGACATTTAATAAAAAAATAAGGCACAAAAAAGAAGTATAAATGTAGAATAGGTCAAGTTTACTAATTAATAATACCTATTTTACAAGATTGTCATTAGGTACCTACCTGCTTGAAAGGATATGTATATTATTGCATATGGTTCTCATGGTATTATATTTTAAACAAAGCTATTTTTTATTTATTGAAAAATATGTCCTGGCTTGGAAATGGAAAAGACCAAGCCTCCAGGTGGGTGAGACGTGTCGTACCGTAACAATACCTATTGTAAAAATATTGGTATCGTCTTGGGTCGTCCCATTCGTTTTTCGTCAAGTTCTTAAATTAGACCTATTCTGCTTTCGTCACGCATTCTACATTGAAAGCCACCGACGATTGTGACGAATGTAGAATGGGTGACGAAAGCCGAATAGGACTAATTTAAGAACTTGACGAAAAACGAATGGGACGACCCAAGACGATACCAAAATATTTTGTTTTTCAAGTAACATCTTCAAAACTTTGCAGCGTTTATACGTACACCGTAAAAAAAAATTAAAAGATTAAATAAAACTAGGCCATGGTAGGGTAGAAGAATTTTGTTAGAGATTCATTTGATTTGATTATAATAATTGATAAATAAAATCGAACTAGTGGTCCCCTTATTTATTCTCAGCCCGCACAACCGTTTTTTTACTTCACACACGCCGTGAGCTAAAACCAGAGCAAAACATAGTGTCAAGTATTTCTATATACTTATACAAAACATTTAATCAACATTCTCACACGTGTACCTTTGGAATGCATCAACTCCTATCACCTTTTACGGTGTACCTAAGTCAGTTTTTACCCCTTATCAACTGACTAGCACCTTATCAACGCATCTAGCTAATTGAACGATACCGAGTATTTGTACTCGCTCCTATACGGGTATTTGTACCCGTTCCAGGATGTCCTGGACTGCTGATTGCGAGTGGATAGGAATGTGGGTCTATTTGAAATGGCTTGATTGCTTCACTGAGCATAAAACAAATAAATCATCCGAGTCATCGGGCGGGAGGGCTGCGGCCCGCAGTCTGCGCCGGTGCGTCACCGTTAACGCAAGCTCCTGATGAACTCCTCGGTACGAAGTGAAACATGTCGAGCGTTTTCGACTTAAAATACGTGAGTGACCCGTTTTTAATATATTTAATTTTAAATTGTAATTAATTTAACTGGTAACAAGTAACAACCTAAGAACTGTTTTGCGGAAACTTTGACATTGATGTAAAAAAAATTGTAAACGTATAAAATGTTTAAAAAATTATATTATGATTATGACTAGTAGATATTTGTTTCTATAATTCGTATTGTGCGGGAATTGTAACCAAAACGTTAATTTTATTCTAAATACAACTAATTATTATGTCAAACGTATAAAAGAAACGGACATATTATATACTCTTCTCTTCGTTTGCCTTGACAGAGAAAGATGCCTTTTAAAACTCAAGGATACAACTCCAAAGCAACCATAATATATCAAAACCAAATAAAAGAGCGCTTTTCCTGTTACAACGACGACAAATTCCATAGTCAAGCTATAAAATGTCAACGTCAACCGATAATCGGCAACCAATACATCGGACAATGTGTGAACGATAAAAAACATCATTAAACCGGCACGCGGAAGACTCTGCTCGTATAAAGTATCTCGAATGGCGGCAAAAACAAAATGGAGATTGCCCGTGACAGTTTTTGTACGGTGATATTTAAAAGGTGATTTGGAATAAATTGATAATCCGCTAACTTGAACGTTGGATGCAGCGACAGCGGTATTTTTAGGATTACGGTAGTTACTGAGACTGATTTTTATAAGCGATGTTATTTAAAAGGAGACCGAGCTTTGCTCGGAAAGCATAAAAACTCAAAAATACGCGTTTTCACAGAGATGAGACTTAGCCTTAGCTAGATTGATTTTTCGCCGCCGAAAACCCCCATATAGGAAACATCGAAATCGTAGGAGCCGTTTCCGAGATCCCCGAAATATACGTATATAGGTATATACAAGAATTGCTCGTTTAAAGGTATAAGATTTTACATAGTTACAGATTTTTGCCAATCCTGGTTTTCAATGAACTGCGACATTAATAATGATAACGGGGTTTAGTTACCTACTATGTAGTTATGAATACCTCAATGTACATATTTAATTTGCAAAAAAATGTATATGTACTTTATTTGTTTAATAATTACTATCAACCCGCCCCGGCTTCGCACGGGTTAGCAAATGATACGCAGGTAAACCTTCCTCTTGAATCACTATCTATAAACCGCATCAAAATCCGTTGCGTAGTATTAAAGATCTAAACATACATAGGGACAGACAGACAGCGGTGAGCGACTTTGTTTTATACCATGTAGTGATTACTCTTGATAAGTATTTACTCCGTAACGCCTACCACCCATAGGTCACAATCCAATGACCCCATTCGACTTGTCATTTAAATTTAAAACAATATTGCGTAACGCATGAGATTAGCGCTGGTTTATGTTATGTTTCCGGCTGTCGGTATACAATGGCTCCCGCTGGGCTTTTATTTCATAGCTAAGCTGGCAATCGCCTCAACATACCATTATAAATGTAACTTCGATAGGTATATAAGTACTTATAAAGAAAAAAAAAAATGACAGAAGAGCTAGAGGAAGAAAATGATTGGCTAATCGCTATGGCTATGCCCGGCAGCCATTCTCGAAGTATGTTCCGCGGACCCCTAGGGCTCCGCAAAGCCTCTGTTGGGGCTCCGCGAGAATACATTTGTAGGTAATAATAAGAAAAAAAGCCACTTCTTCTATAGGTATATCAGCCAGCCTATTATGGATAGCTTTATCCATCTTTATCCACGTGATAAAATAACTGTCACTGTTTAACACCGTGGGAAAGAAAGTGACGGACACCGTTTTATCACGCTGTCACGTAGACAAGAACGACCATCATATCCGTACTGGTCCATGGTGAAAAACGGTGTTTTTTAATTTGGGGCTCCGTCAAATATTTCGCTTTTCAAAAGGGTTCCGTCACCAAAAAAGTTAGAGAACTGAGGGGCTACCGCGAAAACCAAAATTCGCAAATTGCGGGGATCTTTCTATTTTACTCCAATGAAGGCGTAATTAGAGTGACAGAGAAAGATGCCCGCAATTTGCCAACTTCGATTTTCGCGGTTATAGCCCTGGATGCTTGGACTGTATATTAGAAGTGAGTAGCAGGTTAGCGTTGGGAACAAATCCGAACGCAGCTGGGGTCCACATTATGGTCATGGTGCCATCGTTAAGCCTTCTGGGAAACTTTAGACTTTCAAATAATGTCGTCAAGCATTGTAATAAAACAAAATTCGCGGATCAGCCTTATGTTATGAAAACTTATGATATCTATTCTCACGAAGCAATTTACTTCATTTTATGTTTCCAAATCTCTGATAATAGTGAACGACCTACTACTAGCTTAGTCGGTAGTGGCAAGGAGGGCAATTCAGACTTCCATTCTGACATCGAGACGCTTATTTAAACTGATGTTTAAATTTAACTGGCATTAAGTACCTATGCTGAGTGTTCACCTTTTTCAGTGTTGTTACAGTGTACAATGTTAGTTTTAAGTCTCTGATATCATTTTGATGTCAAAATATAAGTTTGAATATTGGTCTACTAAATGACATTTGGTTATTAATCGCGAATGCATTTCACTTGTACTTTTGTCCGCACATGTAGGGTTCGAATCCTTTTCTAGTAAAAGGTGCACCTGTAGGCAACTGTTGTAATGACACGGTAGTTTCAAGTTCTATAGTAGCTGATCCGAAATGGCCAATGCCGGCGGTCACAGCGGGCCGGCGGCGCCGCGCGCGCAGGCATTCGTCTCGCTGTTCAATGCGAGATGCATTGGATGCGCTTAGATGGGGTTCAGCGTCTGCGTGTTGAATTTTTCTGTACTAGATAGATATTATCTATAGCTATCTAAACGTCTACACTTTGCTTTGCACATAATAAAAGCTTAATCATAAAATCTAAATACTAAATCACTTCATTAAATCGTAGGCCCCTCGCTTCGCGCACAAGTGCGATGGTCACTTCAGAGGCTTTTGTAACCTCCAGACAGCCGTTACATAAACAAACCTTCATACTAACAACGACACATTAAATTGACTTTTAGTAGATCTTATACCATTGCAATAAGAGTTACGATTGGTCAGTCAACTATGTACAAATGTTAGTTTTAGCTAAGCCTTGGCAACTTTAGCTTAAGTAGTGTACTTAGCTCAAATGAAAAACGCTGTATGTCTATGGAAATTGTAAACACATACGTCATTGAATAGCTAAGTTACGCGTATTACTTGTTATGGACGAAGGTAACATGTCTTGAAAATCTCTGGTCCATTTGCCATGTCAGTCAATATTTATAATAAAATTCCAAAGTCAATACAGGTGGAAACAAACATAAATAGGTAGATTTAAAGTGCAATTAGAGCGATAGGTATCTAATTAGCAAAGCATATTATTGTATCCAAGAATTTTTAAGTGAGATCTAGATGTTTAGTTTAAGTTAGTCTGTTATGTTGCTATACCCTTGGAGGGTTCATGTTGAAACTGTACTTAGCCCTAAGATCCTCTGTACACATGAAATGCAATAAAATATATGAGAGTGAGTATGAGTAAGATTCTTAACCAAAGGCACCTACTGAGTTAGTACTTTGCTTCTGCTTGCTTAAAATTTGACCTCTGCCGTATCGTAAGCAAAAGAACAGATGTTCTTATTTAATTTCTGATTGATGTATACGTGAGTAAATTTTGTTTACAGTACATATATGGTGCTACTTTCCCGAACTAGTGCGGGAAATAGCACTTTCCGTGCGTATGTCGAAAGTTTAAAGTGCCATATGTACTGTAAAACGTTGTACGATACACGTGCAACTCGTAATCTGCAACTCGAGTCGATTTAAAACACTCCCTTCGGTCGTGTCTTAATTTATCGCCCATCGTTTCGAATTTCTTCTTTTCCGCACTTGTTAATTAAATTACAAAAGTGTCCATTGGCCTTTGCGTCTATTGCAGACGATTTATGGTGCAAATCGGAGAGACAATGACCTCTCCAGAATTAACACCGCCTGGGACGGAATTAAGGAAACGCAGGGATGCCCAGCACCTGCATTACCCTCTCGGCTTCACTGTCTTAACCCACAGGAAAGGCGAGCCAATACGTGTGGAGGCAGGTCGGCTGCAGGAATCTGCCGCTTATTTCAGGTTGGTCCCTACTCGCGCCTTACGGCAACTCCATACCAGGATTTAATTTTGGAGTATCCTTCTCCTAGATGGATTGCAAGCCAATGCTAAGAGGTCCATCTCCCCTGTGACGAAACAGCTTTTTGCTTCGTTCGTGGACTTAGTCGCCTCGTACGACACCCTTATCCCATGTGAGGGTTATGCCGTGTGGTGGCCGGCTTTAGAATAGTGACAAAAGTGTAGGTGGTATGTAAATAAGTATATTTAAGAGCGGACATAAGTGTATGATGTACGCCGCACATTGGTCTTAACTCTTTACCGCATAATACGAAGTCAATATTATTGAACTCTATTGACAGCTATTAAAGTTCAAATTTCAACAAAAAAAATATTACATGGAGAGGGGTTATATGGATAACAGTAGGGCCGTTGTTGTTAAGACAGTTTCATATCCTCATGGATGAAATACGAAGAAAGAAAACGTCGGTTGACTGGCCTTTTGTAACAGTATATTTTTACTGCACTATGGCTAGTTGCTGTAGTATAGGTAATACACTCTATTAACCACTGAGAAGTTCATTTATTTAGCCAAGTCAGTGCCGTGAGCCTAAGTAATGGGGAACATTGCTCGTAGAACCGACTGTTGAGCAGATGATATGATGATGAATATCCCCCATAATAGCAATATGAATGCTTATGTCACTATAATAATAAGTATTGTAACGTTGCTACGTACCGTTATAACCACCATATGCAAACCGCAATGAGGGACGACAATGTCTAGGCGTATTCAGATTTAAAATCTGTTACTAATTTGATGTTAATACGATATTGCTCTCAGTGCATCTCGCTCGCGCTTATTTAGGGCTTAATGGATTAAAAAAAATACACGGGTATGCGGCCAAATCCGCCTACGAGCGTTTTTTTTCAAACAATAGTACACGATTGTTAACTGCATCGACCAAGCAGTGATTTCTTTTAGTTTTAGCCAGGAAAAGCAGATATATTTCCTCATCATCAATATTAAGAGGGCCTGGCCCTCTGTCGTTGCAGCCGCATTGATGTCACTTACTTACTAGTTTCAATAATACTCGAGATACGAGTAGGAAAAAACGAATTATTTCAGAATGTTAAAAACATTAACTTATAACGATTTGTGAAAACGCATCTTATTGGTAAAAGCAAAGAATAGAGAGTAACATCATGTCAATATCAAATCAACAGTCTATATTCAAATTCTGAATGCCGCTTTAGGTACCTATGCGTGCGCAAGCGCTGGTTTTTGCTGCATCGCACCACATAATACGGAAGAGTCTAGCATAAATTTAATATACCTATTTAGAGTTATGTAATGTTTAAACGATCATTGACTCAGTGAAATGGAAAGTACTTATGGCAATGGTCAACACAGGTGCTGTTGTACGTATACCTACTTATGTTTTTTTTGAAGTGAAAACTTCTTTAGCGGCGCTGAGGTGAGTTTTCACTTCTATCGGCACTCCCGGAGTGGAACCGTTGTTGCTTGTTTTTTTATTTACTACGAGTACCTAACTATGGATTCGTTATGTACTTGTATTGTAATCAACCATTACGCGCAATATCCCTGTATGTTACTAGTAAATGAAGGCTTAACCTATTAGGAATTATTAGTAATAATAATAATAGGCCTTTTCCATCTGTGTCAGATGTTTAAGCAGCATCCCGGTTACGACACTTGTGTTCGTGGCTGTAAAGCCCTATACGAGAGAGGATCCCTCGGCCACACACGCAGCAGGTGTATGCTCCCCCAGGTGGGCGGGGGTTGGAGGCCTGCTCGTGGCGCCTCATGCGTTTTTCTTTTAATGAGGAAAACCAGGCATCGTCGTGCTTGGATTGACCATCATGAATAGCACGACGCCACATGGGTCGGTCTTCGGCCAGTTTCTGCCATTGGTTGCATGAGATGTTAAAAGCAACCATGTCACGTTTCGCGCAATCTTTAAAGCGCAGCATTGGCCGCCCGACCGGTCTTTTTGCGCCCGCAACCTCTACGATTAAAAATGCGAAAATTAGGAAATTCGTAATGAGTCCGAAGGGATTGTTTTAAATCGACACGAGTTGCGAATTACAAATGTATTGTACAACGTTTTACAATACATAGAGCCCTTTACATTTTCAACATACGCACGTATAGTGCTAGTTACTGCACTAGGGCGGTAAATTAGCGCCATATATATTTATTCACCTATTACGAAATCTTAGACAATCTACTTTTCATTCAAAAGACATCATGTACTGCGTAATAAGCTTAGTTTACTTAAGGTTATGGCCGATTAAGTAAACGTACATATTTGCCACGACCAATGAATTATTAATATCGTAAGCATAGAGTTCAATTCACAATGATAAGACTGACTCGTGTCCGCTCAGTCCGCTAAGCTTCATAGCTTCTATTTGTTTTGGAGAGAGCGTACTCGCATGGCTTAACTTGATCTCTAAGATAAAAAGATAAAGTCTCTTTCAAAACATTACATAATTAACAATCTATCTTACCACCACCACCTCTCCTTGTATTAATTCGGAAATGGCACTATTCGCTCGGTCAGCTCGGTGTATTTACCTGGAATAGACAATTTTAAAAATTAGTAACTATATTAACATCTACTAACTAAAAAAATTTGTTTGTATGAGAGATACTATATAAAACTTAATGCATAATACTTTTTGCAAATATGTACTTCACGTATGGCTTCAAAAGTACACAGTTTATGTAATTGATGTAATAATCTTATATCCCTAACCAGTAGGCAATCAAATAAATAAAACTCAAAATACTTATACATAATACAGTCGTATTGGATCTGATTGAACTAAAGTTATTTTGTAAACATTCATTTAGCATCGGATATTTACGAAGTTGTTATTCATAATAAAGTCGGTCATGTGCAGTAGTCGTTTTCAGTGCTGTGTTAAAATATATTGTATATTACTAAAATTATTGTTATATACGATATTTCTTTTCAAAGTAAACATGTTTGCACTCCAACCTAAGTTTTTGGAGAATATTTTAATATAGGTAGGTAAATTAGAATAATAAACAGCGCAACGCAGCAACAGCGATGAACTATGGACATGGACTGGACAAGATTGAAATTATTAACAATACTGAGTTTTCAAAGTAAGTTGTATGCATTGGTACCTAAGTTGATAAGAGTTAGACAGGCTAGGTAAAGTGTTATATTAACTAGATTAACTAGTGAACATACAAATAGGTGTTGCAGCAAAATTAAAATGATTTTAGTAAGTAAAACCTAACTTTATTGTTGGTAAGGAGTGGGATAAGTGGCGTACACGCAGAAATGCCTATGTTCAGCATTGTGCGACAGGAGGCTAAAATGATGATGGTGATGGTGATAATGACGAACTTGTTGGTACAGTACACGCGTACAGGGCATATACATATAATAAGTCATTAATGGGAAGTATTACTGCAATGTTTTGCCGCCAGAGTGCAGCACTAGCGCCTTTCGTAAACCTTAGAGTCACTTAAACATCCTGCGCCTTAAACTGTTTTTTGACAAGTTTTCACAGACAATAAATTATGATATTGACACATCAAGGCGGTTTGTTTACAAAGGGCCTACAGGGAAACGCGAAATCTAAACTCAGCTATCTGCCTATTTATCGCTCGAATATGCAAGAGTGATAGAGAGGTTAGATAACAAAATTTCGACTCTCTCGTTTGCGGTAGACCCTTAGATTGTGGCTGATTGTGGGAGAGGCGCTCCCTACGCAGAGTTTCGTGTAATATTCCCTATTGCCAGTAAAAAATTAAACATATTCAACCAATGTCCACCAAATATTGCCGGTTTGCAGTTTGCATCGGGATCAAATGGGACAAGATCAGATGCTCGTTCGACCGGCAGCCCGTCCACGAAGGTTTGCTGCCCGAAGAACAGTTTGGACGATTCCCCTGGCTAGGCGTTATCCAGTATGACTTTTGTATGTATCTATTTTTCCTTGACATGACAAGTTACCTACTTGAAGTTGCGATAAGCAATTAAGGGCCAGTTGCGCCAACCACAGTTAACAGACTGATCAACGTCACGCAGCACCAGCAGAGATCCATGAAACTTCCCATGCAATAAAATTTAGCGAACGCTTTAACGGTGACAGACGGTTTGGTGCAACCGACCCTAAGTAAGTAATCTCGAGTTAATGCTAGTTGGTTCTTTTCCAATTTAACGCAAATAAGGGGGATTATTAACCCCGAGGCAGAAATATATTTCTCTGTAGAAATATTTAATTTAAACCAATTGCGGAGTGTCTTAGAAAAGGGCTTAATTCTGCATGAAACACAAATATAGGCCTCCATTCCAAAACTCCTCAATTCGCTAAACGATTTGTGATATAAGTATAGCCTGACCAGTAATATATGATAATTGTCAAGAGGGCGCTGTTATTCTCATGTATAGGGTGACAGTTCAGTGTAGTATGAAAAAAATAGTTCCAGTGAAATTCCGCAACATGGCGCACCCTCAATAGATCCTGGTTCACCTATACCTGCAAAGATTATTAAATAGATTTTAATCCAGTAGATGACACTAGTATCATTTTATCTAATGGTTCACCATCCGGAAGTATTAGGTAACCTTAACACGTAGAGTCTGTGCGGAAAGAGAAGAGTCGTGGAATGTATGGGGCCCAATACATTCCACGACTTTTCTCTTTCCGCACAGAGTCTATTAAAGTACCTATGATGTAAAATAAGGTATTTGTTTTGATTGCAGTCTACGCAGGAAGGATGCGTTACGCGCTCACCGGCGCCGTGCGTATCCACCCGTGGTACGCGCTTGCACCAGCTGAAGATGTCTTTAAAATTGACCGCGATACCATATCGTTAGTACCACCAGCTTGTCTGCTTACATTTATTTCAAGTATAATTAGAGACAAATTAAATTAATTTATAGAAATTCAATTTATGTAATAAATACGTTCCAGGAATGCCATTGCCATTAATGAGTTTTTATTTTCAATTTAAGTGCCGTGAAATTACGCCTTTTTACTTGTATGGGTATTTGTATAGTATGAAGGCCCTCCATTATGCGTGGTCCGACACGCAATTGGGCAATTTCAAACGGTTAAAAATGTTTTAACAGGAACAGCACACACTTCATAGTATGGCACAGCGCCGAGGTGAAGTACTATATGGGAGTACTAGACTACATACTTCACCACGAGTTTAGTACCAACATGACATTTGCGTCTTTAGCCATGATGGTACTGGTTCCGGATAAATACAGCAAACTGGGACATGCTGGTAGGTATCTTCTTTCTCGTTCCCTCAGTGCTGAGGATCGCGATCACATATTGTGATTTGTCTCCATTTTGTGCGGTCATAGGCCGATAGCGAATATGTCAGTGACAAACTCGTGGTAAGGCTACAGCAGCGTCAAACGAATCTGCTAGGAGCGTTTTATCGTGGTCGAGGCATTTGAAGTAGTGATTAGTCAATTAATCAAAGTACTACTACTTGTAGGTACTCGTTACCTGTTGAAAGAAAAGTATAGTCAGCGATAAAAACTTCAATCAAAAATGATTTGTGACAAAAACTTATTTATTTCTAGGACCCGCTTTGCCCATCTGCCTGCCCGCCAGAGGAACCGGCGCATTTAGAAACTTCTACGTTGTCAGAATGTCAGATGGTAATGATGGTATACATTCACTTGTATGAAATCGGTATTAATTCATTAGGTTTTTAGGGTTCCGTACCCAAATGATAAAAACGGGACCCTATTACTAAGACTTCACTGTCCGTCTGTCTGTCTGTCTATCTGTCCGTCTGTCTGTTTGTCTGTCTGTCTGTCTGTCCGTCTGTCTGTTTGTCTGTCTGTCTGTCTGTCCGTCTGTCTATCACCAGGCTGTATCTCGTTAACCGTGATAGCTAGACAATTGAAATTTTCATATATGATGGCAACAGAAATAGCCGCTATAACAACATGAAATACTAAAAGCGGCCAAGTGCGAGTCGGACTCGCCCATGAAGGGTTCCGTATTTAAGCGATTTATGACGTATAAAAAAAAACTACTTTCTAGATCTCGTTCAAACCAATTTTCGGTGGAAGTTTACATGGTAATGTACATCATATATTTTTTTTAGTTTTATCATTCTCTTATTTTAGAAGTTACAGGGGGGGGGGGGACACATTTTACCACTTTGGAAGTGTCTCTCGCGCAAACTATTCAGTTTAGAAAAAAATGATATTAGAAACCTCAATATCATTTTTGAAGACCTATCCATAGATACCCCACACGTATGGGACTGATGAAAAAAAAAATTTTGAGTTTCAGTTCGAAGTATGGGGAACCCCAAAAATTTATTGTTTTTTTTCTATTTTTGTGTGAAAATCTTAATGCGGTTCACAGAATACATCTACTTACCAAGTTTCAACAGTATAGTTCTTATAGTTTCGGAGAAAAGTGGCTGTGGCATACGGACGGACAGACAGACGGACAGACAGACAGACAGACATGACGAATCTATAAGGGTTCCGTTTTTGCCATTTGGCTACGGAACCCTAAAAACAGAATAACATAAATATTGAAGTGGGGCTCCCATACAACAAACGTGTTTTTTTTGCGCAATGGTTACGGAATCCGTCGTGCGCGAGTCCGACTCGCACTTGGCCGGTTTTTTTATCATACACGCATACATTTTTGGTCTAACATTTCAGTTACAGGTGCGTTGAGGAAAGAAGTGACTAAAATGGATCCCGTTCATAAGGATATTTGTAAAACATTTTATAAAAAAGCCGAGGTAAGTGTTCTTACATCGATAATTGTGCCATTCTCACCCAAAAGGGTACGTATTGTCGGTTGTCAACAAGGCGCTATTTCCATAGAACTTCAATTTGAAATCAACCTTATCAACAACCGACAATGTGGAACCTTTTAATTAAAAACGTCACAATTTTGTATCTGAATATTGAATTGAACTTCTTTAAAAATCAGTCATAGACATCATCATTAATATTCACCATTAAACTATACTACGACCATTATAAAAATGAAAATTTGTAACCTTCCAAACTTGATTTCTGATTTTCATCGTATAATTTAGGATAGGATAACCTTACGAAAATCCTGAAAAAATAACGGTTTCAGTTTTATGACTAATGATAATATTATGACAAGCAATGCATTATGACTTAAAACTTTATGGGAAACAAAGGGACCCCGGAAATTGTGTTATATTTGAATATTTAATCCAGGTTCTGTTTCTAAAATCTCCGCTAACCTATGCTGCACTTTTGTCCAAGCTGTAACGGAGACCTTCGCTAGCGCTCGGTCAATTAAAGTCTCTTTCTCTAGTTGGACTACAAAATGATGGCGCCAACGCACATGCTCTGCGCAGTGGCGCACGCGCAGGACGCGCAGCCCTGCGTTTGGGATGGCGGCGCCTTGTTAGTCTCTCGAGAGTCTGAACTGTATTGGACACTGGTAAGTAAATAATTAGTTTTTTTCTAGTTGTTTTTGAAATTGAAATGTATCTAATAAACCTGCTATTGTAGATACTCTAGAAACCACCAAAAGCAAAGATAAATGTGATGCATGCATCGCTGGTAAAAACCGTTGACAAATTCGCGCGTCATTGTGAATGACACGAGCTATTCATTTGATGCTTGGGCTTTTTTCCCTGCTAGGAGGGAATAAATAAAGGGGGCTAATTTCCTTATAGGTGATGTAAAAAGCAGTACGTGCGTGTCACATTCATAATTATGGTAGTAAAATTATTTCTTTAGCTTGATATTCTATTTTGGAATCCTTCTCTACGCTTGTGATTCTATTATTGAATCCTTTTCGCTTCGTTCAGGATTGAATTTACGCCCTCTCTCTAAATATTTCATTTTGCTCCCTTGTGGCACAACTTGCTGCTAAGTTAATCAGCTGATGATCATCATTTCTCCCTCTCTTCTATGACATAACGACAGATAGGGACAAACGACGATCATCAACTGATTAAGTTAGCAGCCGTTTACTTGGTTGCAGTTAGGTTTCAGCTCCCGCGGTCCCGGCTGCGGTGCGCCGGCGCGCTTCGTCGACGTCAACAGCTACATGGAATGGATCGACGCTCAGATTGCAGCCGCGTCTTATTACCAGTGCGAAGACTGTCTGTACCAGTGCTGCAACGCTGTTTACGCTCCTTCAGCAACAGCGAATAAAACGCTACCTTTTATATAAACACTACTTAACACGAAGATTGATGCTCAGTGTGTTTTTATTTACATAAATCAAACCGTCTAAAAGTGTGAGACCATCGAATACAAAGTGGTGGAATGTCCCCTCACAGAGTAGCATTCTTCAGCCAGGATATTAATGACTTCAACATCCTGGCTGGAGAAGCGGCTGTACCTGAGTATATAGGGCGAAATTTTAATTTTAATTTGTTAGTATAAGTTTTGTATCCATTGACATGTAACCAAGCCATACATATAAATACTTAGTGTGAAACTGCACGTGTTGATCTAAGTATCTATAACATTTATTTATCGTCGCTCCGAGGAATTTGCAGGGAACTATTAACATCAATAAAAATGTGGTACTGGATTATAAAGTCCAGACAGGAAACTAGCGTATACATTGTATAAACAGCAACACCCTTATTTAACTGTCCATTGGTGGACCTTATGCCTCTGGTAATAAGGTTTACGAACTGCATGTCAGTTAACAACAGGCCCATATCCCCTAGCAGCCCAGATGCCTAAGATATAAGGTCTTGTATTCCACTCATAGAGGTACAATAATATAGAGAAGAAACGGGGGAGGGGCCAAATGATCGAACGAGATTAGGGCTTCCAAATACCGGACTTCTCACAATACCGGTATTAATACCGAAACTGTCTTCATCAATACCGGGATCCCGGGATCCCGGTATTAATACCGAAACTGTCTTCATCAATACCGGGATCCCGGGATCCCGGTATTGGATATGAATCGCTTAAAAATATATAGTTTTATTAAAAAGGGGAATTAGAAAGGCTCACTGGAATACCAGATATATCCTAAAAGCTATTACAACAATAAACAATCAATGCCGCCATCTGCAATAATTTTATTTCACACTCCAGTTTGGCAATAATTTTATCCAATTTGTTGACTTCACCTCACCAGTCACATTTGTAGTCCAACTTAACCAACCAGACAACATTTTTTCAAATTTCCGTCAAAATTGCTTTGTCATTATTACAGTTATCCTTGCTCTTTCGTTTTATTTTTTGATAAAATTATAAGAAATAATTATGTTAATGTTAATGTCACTATCATCATATTCATCACTCACATAACTTCAGGATTCATCCACCACCAACCACCAAATATTTATCTGACGCATTAGACAACGATCTTGTTTCAATAAAAAATGCGGGCTAGAGACCAGTTAGAGTTAGACCAAGTAAAGTCTGCAACGATTTTGATTGCATACGCAGTACGCAGTGCAAGTGTTATTTGTACGTCATAATTTCATAGAAGTTTGACGTTTAATATAACACTTGCACTGCGCGTGCTATCAAAATCGTTGCGGACTTTTCTTGGTCTATTATTATTTATTATTATTGGGGTTTTGTGGGCCTTTGAGTGTCGCTTCGACCAAGCTATGATCTATTGTGACAGCCCTTTAAAGTTCACTACTGATGCCCGTTGAATCCAGGAAGCTCCAGATTCTTTGGGCCGTAATGCTCTGTACCTCATAGGGTTCCAGTATGTGTCGCCCTAGGTAGGTACTTCTTTTGGACATTAGTGGTCCGCAGGAACAGAGAATGTGCATAGCAGTCTCCTCTGACTCCTGACAGAACCTGCATGTCGCATCTTGTTTTTTCCCTATTCGGAACATGTGTTTGTTCAACTTGCAGTGTCCAGTCAAAATTCTAGTCACCGCGCAAGTTTTGTGTCTTTTGAGCCCTAAAAGCTCCTTAGCAGTTTTGCTGTTGAACCCTTTGATTAGAGCTTTCGAGTGTTCTTGTCCTCTGACGAACTTCCACCAATCGATTGCTCTCGCTTTTTCCATGTTGTTGAGCAGAGAATATGCGTCCCGTTTTGTGATTCCACAAAACGGTTCTGGGCCGACCAGGGGTGTGTCTGCGCCCTTCCTAGCAAGTTCATCCGCTTCTTCGTTTCCGTTAATGTCGGAGTGCCCTGGTACCCATCTAAGTATGACTTTGTTGGAGTTAGCCAGTGCATTTAGGTTTGATTTACAGTTCTGGACTAGTTTTGAGTTTGACTCAAGAGATTCTAGTGCCAGCAGAGCAGCCTGGCTGTCTGAGTTGATGTAGATATGCTGGTGTCTCAGGTTTCTATCCAGGTTGATCTCCGCACATTTGTTGATGGCGAAGACTTCTGCCTGGAAGATTGAGGCCTGTGTGCCCATGCTGACGCTAGCTCTGAGCTTAGGTCTCTCACCATAGATCCCACATCCTACATCATTGCCTTTCTTGGAACCATCCGTATACCAATTGAGGCTTCCCTCTTCGACGAACATTTGGTCGTTAGACCATTTGTCTCTAGGAGGTATTTCTACTGTGTACAGTTTAGTGAAGTGACATTGAGTGTGCGTGTCATCTGTGGGCATGCTAAGGGTTCTATTTGCAAAAACCCAGGCCTTTAGTTTGGTTAATGCTTGAGAGCGCCATTTTGGCCTGTTTAGCGTGCAGACTCTGTAGATGCACTGCTTGGCCTCCTTTTGCACCTGCAAGTGGAGTGGTATAATGTCCAGCAGTGCATCTAGGGCCGCCCCCGGCGTCGAGGAGAAGGCGCCTGTTGCTGTTAAACAAGCCGTGCGTTGCAGGCTGTTTAATGTGTCTATTGCTGTCTTTTGGCTGGTTTTGTTACACCAGACTGCGGAAGCGTAGGTGATAATTGGCCTCACTACAGCTGTGTATAACCACATAGCAATTTTGGGTCTTATGCCCCATCTTGCTCCTGCCATGCGACAGCATGACCACATGGCCATTTTCGCTTTTTGTATGATGTTTCTCAGGTGAGGGTTCCAAGTTAACTTTTGGTCGAAAGTGACCCCTAGGTACTTGACCTCGTCTGAGAATGATATTATTTGTCCATTAAGTCTTGGTTCTGTGAGCTTTTCGAGCTTCCGTTTTCTTGTGAATGGTACTATCACGGTCTTGCTCGGATTAATGGACAAGTCATTTTCTCGACACCATTTGAATATGGTGTTTAGAGCTCCCTGCATTATGTTCGATATCGTGTGGAGGCAAGGGCCTTTGACGATGACTACAAGGTCGTCGGCATATCCTTGTGTGTCATAGTCTTGGCCTGACATGATTGCAAGAAGTTGGTCCACTGCTAGGGTCCATAAGAGTGGGGATAGAACGCCTCCTTGTGGGCACCCTTTTGTGGTATAAAATTCATGCTCTATAGTATTGAGGGTTAGAGTGGCTACTCTATTGGAGAGCATGCTATGTACCCATCTGGTGGTGGTTTCGTCTACTCCCTTTGATTTCATACCATTAAGTATGGTCTCTGTGGGCGTATTGTCGAAAGCACCCTCGACATCAAGGAACGCACATAGAGCGGTTTGCTTGTCCTCTAGGGTTTTCTGCACCTTGTCAACCAGGTCAAGTAGGGCAGTCTCCGTAGATTTTCCCTTTTGGTAAGCATGTTGATTTACGCTTAGTGGTCTTTCCACAAGGTATTTGGCTCTAATGTGCTGATCAATGATTCTTTCCATCGTTTTGAGTAGGAACGATGTTAGACTAATCGGTCTGAAGGATTTAGGCTGTGAGTAGTCCTTTTTCCCTGCCTTTGGTATAAAGCGTACCTTGACCCGAGTCCATTTATCTGGTATAATACCCCACGAGAAGCTTGCTCGGAATATTCTGGCCAGATGTGGGAGGAGGAGGTCTTGTCCCTGCTGTAAAAGCGCCGGAAACACTCCATCTTCTCCCGCTGATTTAAATGGTTTAAATTTTCCCAATGCCCATTTAATTTTGTTTGGTCTAAAGATGTTAGTTGCCAAATTCCAGTCGATATTGCGTACCCTGTGGATTCGAGGGTTCCTTTGGGCGCAAAGTTGTGTATTACTGGTTGAGTACGAACCGGGGAAGTGGGTGCCTCTGAGCAAGTCCAGAGTTTCCTCTTCTGTGTTCGTAAATGTGCCATCTGGCCTTTTGAGGAAACCAAGATAGTTGGTTGGTGTCTTGGAGAGTATTTTGTGAATTCTCGCACCTTTATGAGTTTGGGCAATCTCTTCACAGAACCTTCTCCATGACCTTCTTTTTGCTTTCCTGATTTGTTTATTATATTCAGTCAACGCTTTACCATACCTTTCCCACCCATTCGGCGTGGTCGAGTGATTGAATATGCGACGTGTGGACCTGCGAAGGTTTTCTAACTTTTTGTTCCACCACGTCGTTGTGTTAGTAGTTTTTGCCTCTTTCAGCGGGCAGGCTTGTTCGTAGGCCCTACGTATGCCTTCAGATAATAAGTTAACTGCCATGTTGAGAGAGTCTTGTGTTTTTACATATTTTGGGACATCCTTTAGACGGTTTTCGAGGTCTGCCTTATAGGCTTCCCATGACGTTTCTTTTGGATTCCTGCGTGTGAGTGGTTCCCTACCTAGAGAGCCTTTAACACTGAACAAAATATGTCTGTGGTCCGACATTGAGTTTTCGCTACTGACCCGCCAGTCGGCTAGGCAGTTTGCCGCCTTTTCAGTAGCGAAGGTTATATCTAATACTTCTTGCCTAGCTCTAGTTACGAAGGTGGGCGTGTTGCCCTTATTCAACAAGTGCAGACAATTGGTAAAGATGAATTGGGATAGTAACTCACCCCTTTTGTTGATTCCAGTGCTCCCCCAGATGGTGTGGTGGGCGTTGGCGTCACATCCCACAATAAGTTCCGCCTTTTGTGCCTGAGCGTACTCTAGCACTTTAGTCAGTTCTTCTGTGGGGTCTTGCTTCTCTCCGGGCAGGTAGGCGGAGCAGACTATTACCTTGAGTGCTCCTCTCCCTTTGAGATCGACGTAGGCAGCTACTTGATCTTCACTGCATAGTTCTGTAACAGGCAAGAAGTTAATATTTTTGTTAAATACGATGCAGGCTCTCGGTTTGGTTCCTTTTTCGTAGATTAGTACCTTTCCTGCTCTGTTCAGTCCTGATGCCATGGACTTGGTGTT
Source organism: Cydia amplana (assembly GCF_948474715.1). Taxonomy (NCBI): domain Eukaryota; kingdom Metazoa; phylum Arthropoda; class Insecta; order Lepidoptera; family Tortricidae; genus Cydia; species Cydia amplana. The sequence goes on from NC_086082.1 coordinate 16,557,677, forward strand.
GATCCATGGTTCTTGTATGAGGGCGATGTCCAGGCCATTTTCGCCAAAAAGTTTTTCAATGACCGCTGTGGCCGCTATGGCGTGGTGGAGATTGGCCTGGAGGAACATCACCCCCCTACCCCCGATTGCGTCGTTTTTATTTGCCACCGCGGTGGGCACTGGTGCGCCCTTGGTGGCCCCCTCTGTCCCCTTTACCCCTTGGGCGGTTGTTGCCCCTGGATCCTCCCCGGTTGGCGAGAAACCGCTGCAAGCCCGATGGTCCTGGTTTGGGATTGGATGTTGAGGAAGCCGCCCGTTTTGGACCTGAAGGCACCTTTCGGGCAGGCTTTTGGGATAGGGTGGTGGGTACAGTAGGGTTTGCATCCTGCGGTGGTGGGTCTTGGGACGGTTGAGTTTCTGGCTGTTGGGTCTTTGGTTGGCCCTTTAGCCGAAACTGGACCTCCCGGAAACCTAAGTTTGCCTTTAGGCCCTTTTTTTGTAGACTCTTCACCGACATGTCGTCTAGAGATAGGGTTACCATAACCCCACTCTTCTCGACTTTGGTGTGGAGAATCTTCCAATACTCTGTGTACAGCCCCTGGTTCTGTGCATAGAGTAGAGATAGCGACTGTCTTACCTTGGAGTCGTCTATCTCTGGGATAAACACCATCCCTATATTAGGCTTGGGAAGCTCATTTTCAGGGATGACCCCGAGGTTGGCTTCCGGCCACGGTTTTAGGGAAGGTGTTATTTGTTCAAGCCAGGCTTTTGATCTTTGGTCACTACAGGTGATGAGTAACCAGCCTGGCTTGTATGCGTAACCCTTGAACTTTGGTCCCTCGTCCATCTCCAGAGTCACAATCTTTTGCAAGATGGTGTTGCAGAGGGTCTCCAATTGCGCGACACTCATCGGCTTGGAGTCCTTGATTCCGACTCGGACTTGGCTGAGGACCTCGTTGTAGGGTTGTGGCGGTTGGGGTTGGGTTGGGGGGGTCACAGTCACCCTTGGGTTCTTGCAGCTGTTACCCTGCGGTGACTTCTCCTCCGAACGCGGCCGTTTGGTCGATTTTGGTTCAGGTCTGGAGTGTGTGGACCCGAACTTGTGCCCCATCTTTTTAAGCTCCGCGAAGCTCTTTGCGGACAGTTGTAGCGCCTCCTCATGCGCAATTCCCAGTCCTCTAAGAGCTTTGTAGCGGCCCTTCGCAGAGCCCGCCAATTTCTTGACGGACTTACGTGTTTCAGGGTTGGGAGCCTCCGTTGGGTTGTTTGGGCAATAAGTATCGCTCCTTTCAACCGTGTCGGCGCTCTCCACTCCCTCCATGGCTTGCTCCGATGTTTGGGCAGAGTCTTCCGCACCTACCATCAGGGGCATTAGTTCCTGGCATAGGTCTTCCAGGGTACCTTCAGTTTTTTGTTCTTTAGCGTTCTCCATACAAATCCCACGAGAAGCTAGGGAAAAATGTGGTCAGTTTCCAGCAGAGCCCCGCTTGCCGGAACAAGGCTAAATACACCTCGAGGTCGCCCGGTATCGAGGGTCATCGTTAGCGACTGAGCTCCCCCTCAGCCACGCATCTCTCGGCACGATTGGTCCACCTTAGATTGGGGTTTTTTAATAGAGGTTGTCTCCTCTTGGAATGGAGTAGGAGTGGTGGTGGGAAAGGAGGATCTGGGGTTTGCATTCCGGGTCCTAAATGTGCGGAAAAGTTATTCCACACATTCAGGCTCCGGACTGCAAACCCCAGGAGAAGGAAGATTGAGACGGGAATAAAGACAGGAAGTGACTTGGATCATGGGATTAAAGATGGGATTCTAGGGTAAGGAAAGGAACACCTGGCGGGTGGGGGTGCCACATCACTTGGCGTGGCCCACGCCAGGCGGGGCCCCCATGCGCGTGCTATCAAAATCGTTGCGGACTTTTCTTGGTCTAACTCTAGATGCGTCTGACGTCTAGTAAGCTTTCTCATACAGCCGAATATAATGGATTTAAAGGGTTTATACTGCGCATTTCCCTCATTTTTTAAAATACCGGGATCCCGGTATTGCCTTTAAAAATACCGGTATTGAAAAATTCGTTTAAAAAAGACGGGATCCCGGGATCCCGAAATACCGGGATCCCGGTATTGGAAGCCCTAGACGAGATACACTTATAGAACTTTCAGTAGGAGTAGCAGAGAAAGCGGTATTATTGCTTGTCCTTGTCACAGTATCACTTTTTGTTTGTTCCCTACCATAAATTTAGTATGGTTTATGGTGGGCAACAAATAACCCGACCGAATTACGTAGATTGTTTTTGGTATATTGTCAGGAATGTTAAAACGTATTTTTAATATTGTCGCATTGCGTATGTTTTGTCCCTCACGGAGGCACGCGTATACCACTTCTATAGGATGCTACCTTCTATGATTCCTCGGTATTTTTTTGACAAATCAGAGTTGCATTTGGCATGTTTTGTTTTTTGGGTGGCTAGAGGATATAGTAACTTGACTTAACAATGTGAGTTGTCTTAGGAAACTATTAATCAATGACTATATAGGATGTTATGAGGGAAATCATTCGAAAGAATAAGAAAACAGTAAACAGTTTAGTTTCCGCATAAATTTAGGTTTGTAACCCACCAACGATACACTATTGCAGTCAGTGTTTAAGATACTGCTGTTGTGGTGTCAGTGTCATATTTTGCGGTAATATGAGGAGAGTTTGTGAAACTTGACTCCTGTTTCCTATATTTAACGATATATTTTATGATGGTAATAAACCGGTATTCATTCAACTTCAATCTGTAAAACAATAACAATAAAGAATAGGTGTTCAATATGAAATTGTTTGACATTAAAGTGTTTTTAATTGTGGTATCCATACAACGTAAGTTAATTTGGTTCATTTATGATATATAATTGTGTTTCAGTGACGATAAAAATATGAGATGTAATTATGCTTAAAATTATTGGTACGGTCTTATAACAGAATGTTTTTACTTTCCAATTTTCTCTTATTGTCTGGTGCCTCTCATAATGATAAAAGGTTCATGTGACGGTTTGATTCTAGTACCTACACATATAGTATGTCTTTAATTGGTGCGGATACGCTGAGTCAGGAGGGATTCATAGGTAACTTCTTAATTCTCTATTGTTATAAAAAAAAATAAAAAAAAATAAGTTACAATTAAACATGTAAGGTTAGAAGAGGATTAGAGAAACACCGGTGCGAGGGTAACACTTGTAGGGCATCATTGCCTCGAGCAAAATAAACCCTTACTTTTACCCCCACCACAGTATAAATATTAGTACTAAATAGGTACAGAAGATTTACTCTCTAACAAAACGCGTCTATTACGACGACAGATATGCCCGCTAGATGGCGTAAGCGCGAGCAGACGTCCGTTCCGTAGCAGTCCGCGGCAACTGCTGTGGCTATATTGGCTATAGACACCAAAATTGATGTGCATGTACTTGTAGCGACGCGACGAAATCGCGGAGTGAGCCACGCCTGCCCCACTTGACTTTATATTTTTTCAGTATGCTGTGGTTATGATTGGGATAAGATCCGGTGCTCAAAGGACTGGGCGCCCGTGCAGCCAGGGCTTCTGCCCCCTGATCAGATAGGACGGTTCCCCTGGCTGGGGGTCATACAACACGACTTCTGTATGTATTTCCATGTTTTGTACCTACATATTAACTTTTAACAAAGGAAAACATTGAGACATACAAGAAATTCATAAAAAAATTATATACATTTTTTTTGGCCCGAAGTCGTTTGGTCTTAAAATTTCGACTTCTTTATCCTTAAGTTCAATAATCAAGGATGTTGAGGTTATCAACTTATCACAGTTATTAACGTATACAACTGATCGTTACTCGTCTTCATAGAAGTTCTTCCCTGATAAGAATATCCGACCATCTTTCCCATCGCAGACTCAGCAGATACGATGCGTTACAGCATCACTGGGGCTGTGCTCATACATCCCGAATTTGCGCTTGCGCCAGCCGAGGACATGGCTAAAATAGACAAAGACATCCTTAGGTAAGATATTAATTTTTAATGTAATAGCAGCAGATTTACGGGCTACCACTATAATATGCAACGAGGACGTAGCTGTAGGTAGGTACATCAAGTGGGTATGCACTTTTGCAGCTGGGTGTACAATGTTCTCGTCACTATTGCTGCATAAAAAAAGTAAAAGTATGTTTTACACGCGACAGATATTTCTGACAGCCACCGGGTACAGTCACCTGCAATTATATTTTCAAAGGCATTTGTTTTTGAGATAAAATGCTTATTTTACTTTTTCCTCAGGAACAGCACATACTTCATAGTGTGGTACAGTTCGGCGGTGAAATACACCATGGGAGTGGAGGATTACAAGCTTAACCAAGAGTACGAGACCTTGACGTATGCTACCACTGCTCTTGTGAAAATTGTCAGAGATAGGACCATCGAGCTGGGAGAGCCAGGCAAGTTCTTGTGTTCTTGGCGCTCATATTTGGCTCCTTAAAGGCAAAATGGCGTCTATTAGTTCGTCATCTTTTTTCTCAATGCTAAATAACTCACGTTTGCAATCTCTTGGAGATGTAAAAAATATATACAAAAAATTTCAGCTCTCTAGCATTATCTAAGCCGAAACTACGGAGGTTCGAAAATACGACGAACCGTGCCGAGAAAAGATATGCACTGCCTTTTGCCCTGCCTTTTCTCTTAGCGGGGGCACGGCCGTGCCCCCAGATAAGTCAAGGTAGGGTAATGAAAATATACGGCCGTTTATACCTCATATTTTAACTGAAATTTTAATGAGAGTAAAAATTTACTTGGACACATTGTAAAAAAAATTGGCGGTAGGGCAAACAGGTACCATTTCTTAGCTATGCCGTAAGAGTATTTTTGTGTTTGCATGAATTTGTATTTCAGGTCCGATCATGCAAATATGCATGCCTATTAAGGGAAGCAGTGCTTTTGGAAATATTTACGCCATTAAAATAACAGATGGTAAGCATAATTCACAATATTGACAAATTCTGTTTTAATTAAGTATTGACATGAGGATTGTTTCTAAAGAAAGTGTATTTGTGTATGTATAATATTGTGTTCGGTATAATTGCCGACCTAATTAAATTACCTGTATGGTGTTGTTTTTTTGTATGGACAGAGTATGGAGACTTCCAGAAAGAAGTAATCACAATGGATGTCGTCGACGTCAAGAATTGCGACTTATATGATGAAAAAGCCGAGGTATAATACATTTCAGGTTTACATAGGTCAGGTGACTCTAACTCCGATTTCACGCACAGAAAATAATGAGTTTTTAACTCAAACATTTTTGAGTGTTAAAAACTTAAATCTTATATTTACCCTACCTGACCCGATAGCGAAATCTACATTAGTTGTAAATTCTTGATACAATTTTCTGCACCTAACTTTTGTTTGTTTGATTATAAGGATTACCAACAGAAGATAAAATTAACATATTATAAGTTAGGTACATGCTATAGAGCTAATTTGTAATTGAGTTTTGAGGCAATCACATTGAGTTAACACAAAAAAGCTGCGTATAAATTAGAATCTGTACAAATTAAAACTAATTGAAAAACTTTATGCTACATTAAATTTTATACTTGCAGAAAATTAATCTTCAAGTACCTATCAAAATTTGTAAATATCCCAACAGAAAAACTATTTTATTAAAAAAAAAAAAAAAAAAAAAAAAAAAAAATTTAATCAAGACATTATTTTCATTTTAATTCATGGGAGTAGTAAAAACAGTAGATGGCGTAACACCATCGACCAAAGTTATCTTTCAGCCGGAGTTAAAGATGCTGGCGCCGATGTACCCGATCTGTGCGTCGGCGCAGGGCGTGCACTTCACTTGCTTCATGGACTCGGGCGCCGTGCTCGTCTCTAGAGACTCCAACCAATATTGGACGTTGGTAAGTATAGTAAAGGAAAACCCAGACGCAGCTTTCTAGACCAAGTGAAAGAAAAAGTGGGGGTCGTGTCGTATCAGAAAGTCAAAGAGCTGGCGCAAGATAGGGAATGCTGGAAGATACTCCACCGACAAGAGAATAACTCTTAAGTTAATGATGATGAAGTATAACCCATATATATGACTGCTATAGTTATTAGCCACTACAGAGTAACAGGCATTTCCTAACAAATCAGAAAGAAACAAGCCAAAACAAGTCTGTTAAAAATAAAAAAAATACCAAATGCGTCTGCGATCTAGTAAAAAAAAGATTTGTTTAGCGAAAAGACTATACAATAATACAAAAAACGTATAGAACGCCAATGGTTGATAGTTAGATAGTGACTGTGGTGCCGTGACCACGATTTTTATGCAGATATACCGATAAAATAGAAATCGAATCCGTATCGTGTTCCGATTAGGAAAAAGTAGAAGAAAAATGGCTTTGACTCGAAATTTTTTTGGACTTTGTATGGAGGGCCGACTAGGACGACCCACCCCATAGAAAAAAAATAATGTTTTAGTGTCCAAAAATTATTTCCTCTAATTATCCCCTATAAGAAGACGATACGATTCCCACTATTATTGTTACAACATGTATATCATCGTCTAGTACCCACAACATATGCCTCATTGAGCTCACTGTGAGACTAAATCGATTTGTGTAAGATTGCACCATTAATTAATGTGTATGTTTATAGTTATGTAGTTTAATAGTAAATTATTGTTATATAGTTAGGTTTCGGTGTACGTGGACCCAACTGCGCGGCGCCTGCGCGTTTTATCTACCTCATGAGCCAGATGGAGTGGATCGAGTCACAAATACCTGCGTGAGATGTTTGAAAAAAAATTTTGTGTGTAGGCAGTTTTGTGTATACGATTGAGTTTTTGTTAAATAAATGTGTGACTGTTCACAATTGACTTGTTTTATTTTACGATGAATCATATTTACAAAATATCACACAATGGGATTGGCCGGTCAAAGTATTCTACGGATGGATTCATGAAAATTCATGTTTTTTTTCTTTAATTTTAAGGCCTAGATGCTTAAGCCAAATCTGATAGAACAAAACTTGTGACTGGTAAAATCTATGCTGGCGCCATCTATGCAAGCCTTTGACAGTAGCCAACGCTATTAAATTCGAATGGCGCAAAGCCTAAACTTGCCGTACTAAGCGTCCAAAAAAAATATAAAGGAAGAAAGTTGTAATAGCTGGACAAAAATAGATATGTCTATGTCTCTATATGTAAAACACAGATTATGGCAAATGATTTGAAAGTAAACTATATAGGTAAAGAAAGATATAAGCATATGAGTATCACTACGTGGAAAAGTATTCGAGGGTGGCAGATAGGTACCTACTTTTGGCGCGTGGTTTCATCTTCCACTTTTGTTGCTGACTGTACGTTGCGTACTTAATATTAACAATTCACACCAATTATATTGAAAATTACCAATAACACATTGAAAGGAAATCCCATGTATATTTGAAGAAATAAAGATTAAACAGTGGCCATGTTTTATAAACTTTCGTCAAACATTTCCATTTGAGCCCGCCAGTGAGGAAGGAGATTTCACGTTCATGCGAAGTGTTAAAAGGAGTTTTAAATGCTTAATATGAAATAATTCAATGTAATTCTGTGAAACATAATATTAATAATGCAAAGGAATATTAATATAACGGATACGATTATACTATATTACATAACCATCATATATATTCACGGTAAGTTTCATAGTTGTTTTATTTTTACACGACTGCCAAAAAAAAGAGTGTAGCAACAAAACGCAGATGGTTTTTTAACAATGTATCTTCTGTTCCTAAAAGAAATAAAGTTAAGTTTGTTTCTGACTTCTATCGCCGTAGTTTGTATATAGCTTTATACATAAGTATACTCAGTAAGGTTAGTAAGGGATAAGTTCGCCTTTGTACTTCTTACTAATTGTATGTTATTTTTAATATGTCTTTTTGTACAATAAAGAGTTTACTACTACTACTACTACTACTCACTACTTACTAGACATATACCTACTAGGCATATATACTTACTAGAGATCAAAATCAGTGCAAGGTTTAAAAAAACAATTTTTGTCTGTTCCAGCCTCCAATGCCGTGAAATGGGACCCAGTACCGTGCTCAGTAGACCGTGCCCCGATAGTAGAAGGAGTGTTGTCCCCAGACCAGATGGGACGGTTTCCCTGGCTTGGAGTTATACAGCATGACTTCTGTAGGTACACGTCAGATTGGCAGTTATTATTGTCAAATGGGACCAAGTACCGTGCTCAGTAGACCGTGCCCCAATAGTAGAAGGAGTCTATAGATAAGCGGTCTTAAGCATGGCCGCACACGCACGTAATTTTAATTAGATTTCCGACCGGAATGACAGGTGGGAACGGGATGTCGCTCTACAAACGCATAGCGCTGTCTCGCTTGCACATGTCATTCCGTACGGAAAATTCCGTGTGTGTGTGGCCAGGCTAAGTGGCACTTCTGTTAATGCTTCAATCAGGTTTTAATTACAGACTTATACGGTAAAAAGCGGTCGTTCAGCGTGACGGGTGCGGTGCGGATCCATGCATCCTATGCGCTTGCACCTGCCGAGGACATGGCCATGATCAACCGGAAAACGATCGCGTAAGTTTTAACCCTTAAATGCATAGTGATGCATTTATACACACAACATAAACATCAAATGTTATGCATTATTAAACAAATTCTATTTGTTCTTGTATATTATTTCAATAGTAAAACTAATAAATTTTCCGAATTATTACATAAATTTACGCAGTATTTTAATTTATAAAAGTTACATTTGTTTATAGACGAAATGTCGGAAAACTTGGAAAAACCTGGAAGTTGATGATTTTTAGTATGTGATTTTGGGCAGATTTTTCGGGGTTTGGAATTATTTTATATTTACAAATTTTATCATAGGAACATCACAAATAGTGTACCTTTCTGTTGGCAGTTAAGATTTTTCCTATACCCCTTACTAATAGCTATATATTTCCAAAAATATGATTTAGACTATGCAACTTTTAACACTGATTTCCCAGTGAAAATCGATGATATATTTTTTTTTACTATTTTTCCTAGAAACGGCAAACAATTATGTGATATATATATTAATTTCGGGCAAAACGAAAAAATCATGTATTTAAGGGTTAAGATGTGCTGCACCCAATCGCCAACGTCTCTTGTCAACGTCATCGTTGTTTATTATGTACCATTTGCTCAGACGAAGATAAAGATAACACTGATTTAAACTTTCACGATTTTTACACATTATTAAATTGTACACCGGGACTTAAGCCCTACCTACCTATCTAAGTTTTAAGATTTACCTCCGACGTTTCGAGGACGGCGTTGTCCCCGTGGTTTCGGAGAAGACTGGCTTAAGTTGACATCAGCATCTTCTAACCGCGCGAGTTTTTCGAACTACCCGCACTTGGTCTTGTTTATCAGCTTGAACGTTTTGCGCACTAGGGATGTCACTCTGTCGACACACAACACTAACGATATTCGATTTATCGACTGTCGATATTCGTTTACATTTACATTTACTAATGACTGGATTCCATGTGGATGACATCTTGAAACCCTCGTCCCGATTAAAATTACTATGTTTTTTGATTTCAATGGCTTCCCGTACTTTCCTGCTGTAGAAATGACTATCCGTTGACAGGATTTTTGGGTTATGCAGCTCAATCCAGTGGTTTGGTCCTGACTCCCTTAAAACTTAGATACGCGATTAAGTCCCGGTGTACAATTTAATAATGAAGATAAAGGTAGTTTATTCAAGTAGGTATATTACAATGCGCTTATGAACGTCAAATAAAGCTGCACCGTCTCCAACCCTACACCTCTGCCTCGAGAAGATTTAAATCCCCCCTCAATTGCAGGAGGGGTATCCCAATATGGGACCGGCAACAAGACTTTGACAGTTCTCAATCTATGAAATGCCAGCCGCCGCCGCCGTATTGAGCATTATTTACTTCGTTCACTTATTATGAGTGTTGCAAAGCAAGTCTTGGCTAGCGCGCGTCCAAGTAGAGTTGATAGATCGAATACCGTACCTACCTCTACTTTTATCAGTATCACTTATTTTCTGTTTTATTCCGGCAGCAACACCACACATTTTATAGTATGGCACAGCGCCGACCTGAGGTATTCCATCGGAGTAGAAGACTATATCATGCATCCCGAGTACGAAGACCGGAGGACCTACGCCACCACCGCGCTGGTTGAGCTCATGATTGTGGAATCCAATCAAGTTGGGCACCCAGGTGAGTAATGGTGAAGCCACAAGTTCTCTGTCCCGTTTGGTGTTTTCGTGATGTTCTTCGGTTTCTAAGTGAGTTTTCGCGGTCTCTACTAACTAACTGACTATTGTGAATCAGCGATCCAAAAAATGTCCTGTGGAAACATTCGCAACTGACGCAGATCCACCTCAACATTATTGTCTCCCCGTGACACGGGCTGACCCATCGAGTGGCGTACAGCCGGTTCCGGTTCCGGCCCAAAATCCGTTCTTCTGATAGCCCAATCTTTATCCATTAGGTATCAAAATGTGAATGAACTGGCGACAGTTTTTGTCAATGAATTATTGGCTTTGACCAACTCCTCAATCACGCCATTCTTTCGGATCTCCCAGGTGTTACTATCAGAATAAAAATAATAATTTTAGATTGTGATCGAAGCAAGCTACATTTACTTGAAAGTGTGTGCGATTGTAGTCGTTAACTTGCCCTAACCTAATGTAGCAAAACTCGAGCTTAAACTTCATTTAAAAAAAATAGCTTGAGGATCCGCCAACATATGACCTGATGCCACGTGTGCCATTATTCCAGCCCCTGTTCTGCCAATCTGCTTGCCCGCCAAAAACCACCCTTCCTTTGATAAGATCTACGTCGTGAAAATGACTACCGGAGGTGAGTTTAGATTGGACGAACTGAAAAATTTACGATTTCCAAATGTTATGTGATTTAGGCAGAAAAAAGCAGGTTTAAGAAATGATTTTGTGGATCATTCAATTTAAGTTTGTGCATACGAATGAATGTTGCCAACTGCCTCAATTATGTTAAGGTTTTGTTGGCTATTTTATAGTTAAAGGATATTTTTTGTGACAGATGATGGCCAGATTCTGAAGGAGATATTCTCAATGATAGCCATTGACAACAAAGACTGCGACATGTTCTATGAAAAGGCTGAGGTAAGCTTAGGTTCTTTTCTTAACTAAGTATATAATTTTGCTTGAAATCCAAATCGATTGGAGTTGAGAGTTGTCAATCTTAAGTTGCAGGGGCCCCAGCACTGGGCACATTGTAAGTGTAACCGAAGGCTGCTGGAGTAGATAATAGATTCTTGAGTGGAAAAGTTAACCAGAGGATTCAGCAATACTGATTAACAATCTGGGTAAAAACAGCACTTCTTTAACCTAATTGGTTTGCTACAGCTGGATTTCAAGATGATGTTGCCCTCTCAGCCGATTTGCGCGGCTACCCTCGAGCAACAACCGGCCTGCATATGGGACGGCGGCGCTGTATTGGTCACAAGAGAGCCGGATAGCTATTGGACACTGGTAAGAACTTCAACATGATGTTGTCTCAGCCGATTTGCGCGGCTACCCTCGAGCAACAACCGGCCTGCATATGGGACGGCGGCGCTGTACTGGTCACTAGAGAGCCGGATAGCTATTGGACACTGGTAAAGACTAAACGTCTCGATCCTTGACTGTGTAGTACGGAGTTGGCGCAGTATGCGTTATGAAGTACTGAACTAAAACGGCTAATGTGTCAACGCTTTACACTTAACTCATTTGGACATCGTGGCAGCCATCTTTATTTCTTTAACCATCGAGGATATAAGGGGCATGGCACACTGCGACGTGCGAATCGGACGCAGTGCCACGCCCCTAACTGACTCACGTTAGACCGGGCCGTGACCGGGCCGGAGCTTCCGGAGCTTACTTTACTATGACAGATGACAGATCACGTGATGCTTTCCACAGAAAGAGAAGCTCCGGAAGCTCCGGCCCGGACACGGTCCGGTCTAACGTGAGTCATTCTTTTAAGGTAGTATAAGAATAAGATGTAAACCATAATATATGAAATGTGAAATCAGAATGCCCATGCTGAAAGGAACTTCTACCTGATATTAAATTCTTAGGAACTGTCAAAACTCGGGAACGGGTCTGCCTGACGGTTGGCAACGTTTTTATCAGAATAATCTGTGGAATTTACCTTTTGTGCTAAAAATACATTTTGGTAATTGCGTAGGTAAAAAAAAACATTCCCTATGTTTTGTATCTAAATTGGCTGAATTAAAGTTTATTTATCGTATGTTATAGTTAGGTTTCGGCGTGCGCGGGCCCGGCTGCGGGGCCCCTGCGCGCTTCGTCGACGTACAAAGCCAGCTGCTGTGGATCGACCCCCAGGTCAGCGCCACTACGTAAACTGAGGAGTAAGGACTTTAGCTGACAGATTGCAATTACGAAATGTAAACCGGTTTTTAGTTGCAAAAAACCGGTTAGTAACAGGTTGTTAACCGAAATATCATAAAAAACCGGTTTACATTCCCTAATTGCAATCCGGTTTACCCGGAATTCAAATACATGGATTGTATCGCGATGCGGAATCCGTTTTTTTAACTATACCTACAACAAATAGAGTGAAACTATTCACTAAAGTACTCAAATAGAATATGAATATGACTTAAAAGTTAAGCCAAATGAAGGCACTTTCTTTAGAGTCCATCCAACCTATCTCTGCAGTCTGTTCACCGACTTTGATACAACAAAGTCTGGCGGTTGTCACACTGAATGCGATTCGCACGTCGCTCCGATGTGCGAGCAGGATGTCGCTGTAATACGCGAGCGAGCGATAATAATATGAGAGCGTAGGTAACTACTTACGTTTGTATGGAGGACCGAGCAGTCACCATCCAAATTTATGTAACCTTTAATTTCGTTGAAGTTAGGTCGAAACTCGAAATTGAAACACAAATTACATTCATAACTTTATTTGCATTGCTTTATTGCGTTCAATATCACTTTATATATAATAATATTAGTGCATTTTCACAAAGCAAGTGCACTGAAATCTTTACTGGCCGGGGTGGGGTGGGGAAGTACCTGCATAGATTTAACACACCGTCAAATTGTCTAAATGTATGTTTGAGCGAGACAGCGCTGTGATCTCACCGAACAATGCTTTCTACTTCACCGGGTAAGAGACAATTCAGTTACCTACATTAACGTGAAAAATAGGCCAAGTTATAATGTGCTTTTAAAATCAGTAGGAGCAGATTTTTTTTTCAGACCGTGAGTTTAGATACATTATGCATTACGTCCAAAACTTGCAGTCCTTTAAATACAAATATGTACCTAAGGTAACTAGTCATTCAAACATTAAATAATAAATTTTATTATAACGAACGAGTTAAGTCCGTTAGTTCAAATATTTAATATTGTAAGAGTGACTGTCAATTTATCAAAATTACGCCAATCCTTGGGATTATTTGCCAAGCGGACTTTAAAAGATGTTTACAAATTGCAGCGTTGCTTCGCTCCGCTTTCTCTTCAGACTTGGCCGGGCACACTATTCCAACGTACCCTTTATGATAGCCGTAAAGACCCACGCAGTTTTAACCAAGTTCATGACAATTTATGTGCTGTCGGACGTCTAAATATGGATGTTAGATTCAATGGAGCTTTGTCGGTATTAGATGTGGGTTTATGTAATAAAATAACACAGGTCAATGGCATTGCAGTTATGTTTATAATCTGGTTTATACAGGGAACCCTATTTCTAATAACTAAGGTGCATTGGGGTAACATAGAATGCGAGGTAATATTGAAAATTGCTTATAAGAAACTTGAAGCACATTCTACCGTAAGCAAGATGCCATCATAAAAGCGTTTCAGTAACGTAAGTGTTGCTAAAGTTCAATGCACACACACCAATGCAATGCTGGAGCCTTGTGTATTGAATTATTGAGAAGAATTAAGTGTTTCTGGTTATAGCTATTTTCAATATCATGCATCTCACTTTCGAAGTTAACCCAATACATCTTATTATGAAACATTTTTAAAATGTACTCGTATAGTATCCTTATTACACGACTGCCCAAAAAAGCAACGTAGGTATTGTTTTTTTACTTTATACATGTCTATTTTACGTCCCCGATACTAAAATATGTAGTTTGATTTGATTGCCCAGTCAAGATTGCAAGTAAAGGCAATCATACCGCTTTTGTATCTATTTTCTACCGATTACAATGTCAAATTGGTCAGACAGTTCGAATCAATCGAATTGTAATACGTAGATGGGCGTTTTCTAAAATAAATATCGAAAACCCGATTCTTTCAAATCTGGACGTTCTTGGGCTCATTCTACTCAGAATCGACAGCACTCTCCATTCTACCATTAAAAAAAGATGTCCCAAAATTTTGTATGAAAATTGTACATTCCACTACGTCACGTTACATACAAGTGAAAATTTTTCTCATACTAAAAACGTGACGTAATGGAATGGACATTTTGGGACATCTTTTTTTAATGGTAGGATGGAGAGGGCTGTCGATTCTGAGTAGAATGAGCCCCAGAACGTCCAAATTTGAAAGAATCGGGTTTTCGATATTTATTTTAGAAAAAGCCCAGATAGGGTCGGGTAGAGTAGAGTTTCAAATTCTCTATGTTTTTACATAGGTATTTATAACACATACATATATCTAATATGCGATTACGTATATCGGCGTCTAGTACCTACCCACAAGTCACAACACAAGCCTTATTAAGTTACCGCGGGACTAAAATATCCTACGATAGTTGTCCCATAACATTTATTTATTTGGTCAAAGCTCTACGGTCTGACAGTTATGATTTCCTGATGCAACATCAAACATTACGTAAGTAAATAACACCAGCGCACTGCGTTTGCGCACAAATCGTCGTTAACTTCCAAGATGGCGGCGCTCTTGGAATCGATCTACAACCGGCAAAAACTTGAATTAATTTCGAGTCGTAATTTATATTGGGACGTTGATATCAATCTTATTTCATGTTATGTGTCTACTATGCAAATATAGAATGTCATGTTTACTGTGATTTATTTATATCACCTAGTTTAGTTTGCCTGGTTTTATTATATCTATTCGAGAATATATTTTTTTAAAGATTGTTGGATGAGTTCTCAAGTGTATACGTTTAGTGTAAAAGCGTAACCATAACTCTCTTGTTGAAAATAAGTTTCTACTTTTAAATAAAAAAAACATACGAGATTTCTAAAAGATTTCTTTACTTACATTAATTATGTATATAGGTTCTTATTTATTTACTTATCTTTAAAAACAAACCATAAAAAAGGCAGAGTGAATGCCATATTAAGGCATCACTTTACATAAAATTAATTATTTCTAGCTTTAAAAGTACATAAATGCAAAACACCTTGATATATGTATAACTATAACATATGAAAAAATCAATCAAAACAGGAAGCACTCCTTGGTGTAGTTACCCATATTTCTCCTTTATCATGTCTGTTTAGAATTAATACACTAGCAAATACCCTATAATCTGTAATATTAATATTCATAATCAATTTAGCCGTTCGCGGCGAATGCAAATTGAATAACGGCGTGCAACATAGCTCAATTAAGGCTGTGTTAAGTCTGGACTGCAGATTAATTAATGTAAGTAAGTATAAGTTGATTATAAGAAATGGCGCCAAATGACTGTGACTATGACTACCACTATTGCAGAAACGATTGCACCTGCTTTAAGAGTCGTACGAAACTGCTCCCATACAACGCAGGTTTTTTTTTATTTAAACTTTTTGCACAAATAAAGAAAAATGTACAAATGGCGGACTTAATGCCAAAAGGCAATCTCTTCCAGTCAACCATTGGGTCAAGCAGAGACATAAATGTTGGTGCAGGAGAGATTCATGAAATTGTATAACTAGAAATGGAACCGAAAAGTCAAATATTATATATAACATAATAAAATAACCTACAAAATTATGATTGAACACTATATACTTATTTAATTTACAAAAGATAAACTAATACATATTACTATACTGGGTCAACCAAATCTTGTCAGTAGAAAAAGGCGGCAAATATGAAAAATGTAGGCGCGAAGGGATAATGTCCCATAGAAAAATTGAATTTCGCGCCTTTTTCTACTGACAAGATTTGCTTGACCATCTATACATACAGTATGGAGAACATTATGCCAAGCCATGTTATGCTTATTTGATATTTGAAAGTATGTATGTAAATGTTGGTCACTCGATGAAGTCTTCAATATTTATTATACGTACGGTTATGTTAAGTCAGATCCCAATGCATAATTCGATATACAAAATAACGTTTTTCATTTGAATCTATTTAATATAAATTTACGATCACTGTTTTTATAACCTAATCGAAGTTGTTACTTTTTATTGCCAGATTATTTATTGTCGATGCAAATACGTGAACCCAAACAGGTCTAAAAGGTTTTAAAAGGTTTTTAGCTTGCACCGGCTGAGATCGATTCTGATCAGCTATCATGGTCGCATTCTTATCACCTGTCATGCTATGCGTCACTTTCGCACTTACATATTTGTTAGAACGTGACAGGCATGGTGACAAATGATAAAGTGCCGGCCATCTTAGCCCTTCGGTCTATCAATTTGTTATGGTTTTGATACGACCTAGACGATCGTCGCGGTGATTGGTGCATCTCTCGCACGACTTTCGTTGTATTTCACAGTCATGCACCAATCAGCGTGAGCAATCTTTGACGTCGTAATAAAACAAGATCAAAACTGTAACAAATGGTTAAAATCAGAATATGCCTCTCTCTGTTTCCATTTGTAGTAAAGCAAATTACAAAATAAATCATTACCTACTCGTACGATGTTTTTATGAAACTCGCTTTCAGCTCGTTTTATAAACCCACACTGGTATCTTAATGCTTTTCATTATGTAGAAGTCACATAAACTACTATTATTTTACAGCAATCTTAGTAAATGACATGCAACTGGCTACTGCGTGGAGGTCTTAGGCTTTAGTGTCCATGTTCAGATATTTATGCGCAAAATTGCCACTTTTATCTGACGACTACTACAGCATCGCACTTGTTTATGTTTGTGTGTCATAAATGCCTTCATTAAATTAGCAGATTCCTAAAGTTATGGCACTTTTATGAGCCAGTTCATAAAGTATAACGTTTATGACTTAATTTCACCTTTGCGACCGTAAGCTCTACAATTAATACGATTTTGTACTTTACCGATTGGTGATAGGGTTCTTTATTACTTAATTTCACCGTTGCAACCGTAAGTAACATAAATATGTATACGATTATGTACTTTATTCCTTGGTTTTAAGGTTCAAATACAGTTAAGTTCCTAACGATTTGATCTTTGACCAGCAAATTATCTGCATAACGAGTTAACAAGAAGTTAACTGTAGTTTAATGCGCGTATCTAATTTGTTATTAGGATAATCTTCTACGAGAAGGTAAAATGGCTTTGGAATTTCTAGATTTCTTTAGAGTTACGACCTTTTTATTTTAGCAAGGATTTGAATTAAGAAATTAGTGAAACAAGTTTATAGTATTTGGTCTTATGTCTTGGAAATAAGATTCATAATAGTGAATAATTTTTCTCGTACAACTTTGTTGACTTTTATTGCTGTAAATAAAACAAGTGTCTCCAAAGAGATAAGAGATGAAGTTGATATATGTAAGTGTTTTAACCCTAATCTTGGCAGTGTATCTTTAAATGCAAACAGTTTTAACTTAAGAGGAAAGGGGACGATATATTCTCCGTACAAACGTAGTCCTCATTTTCCTCCCTGGATATTGACATTATGGAAAATATTTTTACAGAATATTATGCATTTTATTCATAGGCAAGGCTCGGAACCGGTTTTTCATCATAAAAAAATACCGGTATTATTACGTTCTTTGGCTTATTATTTCATTTTAATGGTACAATCTAATAATACGAAGTTGTACCTGAATACATGATTTAGTCCTACGTAAAGAGCATAAAATAATTAAAAATTTTGGGCTATTTTGGGTTTTACAAAAAAACCGGTTCCAAGCCCTGTTCATAGGTATGCCCGACCGTTTGTATTTTTTTTGTTTTTTTGTTAACGTGCTATGAAACTGCTGACCATAAAATGATGGTTTTCTAGTTTTTCTACACGATTTTGTATATTCTGCTAGAAGGATTTTAAGGTTAAATCGATTAAGGGCTCAAAATGAATAAAAACACGAGTATTTTATATATGTTTTATGTTTAGAAGTAGATAGTTAATCGCTTTTTGATGGCTAACTCATTAAGGATAATGAAACAATACGACAGAGTCACGAGCCACGATTACCTGGCCCTACCTGTTCTACATATAGGGTTGACTCTACGTTTTTATGCTGTGTTTTAATATCAGATGTGAGAAATTATTTAAATTTGTAACAAACACACTTTATTGTACAGTCAAGTGTAAAAATACGGGTGCGTACAACATACTCAAATATATGTCATATAGTTCGCTGACATAAGAGCTATTTATGGGACATATTTTTGAGATGATTTATTTTGTGCACCCATATATTTACACTTGACTGTACGAAAAAATATAGGTTTCAGAAGATAATACATGAAAAAATCGATATACCTATGTGTAACATTAAATACGACCTAAACTGGTGCTATTATATTTTTCAAATCTGATGCATATTTGATACAATTCTACTTCAAATCGTGATCGTTAAGAATTATGATTTGGTTTGAAAAATAATATGTTTTTATTGAGTATTGTATAAAATATAATTATTGTATAAAGTCCGTCAACCAAATCTTGTCAGTAGTAAAAGGCGGCAAATTTGAAAAATCGCGGGTTAGCAACACTGTGTTCAAATAATTCCAAAACGCGTGTCATCTGTGTTTTATCTGTGGAATGTGGATCGTGAATGACAGCCGTCACCTTATTTGTTTTCATTTGGTTTTCATTCTGAATCGTTTCTGTTTCAAGAGATATTTCTGCTGTCACCATTAAATACCAATACATTAAATAAGAATAAGCAAAGCTAAGGGGCCTACAATGTACAATCATGCTCGTTGATGGTAAACATTACTAAAAATTGAGGTTATGACAAGTACTGGAAGAACTCTTTCGAACTTTTAAGATTATGATTGTTTTAGGGTTAAAAGACATAAATAAAATTAAAACGTATGCCTAAATCTATCCAACAAGACCATAAATTGTGTCCTGGAAACCGTCCATAGGCCCACATGTCTAATATTTTCAGCAATCAGTTGTGACTATTTACAAAGGTAAACTTTTAAACAGTATTAAGAGCCTTGATTATATCGCCGTTCTTTCGCAATATCTACCTAATCCATACATGTTTGTTGCAGGATTAAATCTTGCCCAATATAAGGCGTTCGTAGTAGGTAGTATCTCTTCAGACAATACTTACCTATGGCGGTTTATGTACGTGTACAACGCAAGTAACGCAACCAAGTTGAAAAATAAAGTTATGATTTAAAAATGTAACAAAAATATTGAGAGCAATGGAACAGATTATTCTTGTAAAAATTGTCATTATGTTAATCATCAAGAAAATAGATTATGTAGGCTGATTTGATTCATGCACTCAGTTACTGCACATATGTACCTATGGGACTGTCTATGGGAAATCCTACTTTATACTTGCTGAAGTAGGGATGTATCTATTTAAAAGAAGTTTTAAGTCGCTGTATATACCTGTTTGTTAAATTATTTAAATCAGCGGTCGGCAACAAGCGGCCCGCGGGTCGCATGAGAACCCTAAAATTATCAATTATATATTTTTCTTAGCGTCATGAAATAAAATAGGTACCAAGGTACTTAAATTAAATTAGACAAATTACTTTACTTACTTTAGGTAAACTAAAAACAGTTAATACCTCAGAAATCATTCTTGTAAGTTAATTTAAGTTATATATTTCATAGAGAAGACTTAGAGTAATTCCATATGTTTGAAAACTTAAATTACACATTTTGAAACAAATCTGTTTTATGCTTAAGATGCAATAGATTACTACAGAGTATTATGCTTGGTTGAAGTGACCCGGTAACATTGGTAACTTCATTATATTTTTTCAATTAATGACCTGAATTATAGTGTAAGCTAAAGTGACTCTTATCTTATTTACCTTTAAATTAAATAAACACCCAAATATCAGTTGTTTTATTTTTAATATGTATATTGTACAATATATACCAATCAAAAAAATTACACAGGTATGTCATATTCATCCAGAACAGTACACTAATTTACATTAACAAGTGGCATATTATATTGTAAATAACAAATATATGTACTATCTAATTATCTGCATTTTAATATGATTTTATTTTAGTAAACTTAGAAGACATAGATAGGGAACAAAGAGAATATAAGCACTACGATAGGGAGTTGTTTTTGATATCTTCAAATTTGTTCATCATTTTGATTAACATTGTTTTAACATTGCTTTTAAATTGTCCGTCCATGTTTCAATTTTTTTCAATAAACCGCGAGTGACAATTTGAATTGACGTACGCAGGGCGCGCTCAGCGGAAAAAAAAATCTTTTGGTTCGATGTACATTGCTGCTTTTCTTAGCGCAATACTGCTCTTTGAGTGTTGCCCTACTTTAGTTTGCTTTACATTGCTACTGACAAGATTTGGTTGACGGACTATAAGTATAAAATCCAAATAATTAATAATTAGGTACATATTGAATATCGCATGTAATAGTTTTGATTTAGACTGTAAGATTTACGTATATGATGTTTGTTATTTATATAGTTTAATATGTAGTGACAACCCTATTACGGTATGTAGTCTCAAAATAAGGGGCGTTTGAATTCCTGCGGCCAAGGTGTACAATCGCCTTCTCACGATCTAACTCATTAACTACGATAAAAAGTAAGGTTTACTTAAAGGCGGCCAGGGTTATACTTACATTTTATCTACAATTTATGGTATTTGCCGATTTGGTGTGTACTGTAAAGGTTGCAAACCAAAGGCAAAGGCAAAGGTTCGCTTTTTGGTCAGTAGCTGGCAGCTTTTAAGCCACTTATAAATTTACAATCGATCTCGCTGTCAGATGTCAGATGTGTGCATCAGGGCATTCCCAAAGACGCAGACATCGAGTCTAGATGAATATTATTATTGTAACATAGTTAAAATATATGAAAATAATATCCAGTAGTTCATCATAAGCGTGTTTAATCTTCTACCACATCCTCCCTGTTAGATCGTCCCTATTTAGAGTACTGTGCTACTGTGTTTGTAAAAATATTTAATTCAAAGCATACATACCTACAGGTGTGAGAGTGCCTTAAAATATTTAAATCAGGAAAGAATGGGTCTTGCCTTTGTTAATCAACTAACCTTGATAAGAGTAACCTTGATGGAGACTTTATAAATCCATGTTACAGTAAATATTTCTAACGTTACCCAAGTTTAGTTGCATTGCAACTGGCAATCTTTCCGCTCCAAAACACTTGAACACCACAAGACTGAAGCCCATTGTTGCTTGGGAAATTAGTACCATTAACGCACCGCTAAACGGCGGTTAAACTGCGGTTTAGAGGCGGTTAGCGGTGCACGGGAGCCGGGCCACTGGGGCTCGGTAAAAATAGAAATATTTATCTATGAATAGTTGACACAAATACATGTATTTCTTATTTTAATATTGAAGGTCGTAGTTATAAACTTAGGTATTCAAGTTGATCAGCATGCAGCATAGCAAATGTGACGTTTTAAGGCATAAAGTGCTACATTTTCAGATTTCGAAAACGGTGGTTTCTTAATTAGGTACAGTACAGCACATCTTTATTATCCATAGACAATAAGTTACCCAGTGTTGGCCAAACGTTAATTGCAATTGTCCATTAACCAGTGCAAATTGAACCGTAAATCGTAACGGACGGTTACAGTTTACAGTTCAATTTGTAATGGTTAATAATGGGCAAAAATGGTCAATTGCATTAACGTTTCGGCCAACACTGAAGTTACCCTCTGCTTAAATGTAACGTTTGGATGTCAACTGTAACTAGATGCATTACAGTTACAGATGTAGTGCATAATTGTTTTCCATCGTATTTTCTCGGAAACATTCGTATTTGTCATGCTACTTTAGTCAACCTTAGTACTTTTGTACCGAGACTGACTGAAATAGCGAGACACGTTCGTACGTTGTTGGTTAACGTTGCTCCACTGCGGTGTGGATGCAGCTTAAGCTTGCACCAACTTGGCAACTTCAAAAGTGTAGGCACTGTAATTTTTATAGGCATTAGGCGTTTGTGGTGGCGTTCCGTACCCTATGCAGTGCAGAGTTAGATTAGACAGACTCTATCTGTTGTATGTATCATAAAATTCTTTTTCCACGATTCTACCCATGTTTTCGCAAGAAACGGCAATACATTTTTTGCAGGTAAAAAAAAACATGTACATAGTTGATAAAATATACAGCTATTATCCCGTCGTCCAAGAGTGTAATAAAAACGATGAAAATAGGTTTAAGTGCGTCGCTATAAAACTATAAACACACGTTGTATAACTATAAAACTATATCTACCCGTGTACAACAGACAGAGTACCTAGCCGTGAAACAACGTGACCATAAGTAGTGTTGGTTAAGACACTTAAGACTCGAGTCCTCTGCTTTAAGACTCGGCTCAGTTCTTTACTCTCATAATTAAGTCGAAGCTAGAGTCCTTTTAACTTGTCAGAGACCCCGAATATTTGTAAAGACTTGAGTCCTTTTCAGACAAGTGCAGACAACATTCAATTTATTTACAAAAAAATATGGTTGTCTGTAAAGTCGGTTTACGGACGATGATTTTGCGTGATAACGTCATAAGAAAACACTGATGAAAAATTGCATAGGTATCTACTTTTAAACGTTACCATGGAGATCTGTCCACAACGTTACCATGGAGATCCGTCCACAACGTAACACTTTTTCGTGCATGCTACCGGTGTTCATCGATTTATAAGACGTTATCACGTCAAAAATCAAAATTGAAATTGATGTGTAAAATAATACAATAACATTTATTTCCTTTATAAACAGTTTGAGATTACAACTTTTTGAGTCGCGCTTATAAAAGACTCAACAGACTTGATTCGGGACTTATACTTGGTCAACCAAATCTTGACAGTAGAAAAAGGCGGCAAATTTGAAAAATGTAGGCGCGAAGGGATATCGTCCCATAGAAAATTTGAATTTCGCGCCTTTTTTTACTGACAAGATTTGGTTGACCAGCTATAAAAGTTTTTTTTAAGTGCTGAACCTCGTAATGGCCGCGCAAAAACAACTCGAGTTCCTATGACTAGACACAAAAGACTCGAGTTCCTACCAACACTACCATAAACAAATACAAAGTACCAAGTAATTATTCCCGAAGGCACATTCAGTCACAGTTCGTTACGTGCGTATCTAATCTGTGCTGTGCCGCAACAAAGATGGCGGAACAAATGCCGTTCCATTACACGCGTATGCCGATTGTCTAATGATCATTAAAATCTTTATTATTTTTAATACTTTTTATGCATATTCAATTTGTTCAAGTTCTTTATATACATCGATTTTAATTTGAATAGTTTTTTTGGTATATGGGTTATAAGAAAAACTTTAGGTTTGGAAGGTTGAATGTTCCATTTTTAAATTAAAGTATGTAACTGATTGACAATACTTAAGGCGGTTCTGCCGTAGGTAATAGTGCAATTAAAAGTGACCCTATGGACAGAGAGTGATTGCTACCTTTTATCTGAAAACGTCACAAACACCCACACGAGATTTCTGTACGATGGGGCATATTTTAGAGAATTTGCTAGTAATTGAAAGAATAAACAGGCTTGCTTACCATGAGCGTTCTAAGTAAAATAAATGTAATAGGTATGTAAATAGTTCTATATGCGAGTATGTTTGTATACAACTAATCTCACCGTATAGATATTCTAATGAAAACATTGTATAGCACATCCAAAACAAAAGCACCGTTAGGTACTTAGATATTACAAAATTTTCCACAGATAATCTTCCAAAATGCACTCGGTATAAAAAAGCCACGAGTCCGATATTGTCCGATAATTCCCACAACGGGCAACTAACGCGTTTTGTGTTGCAGTTCAGTAACCGAGACCGATGTCTGTTTGTAGTATACAGCCATGGAAACAACGAGGTACAGCTTAAAACAGTGACAGCACTTTGATTAGATCCACATTTGTGAACGAGGCCCGATGTCGGACTCGATGTCGGGCTCGATGACTCTTGCAATGGTAGTTTTCTGTTTCACGCACGAAATATCAGAACATCGTTAGCAATATTTGAAATGCAAAAAAAATTGGTCTCGAATTGCTAAAAATATTCAATGTTTGATATTATTACACTGAAATGAACTTTTACATTTTAAATAGGTACCTATTGTTAACGACATTCTGATATTACAAGAGTCATCGGGCCCGACATCGGGTCCCGTTCGCAATTCGCAAGTGTCCGGCGACCGTGTGGTCGAATAAGCTCTTTAACATTTATTTTAAACATAAAAAAGTTTAATCTACATATACTTATACTACTTAGACGATTGCATACTGACTATAAAGTGGGGGGTAAGTTAAAAAAATACTGTTGTCCCCAAACAGACCCAGCCTTGCACCCACTTTCTCCCCTCCAAACGTTTCAGTAGTACCTAATACATTTAAAGTTAGGTCTCAAATTATTTGTTACAGAATTATTAGCAGTTTCCCATTTTAAAATGACCGAGCTGTAGTGTGCTGTGGGGATCACAGGCCGAGGTTGGGGGTTAATTGCGTCCCTCAGACTCCATAGGTATTACTTCGGGTCTGCACCGACCGTGTAGCAACAAAACGCGATTTTATCTAGGTTTTGTAAATACAGATGTCGCAATTTGGAGAGAGGAAATTTTGTATATATTGTTCTGTAATCATTTATCAAAGCTACTGTACAATTTTAACTGAAACTTGCTCTATTGAAATTTTAAATTGCTACTGGAAATAGCTAGCGTTAAGAAACATAGGTACTCAAGAAAAAAAGACTACAAAAATTTGTATTTTTATGTACAAATTTGACGCTGACATCAATGTCAGGTAAATAAAGCGGAATAAAACAATTATCAATTCATATAAAATTATTCATATTACACAAGACAACATATGTTATTTCCTTTATTTCTCTTCAAACTTAAGGTAGGTTATTTAATAATATGGATATAAAAATAAAATACAAAAACACGTACAAAAACAATAATACATAAGTTCCGCTAAACTCATTGGTACGCAAATATTGAACATGAAAACTCGTCTATACGGTCGGTTCGCACCCGATGGGGCCATGTTTTACACAGGCAGATATCTACGCGTGATCAACTCCACGCCCTCTTACTTGCCATAATATAAGTTTAGCCTTTATTGTGATACTTGTGATATTTAAAGACAATAATATATCACATATTCCATTTTCTAAATGCCGCCCTGTACGGATATCACGGGCGTAGCCAGGTTTTAGTATCGGGGGGGGTTCAAGAAAATAAAAGCGGCCAAGTGCGAGTCGGACTCGCCCATGAAGGGTTCCGTATTTAGGGGATTTATGACGTATTAAAAAAAACTACTTACTAGATCTCGTTCAAACCAATTTTCGGTGGAAGTTTGCATGGTAATGTACATCATATATTTTTTTGAGTTTTATCATTCTTTTATTTTAGAAGTTACAGGGGGGGGGGGACACATTTTACCACTTTGGAAGTGTCTCTCGCGCAAACTATTCAGTTTAGAAAAAAATGATATTAGAAACCTCAATATCATTTTGAAGACCTATCCATAGATACCCCACACGTATGGGTTTGATGAAAAAAAAAATTTGAGTTTCAGTTCTAAGTATGGGGAACCCCCAAAATTTATTGTTTTTAGGGTTCCGTAGCCAAATGGCACAAAACGGAACCCTTATGGATTCGTCATGTCTGTCTGTCTGTCCGTCTGTCCGTCCGTATGTCACAGCCACTTTTTTCCGAAACTATAAGAACTATCTATACTGTTGAAACTTGGTAAGTAGATGTATTCTGTGAACCGCATTAAGATTTTCACACAAAAATAGAAAAAAAAAACAATACATTTTGGGGGTTCCCCATACAACTGAAACTCAAAAAAAATGTTTTCATCAAACCCATACGTGTGGGATATCTATGGCTAGGTCTTCAAAAATGATATTGAGGTTTCTAATATTTTTTTTTTCTAAACTGAATAGTTTGCGCGAGAGACACTTCCAAAGTGGTAAAATGTGTCCCCCCCCCTGTAACTTCTAAAATAAGAGAATGATAAAACTAAAAAAATATATGATGTACATTACCATGCAAACTTCCACCGAAAATTGGTTTGAACGAGATCTAGTAAGTAGGTTTTTTTAATACGTCATAAATCCCCTAAATACGGAACCCTTTATGGGCGAGTCCGACTCGCACTTGGCCGCTTTTTTTCTATTTTTGTGTGAAAATCTTAATGCGGTTCACAGAATACATCTACTTACCAAGTTTCAACAGTATAGTTCTTATAGTTTCGGAAAAAAGTGGCTGTGACATACGGACGGACAGACGGACAGACAGACAGACATGACGAATCCATAAGGGTTCCGTTTATTGTCATTTGGCTACGGAACCCTAAAAACGCTTAAAAGTACATAAAATAACCCTTATACAAGAAAAATATTAGAGATGTGAAAAATACATACAGAAAAAAAATCCTTGAAGGAATTGGGGGAGCCCGTTTTCGAGTAGTGGGACAGTATAAACTATAAGCTAAATAAAAAACACATTTAACTGATTTGCAAGACCGATGTGATCCCATAAGTGTACCGCGAACAAAGTTTGTGCGGTAGGTACACTAAAAATAACGTTCTGTTATATATCGCAGAAACACAGAATATTACAAAATTAATCTTCTGTTTTTCTTTTTAAATATATCCACTACTTCATTCGCATCAATTTCGATCCGATAATCGACGATGGCGGAGAAATCCAAAATCCAAACCACCGTATACTAGGTAATGGTGAGTAATCAATGAAATATGCCGCACGCCTGGGGACCGATTTTTGAATTTCTATCGCTCGATTTCGTCACTCGAAAATCGGAGGAAAACGCCGAAATGCTGATTTTTGAAATACGAGCGATAGAAATTTGGAATCTAGTGGTATTGACCACTCGATTTCAATTCTAATAGTAGAATTTAAATGCCTAGTAGTGGAGATATTATTAATGAAATACACGAAATCGAGTGGTCGAAATTCAAAAATCGGCCCCCTGTTCTTATTTTAATTCTATGAATGTTAATATTCTGAAGTTTTCGGG
Organism: Cydia amplana; assembly: GCF_948474715.1. NCBI lineage: Eukaryota > Metazoa > Arthropoda > Insecta > Lepidoptera > Tortricidae > Cydia > Cydia amplana. The sequence continues at coordinate 16,585,003 of NC_086082.1, forward strand.
GGGGGGGCTTTGAACCCCCAAAACCCTCCCCCTGGCTACGCCCGTGACGGATATGATGGTCGTTCTTGTCTACGTGACAGCGTGATAAAACGGTGTCCGTCACTTTCTTTCCCACGGTGTTAAACAGTGACAGTTATTTTATCACGTGGATAAAGATGGATAAAGCTATCCATAATAGGCTGGCGGGTATTTGATACAAATGGTCTCTACATAAAGGCGTAAATGTGGACGTTAATTTAAATAGCTATAACCGCGAAAAGTTCGCAAATTGCGGACATCTTTCTCTGTCGCTCTAATTACGCCTTCATTGGAGTAAAAGAGAAAGATCCCCGAAATTTGCGATTTTCGGTTTTCGCGGTAGCCCCTCTTACTTACAAATTTCCAATTAAATTTAGAAAACTGTCTAACTTAAGCTGACTAACTACAATCTGAAGTAACTACAATCATTTTGATAATTTATTTAATAGTAAAATGTGCAATAAGAGCGAAAATGTTCTTAACCCTTCGTATGTCTAAGCACTGTCAGTGCGCACGAATTTAAATCCATTGTTGAATTCAATAGGTTTAAATTCGTTCGCACTGATCAGTGCTTGTACATACGAAGGGTTAATAAACATTCCACAACAAACGATGATGACGATTTTTCCGAACAATTCCTCGTAGCACTTTACATATACAAGAAATATGAATTTTATGATATCCATCATTCATTGGTGTAAATCAAAACAAAAAACAAAAGGGCTATTTAAAATTAGTGAGTATAATGAATTAGTGAGTTCCCAGCGGCCTGAGGAACAAAATGGCCGCCTGTGGCGCTGATCGTACGATTAATTACGACAATGCTTCGGAGTGCTCTTGTTTTTATTAATATGCATATGAAACCTCCCTTTACAATCCCATGCTGGGTCATTGTGATAAAAAGTGAACAAGGCTGTATGTGTTAGTGCTCTGAGCTTTGGCAGAGTACAAGTTGTATAGAGTGTTATAGAATAACGTGGCAAACTTCCAATTACTAATATATTGCCGAAGCATTATAGTACCACGCGACTCCATAATACATCATGCGCGACTTCATATAGGTTGATAGTCACAGAAATATGGTAGAAATACAACAATACATAAATTATAGGTTACCTACTTAAGTAGGTACGTACTTGTTCTAGGTTAAGTACCTACTGACTTATGGTCTATTAGGTAATGATTAGGTAATAAATTTCGTTATATATCGTTAAAATATTTTGGAAAAAATTATTTATACCGTTTGGAAATAATGTGGCATTTCGTACAAAAGTTCCAAAAAATTCATCGGTACGAGCCGGGGTTTGAACCCGAGACCTCCAGATCGAAAGTAGCACGTCCTTACAGGCTATCTCCACTTATTGACTGTATCACAAAAACCAGATGTACCCTACAGGAAGCAAGTCGAAAGTCAACATTGTTCTCGTGTGAAATTCCGTTGGTTTTGATTATCACGGCTCAAATAATATACTGTTTGTTCCGTAGTTTTACAAACTGTACACATTCTGAATGAACGAATTTGATTCAGTCTGTGATAGTGTGTCAGAAGATTTACAGTGCTTTATAGAATAGACTAAACTGAGGCCGATATTTTTTTGACATAAGCATTATTTCGTAAAAAATTGAAATACAAGTACCTACAAAAATAAAAGTAACATTAATTTAAAATACATTTTATACAGCAATTCGGGCCAACTTTTAGACTCCTAAATGTTAATAGAATCAAAACCCTAGCTAAAATATTTGCGTGTTAGTGTTATTTAAAAGTATTAAAACCAATGTAAGATAAACACAATCATGCTACATTACGAGACAGTGATATTATCAATAATATTAGCAGTGATATATGTGCAAAGTAAGTTGTCAAATACAAATATGACGTTTATATTTGATCTACCACGCTGTAGCCAACATGTCAGACTAGAGTTAGTGTCTCTTTATTTATTTATATTGCAATGATTTTATAATATGTACATGTTTGTTTGAGCTTATTACTTTTTAGGTAAGTATGTTTCCAACATTTCTAGTTTTACTTTCTCTTAAACGTTGCTTTTGTAATATTTTCATTTACAGACAGAAATCTTATGTTATTATAAATCCGAGGAGTTATATAGTGTAGTGTTCTTTCCCCATAATAATGACAACTTTGTGGTTCGAGATATTGTGCACGCCTGTCAGCTCTTAATGACCTATCGTTTAGCCGTTTAGGATATTTTATGGTCGTTGCACCCATATTGGTCCACGGCCATAAGATACCTAAACTTTTCTTGAACAGACAGGACCCGACACTTCCCATATAGCTGATATTAGACAGAGTCGAGGTATATTTATATTTGTTTGTAGCCTGCCACGGAATCCACTGGGACCAGATATATTGCCAGCTGGACCTGGAGGAGACCGTGCCGGAAGGTGTAGTGCCCAAGGATCAGATGGGCCGGTTCCCCTGGATTGGCATCATTCAGCATGATTTCTGTATGTGGCATGATTTCTTTCAAATTGTCCAAAATGTCCAAATTGTTCAATTAAGTAAAAATGTGTTACACTGTCTGTTAACTCTGCCATTTCATGTTTAGAGGATATAACCAAACCTTGTCTATTATTTTCTGTACAAAACAGTCTGCCGATTTTTGCGGGGGAAGGGCATGTCAAAGGTATACGTAACGTGGCTATCCATATTGTGGATAATCAGATAAACGCCAGTCCATATTGTGTATGACCATTGGCCGCCTATTTTCGACAGAGGGGAACGCCTGTTAATGGCTACTCCGTTTGTTTATATCCTGACACTTTTACATTCAAGACCCTCTCTTTCTTCCGCATATAAAATATAACGAAAAAAAAAAGTGTAGACGTATAAGGTATGTTACTGGCACGTGCAAGATTGACTGTTTGAAAGAACAGGAAGATAAGAAGTGCCCTCAGTTAAGTAACCAATCAGTTGAAGAGGGCACGTGTTGAAGTGTCTTTGTGTCTTTAACGAACGCACGGCACTTTTGGCTCTCATAAGATTAATAGATAGGCCACGGCCTTTTTAGAGGCACCCCACACTAGCGTCTCCCGAGCGTTGGCGTCTAGTCAACTCTATGGTTGCTGCTCGACGCTACTGCGCGGCGACGCTATCGCCATTTTCCATAAAGACGCTTTCGCTCAAAAGACGCTAGTATGGGGTGGCCCTTAGGGCTCATTTAGACGGCGCGCGAACTCTTATACGATTTTAGTTACATTGCGGACCATTGAGGTTACAATTCAGCCGACCGGTCAAATGACGCAATGTAATGAAACTCGCATGCGAGTTCTCGCACCGTCTAAATCAGCCCTTAAGGCGTATCTAAACTGCAGTTAACTTTTGTGGAGCAACGGTAATTAGTAACTAGGTAAGTTACCTAATGTTATCATGTTGCACAGTGTTACTCCAAAAAATACTGCGGTGTGGATGGTTAGTACGAATATTTAGGGATCCGATGAACCCAGGACCATCGGCTTTATAGGCAGGGTCACTACCAAGTAGACCAGACCGGTCCTTAAATCTAACGTGCAATTATAAATTCTAGACATAGCCGAGACGATGCGGTATGCGATCACAACTGGCGTTCTCATACACCCAGCGTATGCTCTTGCACCAGCAGAGGACATGGCCAAAATTAACCGGCAGACCATCACGTAAGTTCAATGTCCATGGGATACTGGGACAGCATTATCCTGGAACGGCTTTCGAACTTTTAAAATCTGATGTTGATTTAAATTTAGGTAGGTATTCGCAATTTCGATCATAAGTAATTCGTTGCTGCTCCTGCTTAGGTTCGGAAAGTTATGAAAAACTACAGATTGTGTTGATCATGGACTTTAACACTGTATCTACTATACTTGGCACTGAAATATATGTTTTCTGTAGCGCGTGTCACGTACATACAAATTTAATATATGGGAGACCGAGCTTTGCTCGGAAAACATATAAAAACTCAAAAATGCGCGTTTTCCCAGGGATTTTTCGCAAGAATAAATTTTTATTTCCCATACATATTTATGGCTAATGTAGCCATTGTTTTGACAGGAACACAACGCGTTTCATAGTATGGTTCAGCGACACGGTCAGACATACCATGGGGGTCGAAGACTACGTTATGCACCACGAGTATGAGCTCGAAAAGACTTACGCCAGCATCGCTTTAGTGGAGATCATTCCGCATGGTGCCACCACCAGAGGACACCCATGTAAGTTTCCAAGTTTCTTACGTAAGTAGGGACATAGCTATACTACAGGATGAGAGATCGTTATCTCATTCTAACAAATAGCTTTGTCTCTACTTACGTAGATAAAACTTATAAGTGTATCTTGTACCTAAGTATGAAAGAAGAAGGCCGTCTCTTAGTAACCGGGATCTAAAAATAAGGCTGTTTAAACCAGAATTTTTGGGCCTGTTGTCACTTTCCATTCCTATAGCATAAAAGTCACTTCCCAATCATGTAGGTACTTATTATCAGCCTATTGCTGCAGGGCCAGTTAATCATTACGGCTGGCCACGACATTGCGCGACTGGCTTAGACTAAGGCGACATGCATAGGTGGGAACGATAGGTCCGATCGCTGTGTCTCGCTCCAACCTATGGTTGTCGCCTTAGCCGAAGCCGGTCGCGCAATGTCGTGACCAGGCCGTTAGGGCGTCCGCTAGCTGGCGCGGTTGCACGGAGCGGGTGAGCGAGTTAACGAAGATTATTGGTATGGCAACGCTAACTGGCACGGACACGGGACGCGTGCTACGGATTTTACATACAATGGCACCCGCGTGCGTATGCCCGCTCCGTGCACTCGCGCCAGCTAGCGGATGCCATTACAATTTTATTGTGTAATACTGACGGAAAAATCTAGGCTGTTTCTAACAAAACAAACTATAAAAATATTGTTGTTACAGCTGTCATTTACCCGATTTGCCTCCCCTACAAAGGCAGTGGCACCTTCGACAAACTGTACGTTGTGAGAATGACAGATGGTAAGTTATGATTGTGTCAATCTTGTCACTTCTGTTACCAAAAGTTACGTAAAATGAAGACTTAATCGGACTTACTAAATATGCATATTAAAACGGGTCTAAATATGCTCGATATGTCAAAGGTTTGTTATTAAAATTAACCGGACCTCGACACCAAAGTCGTCGACGTTTGTTTAAGAAAGAAATTCTTACGAACAGACACAATAATTAGGACTTGAATCAAAGTATGACCTAGATTTACAAGTTTTTTTTTCACTTAAAAATTGTGTAGTCTATAAATTTCGCCAGTAATTATTTATTTACCAATAAACCTAAAGCAATTATTTTTTTGCCAGCGACGGGTGAGCTGATGAAAGAGGTCACCAAAGTGGATTACGTTGAGAAGGAGGATTGTGACAGGTTTTACGAAAAGGCTGAGGTAAAGTTTCCTCACCTTCTATAATACCTATCTCCATACTTTAAACATAATAATATATGTGAATGCTATAAGAAATGATAAGTATTGTAATAGTTTTTCTAAAATTATACATAGGTATACGTTTACATATGCATATGCGTACAATTTACCTTCCGGTGCTTCACCTTCAGAGCCCGTACCATGAGTCACTGACAGTGTCAAAACTGACATTTACGCTATCGAGAACGTAATTTACTTTCTATACAGATCGTTTGCACTAATATGCGAGTACGAGCGAGATGTATAGAAAGTAAATTACGTTCTCGACGGCGTTTATGTCAGTGACAAACTGGTAGCCGTACAGGCCTGTTCACACCGGCTTGCGTGTGTGTGACGTGCACGTGCGCGTGCGCTAAAATGTTGGAGCCGCACACGCACACGTCATGCAAGCGGTGTCAGGGGGGTGTCACTCCACAGTTTAGGTACATTTGGCCGGCGCGCCCATCGGACAGGCGTATGGCAGTGGGCTGCCGCTCGGCGTGCACCAAAGAGTAAAGTAAGTATATAGGTAAAGAGAGCCCTCTTGAAGCATTTTATGGAAACTCATTTGAAAGAGCCATCTCTGATTCTCCGCCGATACTAAGTATGTTTGTGTGCGTGCACAACTACATATGCATCCATACGTGTACTTTCGTTCCACATAATATTAGGTCTACTCGGGCGGTTTACAAGTCCATTTTTTGTTTGGTTTCTTGTAACAAAAACCTTTAATTATTTACTTGTAAACCGCCCAAGTAGACCTAACATTATGTGGAAAAGGTTAATGTTATCAATAATGGAATAAAGAAAAAAACAGAATATTAAATTCAATATGTTTATTGCATACATGTTTTACATCACATTATCGCTAGGAAAGTACAATTTTAGGTAAACAATAGAAAAGAAAGCGAGTGTGGTGAAAAAGCATTCACACACAAGAAAATACATGATTAAGAAAATATGATTAATTTACTACGCACAATACAAGCACATAGTCTAGGCATTGTAGCAGATTTATCGATAGTGGCGTGCCTTATCAAAAGTAGGTACTTATTAGATACCTACCACGAAATAAATTTACTCTAAAATAGCGTCCATATTGCACAAAATAACACAGAACTCAACGCACTTTCTGGAGGTTTTCACAACAGGGCATGGCAGGGCAGGGCAGGCATGTGTTTTCATTCGGGCTATAATCTAATTTCCTCCAGCACCATAACCAAACCATAACGAAGAAAATGGCTCAGCCATCACTAAAATATTTTTAATTTACGCTCTTCCAGTGACAGCTAAAAAATTTCATGTCTTGGCCATATACCTAGTATTATATACTTAGATGAGCTATACGCGTGCGCCCGTGAGGGACAGAACATACGTGATGCGACCAAATTAAAAACACTTTTTGACGTTCCTGACAACCTACCAAACATAACCTACGTAATTTGGTCGGGTTATTTCAAAAGCGCTTTCTCTGCTACTCCATACTAAAAGTTCTATAAGTGCATCTCGTTCGGTCAACTGGCTCCTCGCCCATTTCATCTATATAATTATGATTGTATATTGTACCTCTATGGTCTTGGCGGTTATGCAATGTTTCCAGCATAAACAAACAGCATAATTAAATCACATTTTAACAAAACTCTTATTTTTTCGCAAAATTAATTGAAAATTATAATAATTAAAAATATTAATTCGTACTTATTTTAATTTTAATATGAATGCCACCAAAATTATATGAATTTTATAGTGACATCTGGTGACGTAGTTTGTGTAATCGGAAGTCAACTTTACGCAATAGTATGTTGTCGGGAGCAAAATATAGAAATCGCCTGCATCTTTACTGACGTTAACTACATTCCTAGTGTCCCCCCCCCTGGCGTGCACGATAGTCGTGACACGTGGCGCTCGCGCAAAATTGAAAATACACAATGGCTTCGGAACTTACTTCCGTGAGAATTAGACATACACACACTATCTCCACATACTATCTCCGGATAAAAAATGTATGTTTACATAATTAACGTTTGTAATTCCTACATATTTATCTTAAAAATAATAAATCAGTGGGTATAAAGTCTATTTTTTTATTCGGTAGACTATAATGACATTTCATAGTATGAAATGACACATGATGTTCATACTACGAAATGTCATTTTAGTCTACCGAATAAAAAAATAGACTTTAGGTATAAAAACTTGTCAAGTGATAACCCCGTGCCGACACTCACAGCTCGGTCATAAAACTGCGGCGCGCAAAGGAGATTCACGGTTCGTGCGCGGTTATAAGTTTCAATTTTGCTTGCAGGCGGCGATATAGGTGTAATTTTATACCTAAATCTGACTTTTGTGATGGAGTGAATTTTCTGTACGGTAGTACTATTAGTTATTCTGTGGCGGTGTGCCGTCTCTCATAAGGATCTGTACAACGCTGCACGCGTACGTGCACGTCACGCACACGCAGCCGGTGTGCACAGGCCTTTCTGGTTTGAGTCGGCTGTGTTAATCTGTCAGTCAGAAGCTTTAATATTGTTCCTGTTCTTTCGTTGGCAGCTAAACTACGAGCTGATGATGCCATCCGAGTCAATCTGCGCCACGGCTCAGGCCCAGCAGCCCGCCTGCGTGTGGGACGGCGGCGCCGTGCTGGTGTCCAGGAGGGCTGACAGCTGGATTCTGGTGTGTTCTTCACCTTAGCCATATTCTAAGATAGCTGAACTACCAGCTGATGGTGCCCAGGGTCAATCTGCTGCACGGGTCAGCCCGCCTGCGTGTGAGACAACGGCACCGTGATGGTGTCCAGGAGGGCCGACAGCTGGATACTGGTGTGTTCTTTACTGTAGCCATATTCCAGGATAGCTGAACTACCAGCTGATGGTCCCCAGGGTCAATCTGCTGCACGGCTCAGCCCGCCTGCGTGTGGGACGGCGGCGCCGTGCTGGTGTCCAGGAGGGCTGACAGCTGGATTCTGGTGTGTTCTTCACCTTAGCCATATTCCAAGATAGCTGAACTACCAGCTGATGGTGCCCAGGGTCAATCTGCTGCACGGCTCAGCCCGCCTGCGTGTGGGACAGCGGCACCGTGATGGTGTCCAGGAGGGCCGACAGCTGGATACTGGTGTGTTCTTCACCTTAGCCATATTCCAAGATAGCTGAACTACCAGCTGATGGTCCCCAGGGTCAATCTGCTGCACGGCTCAGCCCGCCTGCATGTGGGACAGCGGCGCCGTGCCGATGTCCAGAAGGACCGCACTGGTCCGGGTGGACCGATACTGGTCAGATCCTCATTTTAGACAATCTCCTTTTTCCTTCCTTCTTTTTCCCAGTTGCAACCGAATCTTTGGATTCTTTGGCAACCTATTCAGCGTCTGTCTTATTGATAACGTCATTCTATAGAACTTGCGAATATCTACAACTACATTCTACATACGTAAAGCTTTATAGGTTCTCTGTTTTTCAAGCCAGGATGCGGCGAAACATGCTTCGCCTTCGGTCTCTATTAAGCCTTATTTATTTTGTATATTGTATTAAGCTACTGTAGGTAATTTGCATTTTTATTAGCTCTAAAAGTTAATTATAGCTGGTCAACCAAATCTTGTCAGTAAAAAAAGGCGCGATATTCTAATTTTCTATGGGACGATATCCCTTCGCGCCTACATTTTTCAAATTTGCCGCCTTTTTCTACTGTCAAGATTTGGTTGACCAAGTATAAACGATATATCGCAGTTCTCTTCTCAAAAATTAATTTATTTGTAGCTCGGTTTCGGCATTCGCGGGCCGGGCTGTGGTGCGCCAGCACGCTTTGTCAGCGTCTTCAGCCACATCGAGTGGATCGACATCCAAATAACCGCCATACCCGCCGAACGAGCGGGGGAGGACACTGGCTACATACTGCGATCTGTGTCTCCCGTTGAAACCATTATGTATGCACGTGAGTTGTCCTGAATTAGTATATAATATCTGGGAGACCGAGCTTTGCTCGGAATACATACAAAAACTCAAAAATGCGCGTTTTCCCAGAGATAAGACCTAGCTAGATCGATTTTGCGCCCCCGAAAACACCCATACACCAAATTTCATCGAAATCATTAGAGCCGTTTCCGAGATCCTCGAAATATAATGATATATATAAATATACAATAATTGCTCGTTTGAAGGTTTGACATATGCGTTTGAGATTTATTTGCGATTGAATTTCTCACCTCAATAAAGCTTATTGTATATTTACACACTGTATTTGTTCGTGGACAGCGGGCGAGCACGCAAAGACGAGCGAAGGGCAGTGCAAGTCGTCGAAAACTACAGGCGTTATATACAGGGACATGTCCGAAGTTTTCCTCACCAACAACTACGGCCGCGGCTACTTCTTTGTGAGTCTTTCCAACATTTTTATAGAAATAGAAATAATTTATTCGTGAGCACAAACACAAAATAGAAAATTAAAGTAACTAAAGATTGTACTAGGCGACGATACCTATTTTATAGGTACAAAACCAGCTTACCAGTATTTATTGCTAATAGTTGGCCATGCCAAATACATGTTTTAATTTAAAGTTTTCTCCGTCAGGTGTCATTAGCGGATCAAGCGGACTTCTCCTGTTTGGTGGTGTCGCTGCACTGCAACCAGCGGTCTAACGCCGCCATGTGGGTGGAGCACAACTGCTACCGCGACGTCTCCGGGACGCACAGAGGGCAGGACAAAAGACGGTATGTCTGTGAACCCGTCAGGTGTCATTAGCGGATCAAGCGGACTTCTCCTGTTTGGTGGTGTCCATACTACACTGAATTCATGAATTGTCACCCTATACATGAGAATAACAGCGCCCTCTTGACAATTATCATATATTACTGGTCAGGCTATATGTCTACTTGAATAAACTATCTTTTATCTTATCTTATCTTATTACAAAAAAGATGCATTGGAAAATATTACATATAATATTGACAATACAGTGCCGAAAACGTTATAGATTATAGTTAATATTTTTGTTGCAACGGACCTGAATTAACTTAAACTATATATAAGAAGAAGATAAAATATTTGTGGACTCTCTCTCTCTTACACGTGTTATGTCTAATCTGTCCTGTTCCGTTCGTCCTGTCCGTTTCCGTTCTGTGTTAGTTTTAAGTTTTAGTTTTTAATATTTTTTGGGGTGCCCCGAAAACCAGCGCAGACACTGCTTATGCTGAGTGGTATCCTATTTGGTGTACGTTTCTATATTTAATATCCTGTTGTACCTAATGTATGTATTTACGCCAAATAAATATTTTCTATTCCTATTTTCTAAAAACTCTTTACCGTTATCGTTTTCCTCCCAAGCCTTTACAATAGGGTATTTGTAATTAATAATTTTTTTTTACACCATGCATCAAATAAAGCACCAGAAGTTTAATAGGGAAACGTGGACTGCAGTTATTTTTAGACACAATTTCTATTTTAAAACCCGTATAAAACTATAAAGAGTAGGTAATTTGATTGTGACGTCACATACTAGTGTTTCATATAATTCCATGGTAGCAAAATCGTTTTGACCTATCGAAAAAACAAACTGATTTGACTACTTGACTAGTAGTCAAACACCCCATTTCTTTAATTGCAGCCTCCAATGCTACAAATACTTCAAGAGCACAGCATTCATCGAGTTCCGCTTCACGTTCTCCTACCTCGCCAAGATCGAGATCAAGGTCTACGGCAGCCGGGTCGAGGAGCCCTCACCACCCTTGGACCCTTGGGCGGGCGAGATGACCACCCTTACGTGGTGGCCCACGGACGGGGAGAGGCATGGCATGCGGTGGGGGTTGTTTGTGCCCGTCGACGCTTGGTGGTTCAAAATGTAATTTTTTTATTTTTTTTATACCACATTGGTGGCAAACAAGCATACGGGCCGCCTGATTGCAAGCAGTCACCGTAGCCTATGGACGCCTGCAACTCCAGAGGTGTTACATGCGCGTTGCCGACCTTTTTACCCTCACCCACCCTCGTTGAGCTCTGGCAACCTTACTCACCGGCAGGAACACAACACAAGAGTAGGGTCTAGTGTTATTTGGCTGCGGTTTTCTGTAGGTACTTCCCCAGTTGGGCTCTGCTCTAGATCTGGTTTGTCTTGTTACTTATTAATGACACTCCGCGGTATTCGGAAAACAAGATAGGTTCTAGAGAAGAGAACGATACGATATGTAGTAGAACCATCGCAATTCGCAAGGCTTTAAATCCACTTTTTGAACCACTCGCTATTTACAAATACATCTTTGCACATACCTACATATTCTTGCAAATAAATAATTATAACACTGATTTAAACTTTCACGATTTTTACACATTATTAAATACGCGATTAAGTCCCGTTGTACAATTTAATAATAAATAATTATAATTATATTGTATTTTTTTTCTATTAACTGTACATTTTCATACTAATAATCATTTTAATTATTTATATATTTCACAAATACGACCCGTTTAGCAAAATTATGTGTAAGCTAAGTTGAAATCAATGTAAAAGACCAATAAAATTAAAAACCTACAATTTAACGCCCACACAGACCACACGCCGATGGACCTGCCTAAAACGCTAATAAAATGAAATTAATATTCAAATATAACACACGTAATAAAAGAGGAATTTCGCGGGTTCAGATAACAATCGAGTTTCACATTCTATGGCCGAATGTTATTTTATAAGTTTTATAACCTTCCTACGCAGTCTTCACAGAAATCGCGAGAGACGTGACAAATAAGGCTTTTATTGTCCTGAAAATATTTTATAGTATCCATGTCGCAGTCGGATTGTATAATCCGCCGTATTACATTACGGCTAGCCGTTTTACAAAACAGGGGCGTTTTGAATTGCGGCGGTTCGACGATTAGCCGGATTGAATGCGGCTGAATGAAAATCCGCCGGAATGTATTCGGCGCCATACGTTCTTCAAGACGGCTAGCCGTAATGTAATACAGCGAGTCATTAGCCGCCGCTTTGACAGTTTTTAGTGCCCATTTTTAACACTCGTGGCGCTGCCTGACATAACAACAACAAACTATGAAAAACGCTGGGGTGTCCATCAAATCTGGAGTTCGTCGGACTGTTTCTTTTCAAAAAACATTTCCTTTGCAACTTAACTAGACGAGCGGGGCTCCTATTTCTGAGCGGTTTGCCCTTCGGGCATCTGAAGCTACCTAACGAACCTAACCTACCTAGCTATTGATTTAGTGAGACGTCCGTGAAAACATTACACTTTGGGGAAAAAAGCGTAGGTAGGTAAGTAGGTTAGGTTCGTTAGGTAGCTTCAGATGCCCGAAGGGCAAACCGCCCAGAAATAGGAGCCCCGCGAATTTAAGTTGTGAAGGAAATGTTTTGGAAAAGAAACACATGAAGTGCGGTGGGACCATGGTAAAAATAAATTAAATTGCAAACATTGTCAAACTCCGGTTACGTAGGCGACCGAAAGAATGGTCACTCTACAATTTAAATAGTAGATACGATGCGGCTAAACGTAGGCCGCCTTATTGAAGAACGTATCGTAATGACAATCCGGCTAATCGTCGAACCGCCGCATTTCAAAACGCCCCTGTTTTGTAAAACGGCTAGCCGTAATGTAATACGGCGGATTATACAATCTGACTACGACATCCACATTTCATTAAAATAAAACCCAAAAGGGACGATTAGCCCATGCACGTCAGCATTTACTGAATACCGTAAAACCAGGTAACATTAGTCCACAACTTACAACTATGGTCCAAATTCAAGTCCAGTAAAATATGTATAAGTATTTTTCAAATTAGTCACTACATAGTATAAAACAAAGTCGCTTCCCTGTCTGTCTGTCTGTATGCTTAGATCTTTAAAACTACGCAACGGATTTTGATGCGTCTGTGCGGAAAGAAAATCGTAGAATGTATGGGTTCCCTTACATTCCACGACTCTTCTCTTTCCGCACAGACTATCAAATGCTCAAAGGTTGACAGGAAGGAATCCCACGGAGGGATAATTTCGCCTACGGGACCAATTGAAGTGTACTTTATGATATAGGAAGGATATAATTTTATTATTCGCGCGTACATTTCGCTCGTCATAGTTTTTCTTTGTGATATAGGAGGGAAATGAGCAGAGGAATCACCTGATGGTAAGCGATTACCGTCGCCCACGGACACCCGCAACACCAGAGGGGTTGTAAGTGCGTTGTTACGTTTGTTCGTACATATGTATAGGTGAGACGCAGGCATCGAATGCCGCATTTTGTCATCAGAGGGCCTACCGCGAAAACCGAAGTTCGTAAAATGCGGGGATCTTTCTCTTTTACTCCAATGAAGGCGTAATTAGAGTGACAGAGAAAGATGCTCGCAATTTGCGAACTTCGATTTTTGCGTTTAGTAGCCCAGACTTCCTATGAGCGCGTTGATGTCTTAAGTTCGCAAAGAGTCAGCAGCAATAGTTGCTAAGCGGGCGAGGTGTTCAAAACGATCTTGACGCGACTTTATTGTTAAAAGAATAAGAGGTAAAGTAATTTTGAACACCTCGCCGGTTTACCAAATTGCTGCTAACTGTGTGAAACAGGGTAAAAACTGTAAGAATCCTGAAATAAAAACACGTGAATTTTCCATTGGGCTACTGACAAAAAAAAACATTTTTATATCAATTTTTAGGGTTTTGTACCTCAAAAGAAAAATACGGAACCCTTATAGGATCACTCGTGCGTCTGTCTGTCCGTCTGTCAAAGCCTATTTTCTCCGAAACTACTGGACCAATTAAGTTGAAATTTGGTACACTTATGTAAATTTGTGACGCAAACACGGACATATAACGTAAACAAATGAATTTTAAACATGGAGGCCACTTTTGGGGGGTAAATGAGAAAAAAAAAGTTTTTCAAACTATATTGTGTTAACTACTTATATAAAACGAAAGAGTTTATTGTGAGAATCTAAAATATATATTTTTTATAATTTTATAACTTGGCTTTTATAACTTTTATAATTTTAATTAGCAGTTACCACCTATCACGCACGTAGATACAAAAAAAAAGAGCGAAAGTTCCATGGAGAAATAAAAATTCTCTCTTTTCACTTTAGTATATTTGATTTGCTATTCCGTTTGAAACCAATTTTCATTTTGTAATTTCCAAAAATAATGGAATTTAGATAGCCACTGACGTTTAAAGAGCCAGGTTCGTTAAATCGCAAAAAGCAAACTGTTTATATTCGATAACCATTAAAGCCACTTATCATTAATCATTTCGATGGGAATGGTAATGGCGATGAATTGCAACGATGCCTTTCATTCCATTTTGGTTATGTGAAATTATGGCTTCATACGTATTCACTCGTAGTTTTTGCAATATTTAGCGTATTTTTTGTGCATTTAATAACTTACAGGCCAATCTGAACGTAAACCTCAAATCAAACCGATAAATGAATCATATTTGACGACCGGTCTGGCCTAGTGGGTAGTGACCCTGCCTGTGAAGCCGCGGTCCTGGGTTCGAATCCCAGTAAGGGCATTTATTTGTGTGATGTGCACAGATATTTGTTCCTGAGTCATGGTTGTTTTATACGTATTTAAGTATTTGTATATTATATATATCGTTGTCTGAATACCCACAACACAAGCTTTCTTGAGGGGCTTTCCGTGGGGCTTAGTCAATTTGTGTAAAAATAATTGGAATCATACAACTGTCAATACAGACAAGGCGCGTATGTACTATGTAGCATGATTCAGATTCCGACGATTCAATAATGGTAATACCCAGAGAGGAAAACGGGGACTATGTTTTATAGAGATGCGGTCGACCCCCTTCATCTTAAATACATAAAACTGGGATCCTATTTTACTCTAAGCATTGGATGCATCTACGACTCGAAAATATTATACAAAAAATTAAGAATAAAAGAATAGAAAAAACATCAGCAAAAAAAGAGAAAAAAAGTGCAGAAAAGTTTTTTATTTGGCATAAAAAACTATTCTGCACTCGTGCAAAAAAGTGGTAGGTATTTTATATGTCTATGTTGATCCACAAAAAGAAGTACCTATAATCGAAGCATAAAATATTTATGTACTTACTTGTGTTCATAATTTGCCACTACATTATAAAATTAGACCGTGATTTGCGCACAACAACATTTGTATGAATTGTACATAATAAAATCACCTTGCAATGAATAAAAGGCGTGACGTGATGTAATATTTGAGCAAAAACGTGACAGCGCGAGCATTGAATGAATTTGTTAGGTAATCAGGTACCAATTGAATAAATAACAGCATTGTTGGGAAACATTCAGTTTTGTGATATTGTGGCAATCCACAAAAAATATTCCTAGCTTGAAACGTAATAAGTATTAAATGTATTTATTACTGCGACAGCGGCATATTGTTGGTAATTTTAACAAACGTTTGCGTTTGTGTATCAAAGCTATATTTGGAAGATAGTCATTTTGCTTTAGATAAATAAATGACTGTTTTAAATAAAATAGGTGTATAATGTGTTAACGCGATACTGGCGTTAACTATATTCTTGTCTTTGTTGTAGAATTATTGAAATGATAAATTGATGATAAATTAGCAATATTTGTTGTAGTTTTTACATTAAGATGTTGACATTAAGTAAATTGTTTTTTCTTGTCCTTGATATATTTCAAGTATTTCAAAATTAGAATGCGCGCCGCATCGTAGATTCTTCTGGCGGCGCTAATGTATAAAGGTTGGATCATTGACATTCTGCCCGCCTTGAAAGCCTAGCTTTCAAGAGGCTCATGGGAGCCTAATCCTTCTAAGGCTGATAGCCTTGATACGGCTCGCTTGATAATGCCGTTCTTCGTTTTTAGGTCGACTACTCTGCAGACTCCATCATTTCCAGTATACAGTTTCACGATGCGCCCTAGTAGCCATTTCATTGGTGGCAGCTGATCGTCCATGACAAGGACTAGGTCGTCGATCTTGATGGATCCCTTACTGGTTTTCCACTTGATACGTTGCTGGAGAGTAGCGAGATAATCTTTAGTCCATCTCGTCCAGAAATGTTCCCGAAGTCGCTGTACGAGCTGGTATCTATTGACCGTCATCGTCTTCACTTCAGGCGATGGCAAGGACATCAATGGTCGCCCGACAAGGAAGTGCCCAGGCGTGAGTGGAGCTAGTTCAGATGGATCCTCAGACAAAGGTGTCAGAGGACGTGAATTCATAATAGCCTCAATTTGTGTAAACAGAGTAGCTAATTCCTCGAAAGTCAAACTGGTATTAGCAGCAATACGTTTCAAATGATATTTTGCAGATTTTACTGCTGCCTCCCAGACTCCACCAAAGTTAGGAGCGTAAACCGGAGAGAAGTGAAAGAGAAGTTCCTCACCGCAGGCGAATTCTCCGATTTGCCGTTTACACGTTTGTAGCATTCTGTTCAATTCATTCTTAGCCCCTACAAAGTTTTTTCCATTGTCACAATAGATATTTTCTGGCTTACCACGTCTAGCGATAAATCTACGTAAACACATGATAAAGGCATTTGCGCTTAGGTCACTAACGACCTCAAGGTGAACAGCCTTTGTCGAAAAGCAAACGAATACACAAAGGTAACATTTGGAAGTCTTGGCCCCACGACCCTTCTTATTTAAAATCAGAAATGGGCCTGCAAAATCGGTCCCACAGTTTGTGAAGGGTGGAGCAGGAGTAACACGTGGAGCGGGTAAGTTTCCCATAATTGGTTGCATAGGGTTTACCTTAAATCTTTGACATTTCATACATCTATTTACAACCTTAACTGCCAAAATCCGACCACCGATTGGCCAGAATCGCTCTCGCACAGAACTTAACAATAATTGAGCTCCTCCTTGCAACAACCTGATATGTTCCCTTTCGAATAAAAGTCTCGTGAATAAATGCTTGCTATCAATGAGAATTGGGTGTCGCTGTTCATATGGACAGTGAGAAGCATTAACAATGCGACCACCAACACGTAAGATATCATTTTCATCAAGGAATGGATTTAATCCTAATAGTCTTGATTTGCGGTTAAGATTCTTTGTCGTTTTGAGAGAATGAATATCTGTAGCAAAGGATTCCCTTTGCGATGCAGTCGCTAATACTGTCATGCTCGATTGTAATTCAGTAACATTTAAGTTTCCGGATAATTTGGCTTTATTTTTGTTACAGTTGTTAAGAAAACGTAGCACAAATGCGAATATTCTTTGCAAGGTTTGTAGTTTTGAATATTTGTTAAATGGAATAACATTAGATTCACATTGTACAGTCATAAACGATTTAATCTCTGGTAATAATGTATCAACGTGTTTAGCTGCCGGCCATTCAGACTCTGGGTTTTTAAGGAAGCAGGGTCCTTCCCACCACAAAACACTGGTGAGTAATTGTTGAGGTTTGACCCCCCTTGAAGCCAGATCTGCTGGGTTCAAATTTGTTGGCACGTGACGCCAGGCATTTGGATCTGATAGTTCGCGAATTTGGTCTATTCGATTACATACGAAGGTTTTCAATGTTTTCGGTTGCGTCTGAAGCCAGCCCAAGACAATTGTGCTGTCAGACCAAAATATAGATTTAGTAATCGTCACACGTAGAGCTTGCGTAACCTTGGCATGTAAACGAGCACCTAATAATGCTCCTAGTAATTCTAAACGAGGAATTGTCATCTCAGGTTTGAGTGGTGCCACTCTTGCCTTAGCGCACATTAGGCGGACACATATGTTGCCTTGACTGTCAATGGATTTCATATACAGGCATGCTCCGTAAGCATCCTTTGAAGCATCACTAAATGTATGAATCTCAATCGTGACAGGTGCGTGACAAAGAGCGTGGCGTGGTACGTTTAGATCCGCAAAATGACGCGATTCATTTACGAATTCACGCCATGAAATCTCAAGCTCCTTGGGTACTGAATCATCCCAATCCAATTTGTTTAACCACAACCGTTGAAGCAGTATTTTATGAAATATAGTGCAAGCAGACAGAAGACCGAGCGGGTCAAATATTTTACATGAGCTAGACAGGATATTGCGTTTTGTCACCTTTTCAATGTCTTCAAATTCTGAAGAAAACTGTAGTGTGTCATTTGTAGGTGACCATTTCAACCCTAGCACTGTTGACTGCTTGCAAAAGTCTTGAGGATTATTTCGTACGCTATCGATATTGTCAAAAATGTCAATGGCGTTTGTCCTAAACTTCCTCAATGGAAATCCCGCACAAGACAATTCGTCAATAACACCCTTAACAGTTTGAGCTAAATCAGTTTTTGAATCAGACCCAGTATTCAAGTCATCAACATAGAAATCGTGTTTTATTGTATTAGCTACTATATCGTCCGTACACTTATTAGCAACTTGCACCAAGCATCTTGTACTTAGGTAGGGAGCAGACGAAGTGCCGTAAGTCACGGTATTTAATTTAAGTATTTTGAGTGGCTGACTCTCCTCGTCCCTCCATAAAATCAATTGAAGATGACGTTGAGACTCGTCCACCATTATTTGACGATACATTTTTTCTATATCTCCCGTTACAACATAAGTATTTTGTCTAAATCGTAGTAATATGGACAGTAAATCGTCTTGAACTACAGGTCCTACCATCTGAATGTCATTAAATGACTTATTGGTTGACGTTTTGCACGACGCGTCAAAAACGACTCTTAAGCGCGTCGTCTCACTATTTTCGCGAATAACGCAATGATGTGGGATAAAATACCCAAAGACAGGACGCTCCGTTTCGGTCAGGTGTCCTAAGCTCTCGTACTCTTTAAGAAAAGCAGCATAATCAGTTTTCATATTAGATTTCTTTAATTTATTTTCTAGGTTGAAGAACCGCCTTCTAGCAATGTAATAAGAGTCTCCTAAGGCGTCCTCCGGGGCCTCACGGAGTGGTAGCTTGACACAGAAACGACCATCATCAAGTCGCACGGTATTTTCCTCAAAATGAGTCTCGCAGTACTCTTCCTCCTTTGACAGCTTTGATTCAGGAGGAGAGTTGGGGATATCTTCAAGCTCCCAAAACCTAGCAATACTATCCCTGATCTCTTGAATAAAGTTGCACCTAGTGGAAGAGCTTGAACCCTGACCTGTCGGACCAGAAACAAGCCAACCTAGTTTTGATTCTTTAAGCGTTGGTTTGTTTTTACCTAATTTAATTTTTTTACACCCTACAATATCCCAAAACACATCGCCCCCCAGCAATAAATGAATTGTAGATGGATGATAAAAACTGGGGTCCGCTAACTCAATCGATTCAGGAATATCGAAGCGTGATGTGTCAATTTCCAAACTCGGCGTAGTTTGTGTTACTTGGTCCATGAGCAGACAAGAAACATCTATTTCATATTGACCGGTTCTGGATTGCACGAGAACACCACACTGTTTTGAAGCAATGCCAATCAAGCAATCGTTTAAGCCTGTTATAGTAGTGGGCTCGCTTTCATCGTAGGTAAGGTTCAACCTTCTTTGCATTGTTGTAGATATATAAGAAGATTGACTCCCTATGTCTAATAGAGCTTTCGTAGTGTGAGATTCCTTTGTTACAGGATTAACTAATTTCACTTGAGCAGTACACAAAAGCACATAACCCTTCTTAGTCGGAGTGAATGAAGTCATTGCAGTAGTTGTATTTGTGTTTTCAGGCAAATTTGTACTATTGCTGTCATTTATTTCAATGTGTAATAGTGTGTTGTGTTTTTTATGACATATTGTACATGGGCCTAACCGGCAACGAGAGTGGTGATGACCAGGGCGCAGACAATTTTTACATAATTTGTATTTAGAAACTTCATTTTGCCTGCAATCCACTGACATTTCCTTAAACTTGTCACACTTATGATTGAAGTGATTTTGTTTGCAAAACGCACAAGTTATTTCTGTTTTTGCATCTAAGTTATTAGCACTAGCTGTGTCACTTGTACCTAGCATTGTTGCAACACGTTTGTTTTCTTTTATTTGATTAGTAGGTTTATCATGTTTTTGTGTAGAAGCACCGCACTGTATTGTTTCCAAGACATCCGCTCGATTACGAAGGAACACTAAGAAATCATCGAGCTTAGGAGTAACTTTGAGTGTGTTTTTGTGTTCTTCCCACTTCCTACTAGTGGCGCCATCTAGTTTCGACACCATCATATATATAACTAATGTGTCCCAACTGTCTGTGGGCTCTTTGAGTGTGTGTAAAGCACGCAGGTTTTTGGTATAAAAATCAATCATGTACCTTATAGCTTTATGAGATTCCCTAGTAATTGGTTCAAAGTTGAACAATGACCTAATATGGTTATTGATCAAAATTCTCTCGTTGTTGTATCGCTCGCACAGTAAATCCCATGCGATTTTGTAATTAGTACTTGTAAACTCAATAGATTTTATGACTATAGCTGCTCCACCTTCCAAAGATGCGCGCAAATAGTGAAATTTGCTTATTGTAGGGATGGACTCGTTTTCATTTATTAATGAATCAAAGGTATCGCGAAACTCCATCCATTTTGCATAACTGCCGTCAAAGGAAGGTAATTTTATAGAAGGAAGCCGAATGTGATGGTTGACAGACGTCTGAGAACTGTCATTTGAATGAATTGAACCTTCGGCTCGAGAAACAGCGGTAGCATATTTAGTAGTCACTGGTTGGTTCGACTCAAGTATCAATTGTGACAATGAAATCAACTTTATGATAGAATCCTCAACTTGCTCACGTTCTAAAAGCTGTTCGGCTAAGTTGATGTCATCTAAATTTTCAATTTCTGACTGTACTTCATCAAATTGAGATAATAATTCTTGAAATCGACCTAGTTTCAACTGGAGTTCACCGAATAAAGCCTTAGTGAAGTTCTCCGTCGAAATCGCTTTTATTGTGTCAATATATTTCTCAAATAAAGTAACCTTTGCCTTGATAGTGCCGCGCTTGCGAACTAAAGGCTTTAATAGTTCTTCAGACATTTTGTAGAATCAATTAAACGCACATACATAAGTATACTAAGAAACAGGCATAAATAAATTGAACAGACTGTACTAAGTATAAATTAAGTTTCAAACCGTGCAGGCCACCGTATTAAACAGGTGGCAAATAGGATAGCTGTCCACGTGCAGTGATGTCATCCTCGCGATTAAGCGGAAGATCCACGGAAAATGACAGCTTACACCCGTACCTCCGGCAGAATCTTGAAGGCAACATATAGCTTATTCCCTGAAATTTTAATTACGCTAATATCAGAGCATGCTAATATGCTGCAAATTATGCACAAATCTGCTTTCTTACGTATGCTTTGATGTTTATTAAGTCTTAGAACTTTGAAGAAAATTTTCAATATTTTAAATAATTTACTGGACTATCTGTCTAAAGCGACTGGACTATTTGTATTTTAACGAAAATTGTTGTAAATCTGAATAAAATTGAATGTAACTAGTGAATTAATGCAATATTTTTGCTTTTAACATAATAATAGAAGAATACAACCTGATGCAGAGCAGGATTTAAGGCAACCATGAAATTCGTAATTTACGTTAGGTACTCAAACACTTCACGCAAGGGTTCCTTTGTAATCTCTGTGCTCGTGGTTGATGCTGTTGTAGACTGGACTCTGGGATTCCGCTTGTTTCCAAGGATCCATGCGCCGCTTGTACTTCGAAGAAGATTGTTGTTCAAAGAACGTAGAGGGTCACCAAATGTTAACGCGATACTGGCGTTAACTATATTCTTGTCTTTGTTGTAGAATTATTGAAATGATAAATTGATGATAAATTAGCAATATTTGTTGTAGTTTTTACATTAAGATGTTGACATTAAGTAAATTGTTTTTTCTTGTCCTTGATATATTTCAAGTATTTCAAAATTAGAATGCGCGCCGCATCGTAGATTCTTCTGGCGGCGCTAATGTATAAAGGTTGGATCATTGACAAATGTATTTTTGGGCCATCGTGTATAAATTATGTAATTTAATGTGTAATATTTTTTCCATCTAAAAAGACTTGCCTAACTCATACAAAGGCGAAGTTTTGACTTTTGATATATGTAACCTTGAGGATAGTTTTCAAAGCGTAATATGTACATTTATCAGCAATAAAAATGGATCACTTTGTATGAGGCTTTCTTTAATTGACTCCTTTTAAATTGCTCATAAGTGTAGCTACGTACCTACTGTTACCTACAACACAAAACTCAAGCATCTGCCTTAGGGCTCATTTAGACGGTGCGCGAACTGTATAGTATACGATTTTAGTTACATTGCGGACCAGTGAGGTTACATCAATTCAGCCGACCGATCAAATGACGCAATGTATGAAACTCGCGCATGCGAGTTCTGGCAGTTCTGGCACCGTCTAACTGAGCCCTTAGGCGGTCCTTGTAACATCTGTCTGTACTCAAAGGGCAACCACCGTGACCAGTTGGCCACGGTCATAAAAGTTAAGCACTATGTAAGTACTAATGCAATATAATTTTAATGGCATGCCGCAAAAGTGACGACCGGTCTGGCTTAGTGGGTAGTGACCCTACCTGTGAAGCCGCGGTCCTGGGTTCGAATCCCAGTAAGGGCATTTATTTGTGTGATGTGCACAGATGTTTGTTCCTGAGTCATGGTTGTTTTATATGTATTTAAGTATTTGTATATTATATATATCGTTGCCTGAGTACCCACAACACAAGCTTTCTTGAGCTTACCGTGGGGCTTAGTCAATTTGTGTAATAATGTCCTATAATATTTATTTATTTATTTACATACAATACAAAATTTATACTCACTTTATTTTCTTTATATAACCATTTTTAGCAACGAAAACTAGTACAAGACCTAGATATACATATGTATGTTACAGTATGTAGATAAATGTTCATGCCAAGATGTAATTTAACGTTCGTGTGACTCTTAACAAGAGATTGACATAGATATAGGACATATTCTTTTGCAAGAAATGCCTTGGTATTATCTCTCTATTTATGGGTATATCTTAATTTAATTTTCGCTGTCAATTAATAGGTGTTGTGGTTATTGTTATTAATCATACATTTTTGTAAACAAACAACTCAAGCTTGAAGTCCTAATTTGTATGTAGGAAGCGTAGCGGCGGGAACCGAGGTCTTTACCCTACGGCCACTTCGATTGCCTCGGTATCGAATTATCGATAGCATTTTATTCCAAATCAGAGAACTTAAACACCATTCTTATGTAACTACAAAAAACTTAAATTAAATCTACGCGTTTTTACAGAAAAATACGTTTTTATTAAAGCTCTTTGCAGGTGTACATATCAATCCAAAACATTCACACAAAAAGTTTTTTTAACATAATTTTAGTTAGACCAAAAAAGCGCCTACCTACAGAACTTTTTTTAGTTAGACAACTCTAATTTTCACACTCAATATGACAAAAAAAGCTCAACTCACCTCCAATAAGAACATCCAATGAGAACGGCATCCAATTGCCAAGAAAATCACAAAAAACTACACTATTCACTATAACAGTGCACTCACAAAAAACACAACAATTCTCCACTACATTTTTCCAAAAAAAAACACGAAAATTCACAGAAAACACACACGGGTCACCGGACGCGCAGTTTGAGAACAACTGACGCTATACGCGGCTTGGAGCGCGTACGCATCGCCTTTCTCCTTCGCACGCTCACACTCGTTCCAGGTCTGAAAGAGACGAAATATGATTAATGTCTGATGGCGAAAGCTTTCGATAAAAACTGAACGAACTGGCAAAGTTACATTTGCGGTCGATAGAGGCATTATTATAGTGGAACTCCCTTACTTTTACATGCAACCGTGCGTTGCTGCGTTTTATACAAGTGCGTTGTTAACTTTGTACTTTTGCGGTGTATGGGTGTACTTGAAAGGTCGTATTTTTAATAGGATTTATACTGTAGTTACGTCCTTTTGTAAATAAGGCAATGTAATTGTATAAGGATTGGTATTTAAGTCGTCAAGTGTCTCGTTTGTTTGCCGGACTATCCTACATTGTGTTTATTGTGCAATGTTCGCATGGGACTGGTCATACGAGGCCTTAATAACGGTTATACCCAGTTCACGCAGAAATATTATGTATGATATAGCCTGGGTTTACCTTTCTAAGCTAGGGCCACTTGCACCATTTACGAACCCGGGGTTAAACGGTTAAAACTGGAGTTACCATGGTTGCCAGTACAATTTGACACTGCGTTAACGGTTTAACCGGTTAACCCCGGGTTATGGTGCAAGTGGCGCTAAGTACGAGTCAGAAACATGATACAGATTCAACGCCGCCACTGTATCTGTCAATTTCCTTGATAAGATGAGTGACGTTCGCCGCGGCATTACTGCCGCAATTATGACGTTTCTTGCATCACTTATTTTATCAAGGAAATTGACAGATACAGCGTCGGCACAGACAGACACAGCAACAACGCCGCAACAGTAATGGAGCTGCAGTTGACATCCGAACGTAACCTATACAGTCATAAATAAATAAGCTTTAAAATTAATCATACCTCCACATAAGGGCGGCACGTACTAACATCTAACTGATCATTGATGTACCTTATGTCTGTGTATTAAGGTTTAAGATTCATCAGTTATGAGGGACGACAATGTAACGATGGCAATGTCTTTTCTCCATTCTTCCATACATTAACTGCACAATAAAATGTTCGGACAAGATCAAGTGGTTTTACGTGAAGGATTCTGTTGGTGTATGATGAGATGTTAAGGATGCCAGCGCGTATTATTGATGTTGAATTGACAGATATGTTCTGAACAACTAGGGAAGAAACAAAATTATGAAATCCATACATAATTATAATGAATCAGGGGCCTGTTTCTCAAAAGCTTGTAACTTGTAATACAAGCGCATGTCACCGTTTGACAGCTTTTGTTAGAAAGGGACTTCTACTTGTATTACAAGTTACAAACTTTTGAGAAACGGGCCCCAGGTCTTAGTCATTTTATTCCATGTGTATGCATACAGAAATAAGTAAAATCACTCATTACTCAACAGATTTTTTATGAAGTTTATCGTCTAGACTAAATTAAAAATAGGTTCCCCAGTTTCCCACACAATTTAAAAATAATACTCATTTTTAAATGCAAATTCGACTTATACTCAGTAAGCCACGTCAAAATTCCCCCAAATTAACCGGAAGTCGTGCGTTATCGCGCCATTGTGGGGTGAAACAAAGCGTTTCCTCCAAAAACAATAAAAATGCCGCCTGCGCATGTTAGGCGTGCGTGTTGTTCACCGAACGTGAGAGAAGCGAACAATCAAATCAACCAGAACTCAGAAGGCATACCGCGAACCACGTCTGACGTGTTACCTCTCTGTCGCACTTGTAAATTCGTACGTAAGTGTGACAGGGAGGCAACACGTCGAACGAATATATACAGATAATAATCATTAAAAGAAAAAAAACCGACTTATCTAACTACTATTATCAGAACTCAAGCTTGACAAAAATGTGGCTTAAAAACTTAACAAACATAACGAAGAGGAACAAATCGCCAAACGTGAACTATGCGTCGTTGAAGAGTTCCGTTCTGATCATCATCAGCGGTTCCACTTCCTCAAATGTCACTTTTTTAATTATATGATTGATTTGTTGATAAAAACACAAAAATCACAATATTTGAGGAGTTCCCTCACCAGAACTGGGTTTTGAAAAAAACGGGACCAATCTGTATGCATATACATACAAACAAAAACGAGTTTTCAAAATCGGTCCAGTAATGACGAAGATATCGAGTAAGAAACATTTAAAAAAAAATCAACCAAATTGATAACCTCCTCCTTTTGAGACTTGGAAGTAGGTTAAAAATATCATTTTTAAAGCGTCTGAGATAATTTTACATACGCCATCAACCCGTTTTATTGAAGGTTGTATCAAAACCATTTCAAAACCTACACAAATTGTTAAATCCGAATCGTGTTTTCAGTTTCCTTGAGCGTTCGACTCTCTATGTTCAGTAAGGGAACACGAATGCACTTTCAAAGCTCACCGGCGTAAACTAAGCATACATACAGTAGTGTTTGTATAACTTAGTTCTAGTAATGGCTGATGTAAGGATTGTTTGCTTAAGTGTATGCGGCGGCTGATAAAGAAGCTTGCTTTTAATGATTAAATTGTTGGCTTTTAGCCCGAGCTTTTAGCCTTTAGAAATGAATTTCCCTTCATTCCTATGACATTATGCGTTATTGTAGCCCCGGTATATTATTAGAATGCTCAATCCGTCATTCATTTGTTTTACCGATAAACAGTGAAATCACCCATTTCCCAGTGTTGCAAGGTTGTACCAGCAATGCTTCAGCGGCAATGCTACTTCATTTGCAATCTGTGTCTTATCAGGATCGTTGATTATCCAGAAACGAGTAGAACAAGAAACGTGTGTTAGAAATAAAATAACGGTCTACGATTAAACATGTAGGTAATTTCAACTAACATTCACTACACGATCCAAAGAGCTCATGAACCAATACAACACCAATAAGCCACAATTCCATTGTAATAATGCCTTTTCACTTAAATAGGTAAGTACTTAATAATTTTATAACAAGGTAATTCACGCAAGGTTGCCAAGGTAGAAAGACTTCTATAAACAACTCTGCACACTAATAGAATTACAAATACCCCCAATTCGTCATCATCGTTTCAATATTCAACACGAGTTATGACATATCACGACGCCGAAATCCGTCACGATCGCGGTCCGTCACGTATGATGTCTTTGTTGGGCGTATCAATTAAGCAGACGGCCAAAAAGAAGCTATGACAGCTATTAAGATGTGGCATGAATACGAGCAATGTTTGATGTCTAGAAGAGCTATAAGTGCTCCATTCCATGTAGGATAGACAGAAGGAAAAATGGTTCCCTATAGCCTCCAGAGACCCAGAAACAATTGTTTGGTTTTTGAATTTGGATTACGAAGTTCCATGTAATTTATAGTCCGACAAGAAATTGTAGAAACTAAATGAGGGCGCCACTTCATACGTAACTGTCACATTTTTGACGTAAGATGCTTAAACATGGCAACAATTTAGTTTGTGCCTATTCTGCGTCGATAAATGTGGGAGGGGAGACCCTTAGGGGGTTAAAGAAATAATGTTCAGGCTGATGTCCAACGTTTGTCAGGTTTTTTTTTCTTCATATTGTAACCTTATGCGGGCGAAACCGCAAGCTCAGGCTAGTATATACCTACATATATCGAAGTTGACAACAATGTAGTATACCGGTTGGTTTACAATAATTTATATTTTAAACTTTATGTTTTCTGCATACGTTTGAATGTTGAACATATTAATTGTTCTTGCGGTTATTATGTTATTGCTTTATTCACTTTTTGCGGTGAATTAAAGTGTTATTAGCAAGTTTGTGAATAGTGCGAATGTTAGATTGTATAAAACCTGTCTCTTCACATTGGTAACGTTGCGTGCCAATTAATTGTTTGAAGTTACCGCTAAACGATCGCTTTGGTCTTGGACAGGTTTTGTCGTTCGCTAAAGTCACGTTGTTGTAAGACTTTATTATAACTATCAATTAATATTTTTTATGTCTGTGCCTATTTCCACATGGAGGAACAAGACAACGTGGAGGTAAGGCCAGGGATGTTGCGGATGCCGATTTTGTGACATCCGTGGATGCGGATGCGGAAGCGGATTTTGAAAGGCTCACATCCGCGGATGCGGATGTCAAGATAGATACATAAAAAATGTCAAATATTACATTTAAGTAAGTTTTATTTCAAAAAACCGGTCAAGTGCGAGTCCGACTCGCGTTCCAAGGGTTCCGTACATTAAGTCTCACTCACGCTTGACTGCTCATTTCTAATAGGTTTTATTGGCTTATGATTACCTAGCAGTCTAGCACTTACGCCGATGCTAAGATGTTCATGTACCGACCTGTTCCACATCCGCATCCGCATTAAACTCCGCATCGATTTTATGCGGATGCGGATACAGATGCGGATGTTGAAAATAATGCGGAAGTTCCGCGGATGCGGATGCGGATATTCGCAACATCCCTGGTAAGAACCAAGGACTTTAAAGGCATCCTGACATCCTGAGTTTAGGTACCCGTGCGGGTTTGGCGTCGAAAACGCAAAATGTTACGGCGTACGCTGTCAAAGTCATTTTTACTGTGGCGCTAATATTGTTCAATGAGAATAAATACAATTTCTTTTACGTATGTCTTGAATCATCTGATAAAGACATTATAGGCATTTGATGAGTGCGTTTCGTCGTCAAGCTATTATTAGCAGCCATAACAATAATTCTAAACCCCGTGTGAATAACGAAAAGATAACAAAAACGTTTGTTTAAGATTGAGTTTCTCTAAAGAGTAGGTCTATAAGTAAATTGAGTTTTAACAGAGTTCTTGTAGTTTATTACCCAAATTAAGTATTTATGTTAGATTTATGTTGACAATTACTTAATTGTCATTATAGTACTTAGTGTCTAACATGCAATAATCACTTTTTAATAAAAAGTTTTTATCAGATATCTACGCGGACAAGTTGGTGGCAGACTCTGCCTGGAAAAGGATAGTAACGCAAAACAACGTGCTCACGAGGAACCCGAAACATTTTGACAGTGTATTCCTGGTCATATTTAAAGACTAATACTTTTTACAAAAAAAAAACCGACTTCAAAAAGGATGATATAAAATATGATCCTTTTTGAAGTATATGCGTTATCAACTGATATATTTGAAGTCGGTGCCAAGCCAAGTAGTAACAATACCAGTCAAAAATGGGATTTATAGCCATAAAGCTGATTCTTTTTGACTGGTATTGTTACTACTTGGCTTGGCACCGACTTCAAACATATCAGTTGGTAACGCATAGACTTCAAAAAGGATAATAGTTTATTTCATCCTTTTTGAAGTCGTTTTTTTATTAAGTTTTTATTTTTCCATTTTTAGTTTTAACGCATTGTTAAGAGCGCGACACATGAATGAAAAAAAAAATCGGACTACTCTGTAAAAAGTTATGCGTGGTCATACGTTACAATCGGTGAGTGAAAAATCAATCATCGCCTATTTTCCTACCCTTAAGGTTGGATTTTTTTTCCAAATTTATATGGGACCAACTTCGGGGTATACCCTTTCCAATAAAAAAATAATTATCAAAATCGAACTACTCTGTAAAAAGTTACGCGTGATCCTTCGATCAACACGGGCTTCCGACACGTCGGAAGGGATATCCCCAAGCGATATCTTGACATTCAAATAATTCTGCCATTTTTCGCGGGGGGGGAACGTGCACACGGTCGCACTTCTCACACACTTACATACAAAATCCAATCTGTAATGACGACACAAATACATAGAAAATGACACCCTACACAGACAAATCTTGCACACCTCGATCTGTTTTTGTGTACGGACGAATCAGGAGTGTCACAACACGCACACTAACACATTTTCGTCAAAGAATTTTATTGTTTTCTGAGAGATGAGAAGTCGGATTTGCCGCTCGACCGATCCGCAATGTACTGGGCGAGCAAAATCGATAAATCCAGCAATTACATGAGACTAAAATATAATAATTGCGTTTAAATGTAATTAAACCTATGACATGTAAAAAAAATATTACATGTGAAATGTTTAATACCTTCTTTTTGTAAATTTGATGTCCCCGACCTCTTTTTACAACAAAAAACCGAGCAATTAGGCATTTTTTCTGCTGCTGTGTTCACTCGCGCGTCTGGACTCGGTCTAGTTAAAAATCCGAGCGCAACTAGTTTTATTACCCGCGCTAGATCAGTTGATCTTGTACCTAGGCAGAGGGGAAATAGTGCGAATGCCGCATCCCTTCCGTGTTGATCGAAGGCGTGTACATACATAAAAAAAAATATACGCGTCGACTTGAGAACTTCCTCCGTTTTTTTCGTCGGTTAAAAATGTCCTATAATCTTTTCTGGAATTCGTCTAGATTCAGAGTTAATTCCTCAGAAATACTAGTTAATTTTTTTTAGGATTCCCCGTGACCCGTATGCCCACGGGTATATAGTAAAAACACAAACACAAAAAGGTCAAAAAAACTGCATGGAATTCAAATTTGACTGTTAACCCAATCACAAGTCCCATTTACTCGACACTCCCTTTCGTCGGCTGCCAGATTTTAAAAACCTAATCAGTTTCGGTCCGGCCATTATGATTGTAATTAGTGCAACAAAGAATGGTAAATTACTGACCACGCCTCATCTGTCATGGCGGCAACATGTAATATTACGTATATTTAATTTACGCACCTATACATTTTATCGCTAGAACAAGATTTTCTTCTAAATATTTAAGTAATTCAACCATGCATAAACATTAAACATATCTGTAACTATAAAAGTACCCCATTAAATCAAAATTAAATGTTTCGACAACCCCACAAAGGCAAACAAAATAAAGATAAAAGAGTAAACCGAATTACCTATTTCAAACCTTTTAATGCGCACTGTGGTTCGAATCTAATCGTTATACAGACAAAATCAATTTTAATTAAATAAATCTAATGGAATTTGAAAGCGATTCGATCGTGTCGTAACAAAGGGGCTTATGTTTAAAGGAAATACACATCACTTACGCCCTTTTATCAGAAACAATGGAAGTGTTAATGTGAGGAATCGGTAGCCATTACTTTGAGACCACCGGCTAACCGTCTATTGACTAAATTAAATATGCGGTTGATCAAAATGAAAACAAGTTGTGTCACACACTAGATGTGTGACATAAGGGTAAACAGGTTCACAGCTAGCTGCATTAGTAACTTTGTTACGCTTTATTTCAGTAAGTACATCGATGAATTACTTTAGCAAACTCGTCGTATTCTGTCACAGTAAACAGAACTTTATTCCTTGGTCTTATAGTTTAAATTAGCTTTGATACAAATGTCTTGTATGCCTTAAATGAGATTAATAGGAACAGATGAAATGTATTAACCCTTTCATTATTTTATTTCCTCCGAAAAAGCAATGTGTTTTGGGTTAAAGGGGCATAAAATATTTAGGGCTGTCCTGGTATTAGCTACATTCATAAATATAATTTTATTAATCTATAAAGCTACTTTAGTTTCTAAAAGTAGGTATTAATCTTGTATGTAGGTAATGCTGCTTTTAATTATTTTCTATTTTCTTTTCAGTTATTTCAATAAATTTCTGTATTTCTAGATAGCAAAAGACATGAGGGCCAGCGACGTTTCAGTAGACGACACGTCCGATCGCGCGAAGTGGAGAGAAAAGACCAGAAAAGCAGACCCCACAATCAGATGGGAATAATAATGCTGAGGAGAGAGAGAGATTTCTAGATAGCACTTGGGGTGCTTCATTAAACTCATTATTTTAAAGTATAATCTAACTTCAAATAAATGAAACCATTAGATCGCTTCCATTTTGTGTCAGTGCTTAACAGGCTTAAATAACCTGTCAGTTTTAGACCAAAAAAACATCCCGAGATCAGATTAAAAAAACTCTTAACGGAAACCTGTCTACACATAACAAAACAAATTCATCGGTTGGCTGCGCGCCCATAAGTCCCATAACGCATCGAGTTGACAGGCTAAGCTTCTGCCATGTATTCTGTTTCGGTGCTTGAGAGCGGCGAGTCTTGTTGCGGAGGCAAGTGTAATGAGACCTTGAGAGCGAGGATAGGAGCCGAATTGGCGGTTACTTGGACACCGATTGATTTAATTTAATTTTAGACGAGCGAAAATGAAATAGGTACCGTAATTTTGTACAGAACTCGTTCGAACTTTAAAAATCTGTTGCGCATCTTGCTCGCGATATAAATACGAATTTAAACGACTGCGAAGGACGGACTTGTTATAAAGAAATTAGATCATTTTGATCTGTGCAAGATGTCCCATGATGTCCCATGATATTTATTTTTATTTTATTTTTTCAAGTTCGGTCTCTAGGAACCCGATTCTGATCTTAATTCCTTATTTTGGAACTGTTATGGAAACTTATGTATGTGTTGTCAGCAGTTTTAGCTTGCTGGCGTAATTTTGTCACCTGACAGTTATTTGTTATATGGCCTAATACTTTTTCATAAAAATATTAAGAAAATTATGGAATATTGATAAAGGACCGTTGATTTAATATAACTCTATGCCTTTATTCAAGAGCCAGAACCGTAAGAACAGAATAATATATTTTAGTACTTAGCCTAATAATAATCTAAGAAGATGTTTAATACTGGTTCTCGTGACTTTTCTATTCACCTGTACTCGGTAAATGAAACTAACACCCTCTGTCAGAAGTAACTCACCGCACAGTGGCCCGCGAAGCGGACAAAATCAACCACGGCACCTGTCCTCCCTGTCTTTTCTGATACGTCGGAAAAGGATGAAAGCGTAATCTGAGCTAATCTCTTGACGCAGCGGCCCACCGGGCAGTTATCGTATGAAATCTGATACTGAGCGGGATTGTCGGCCATTTTAATTTGATGGGATATGATATTTTTAAGCGGCAAAGCCGGCAGTGAAGTAATGAGGCATGGTTTATGAGGTTATGTTGGGTAAACATTGACGTTTTAAAATTGTGGAATGCTATCATCACACATACCCTCCCAGTACTTACTGAGTTTGTATGGCGAGAACCGGGAATTCCCGGAAACGAAGGCTTTTCCGTTCGTCTTTTGTTTTCTCTGGCGAATTTTCTCTTGGTTTTATTTATATAATGTGACTCGATGCTTTCGTTATTTTGATTTAATGTTTATTTTTTTTTTGAAAAGCCTTTTTCCATCCTTGAGTTTAAAATCTTTCGTTTCAATTTCACAATCTCTGAACGTGAATGTAGATCAACCATTAACCTGTCGAATCCCACGATATGACGTCACCCATAAGCGTTCTGGCTCAAATATGAGCAAGTGCAATAAGCAGTAAAGTTTGGCAGGTGATTATAGATTACCGCAGACCACCCGGTGAATATCCCTGTCCCTGTCCTTGGCGGCAAGTTTGACAAGGACGGCAGAGGAAGTGAGTTAACTATGTGATTGCTTCATTGAGTTTAACGATTGCTATTTTCTGAGATCGGCATCTTAGGTTTCACTAGCACTGATTTGGTAGTGGTTAAACGTGCAATTTTTAATCTATTTAAACGTAGTACTTAGGTAAAAACCTTATATTATTACCTGAAAAAACTGAAATAAATGTCATATACTAAGAAAAGTGACCAAAGCCTCCAGTGCCCCAGGCTGGAATCGAACCAGCGTCCTCTGCTATCGCGGCAGGTGCCTCTGCCAATCGGCCACCGGGCCACAGCGGCATTGGTCGAATTTTCCCAAGTATATGCACTTCTTACTGAAGGCCACCCCTAACCTTATATTGTAAGAAAAAAGCTCCTTGTTGAAGTATAACATTCACAAGACAAAACCACAAGGACTATCAGCAATATTAGAACTTTAAAATACGTCAAATATTAGATATCTATCTAATATTTTGATTTGATATGGATCCGATATGTCAGTGTTAAACAAGTGTCAAAAGTGAAGTGAAGTGAAGAAACTTCACTTTTGACACTTGTTTGACACTGACATGTCCGATCCATATCGTTTAGATATGGAATAGTTGACATATCTTAAAGTTCGAATATGGCTGTATGACTATTTGTATCCAGTTTCAAGATCAGCCACTGGTGTGAGAAGTTTATATTTTTGTAAACTTGTCAGGTTTCTGATTGGTTTGGTTTCTGTGAGGTCTGCCCTACCGTTTCTTTTATATTTTGGCATTTTTATATTTTGTGACCTTTTTGGCCACTTTTGTGTATATCTGTCAAACTTCAAACTTCAACATTTATTCAGCAAATAGGCCACAAGGGCACTTTTACACGTCAACATTGAATTTATATTATAATATATATTTTGTGATTTAACAAGCTTTACGCAGATGAAGTCGCGGGCGATCTCATAACACAAATAAATAACAAAACTAAAGCAATAAAACGAAACCACGGGCGGTAATAAATCGACATCTCATTAATAAAGTATACAAATCAGAACATTATATTTCATGATTGCCAAACTTTTCTCGCAATTATGATCTTATTCCAGTACAGTAAAGGTGACAATAGCATGTATGATTTTATGTTTTTGGTTTATATTTGTCTGGCAATTATAGTAAAATTAATCACTGCACGCGAATACCTAATGTTCTCTCTGTCACACTTACCTACAGCGGGTAGGTGTGACAGAGAACACACTTCGTATCCGCGTGCAGCGAGTGTCTGATTATACTAAAGTAATTAAGGCGCAGCGGGGGCAACGGCTCTATCCGCGTCTCTGGTTATCGTCGCAAATTAATTATCATTTTTAATGTTGCCGCCTTTAATTGTTACTATTGTAAAATATGTTTTTCTGATGATTTACTTTATAAGTCAGTAAATCAAAACTATATAGAGACAAACCAAAGAAAGTCTGCAGCGCTAGATTAAAAGTAGTTTTTAAAAATCAGTATGCGACAACACCACAGAAAATGGATTAAATAGTCTTGATACTTGTGAAAT
The DNA here is from genome assembly GCF_948474715.1 of Cydia amplana. NCBI lineage: Eukaryota > Metazoa > Arthropoda > Insecta > Lepidoptera > Tortricidae > Cydia > Cydia amplana. The sequence goes on from NC_086082.1 coordinate 16,619,862, forward strand.
TTCTACCATATTTACCGTCTATGAAAAAATTAAGCTGTATGCACAGCTTAATTTTTATGGTAAAATAAATTTCATTCCAACAATAGATGTCACTATTAATATGTAGACATATACTAATAATGATAAATAATATTGGGAGAATGTAACATTTGGCTTCATCAAAATTAATAAGCTTTTGTAATATCCGCGACGGCGGTAAATAGGTACAGAGGGTCTACCACGAACACCGAAGTTCTCAATATGCGAGCATCTTTCTCTTTTACTCCCATTAAGGCGTAATTAGATTGACAGAGAAATTGCCCGCAATTTGCGAACTAAAGTTTTCGGAAAAACGAAATAAACCATTAAAACAATAAACATATATTAAAAATTAATTTTAGCTTTAACTAGTAGGTACCCATGCCGTGAGCATAAGCATGGAGGTTGTGGGTTCGAGCTCAAAACCCGGCTAGTACCAATGAGTTTCTCGAAATGTTAGAGGAAGTTCATAAGTATGCCTATACCTATTAGGTGTGTTCAATTTGCTGTGAAACCTTTGTCTAAACCAATATTATCTAAGTAGGTACATATGGTGAAGTATTAAGATGTTTCATTCCACTTACCCGTCATCAACTCCAAATTTTGTAAACATTGTCGTTTTTCAGCTTGAATCGCCTCGTGCTGACTTTTTACAAGTGTAAAATTATTCGTCATGCGGAAAAGTAACTCCCGCACGCCGGTTTTGTAAGGTTTCACCATGTTTATTCCGTTCATCACAAAACACAATGAATATTTAAACGATTTTGACAAACGCATACCATAGTGCATGACGTTTACTGACTGCTTAAAAAACATTGCCATATGTAGTTTTTTAATTCGATGTCAAATTATTGCGCTGCAGACTTTCTTTGGTTTGTCTCTAGGTACATAATTATTTCAATCGAACGACACCAACGCGCTCACGGTGCCTGTTTCTGTGCTTCAATTCTAAGGCACTTTACGTTATAATATTATTTATTACAAACTTTAGATATAGAATATAAAAGACGAGCTGTACTTTTTTACCTATAATTCGTTAAAGTAACTAATCGAGGCATCTTAGCAAGATGGTTGCTCATTAGGTACATCACCTCTAATTGCTACGCAAGTCCACTGCCTTGAATAGGGTTGTGCAGTTCAGCGATGGGTCTTTAGAACTAAGTATAAATGTTTTTACAGTATATCTGGTGCTTGTGCTACATTACGACACCATGTGCAAGCACATTAAATTTAAAGGGCCAAAATATGTACCTACTGTAAAACGTTTCACGTACGAACAGGTAATTCGCAACTCGGTAATTCTTAACGCCCATACAGGCGTGTTCATACATTTGTGAGCGCCTTGGCCGTTCCGATATATCTGATGGCCACTGTACATCACTAATTTTTTGTATAGTCGTTATATTATATCTCTCTTTTTCAGTAAAGGAGTACTAATTATCGTCGGCGTCCACATGTCAAGCTTGACGTTTCACATGATGAGTCGCTATTGCCTTGATGATGGCGTAATAAAAGGGATAATAATAGGGATTCTGGATTAAAAAGCGAAATTGCTGCCGGGGAGATACTTAGTGATTATTAAAAGTTTTTATTTGATACTGTGATATACGATGTACTTAATTGAATCCAATATAAAGCGAAGATAAGTTAAAAATAAAAACAGGCAATTCTTACTATGAGTTTCAGTTACTGTTTTTTACATATCTACGTCTTTTCAGAAATATTTTTGTGTAAAAAAACCTAAATCAAAAAATAGTTTATGAAACGACTTAATGAAATAAATAAATAATTTAATAAAGTTTATTATTTTCTTATGGTAAAATATGGAACTAAAACCGTGCTAATGTCAAGTCATCATCATCTACACGCCTACACGGGTTATTTTGAGGCATTCCACGAGAATGTCATTTTGTCTTGTATATATATACCTTGATCAAATCCGTATAGCTCAAGAACATACTCATCATCATTTCAGCCGAAAGACGTCAACTGCTGGACAAAGGCCTCCCCTAAGGATCTCCACGCGCCCTCAACCAACGGTTTCCCGCGACTTTAACCAACATACTGCTACTTTGTTACCCAAGGTTTAAATATTACATGATCCAATACCGCTTTCTCAGCATTTTCAGAAGTATTAGAAAAATGGCGGTATGTAAGCGACATTCTCGTGAAATGCCTTTTGCATCTTTGTATGGAGATCACCAGTCTTTACAATATTTTGTCTCTTATTAAGTAAATGCAAGTTTGATTCTCATGGTATCGTAGTGGAGTAAAATTGAATTAAATCTCATTTTAATGTAGACATAAAGTTGTTGTTATAACTACTGTAACGTGAATATAATAATAATTTTCAGTCAATTTGGTTTTAGAGCGGAATGAAAGATGCGTTTTACAACTATATTTAAAGTAGTGCAAATGACCATCCAGCAAGAGTGCCCAATGAATACTTTGCATGGCGGCCTGATTCGAACTTTAAGATGTACGTCAAAAATTTGCTAAAGTTACGACATGGATCGGTTAATTATGTCAGTGTCAAAAGTTAGGTTTCTTCAAACAAAAACGTCACTTTTGACACTGACATATCCGATCCATATCGTATCTTTAGCAAATTTTTGACGTATATTAAATTTCGAATCACGCCGTGGGAAATTCCATAGGAGTTCAAATTAATAATGTAAATGTACACGGTTAAGACCCATTCTGGTCTGTACTAGGTCTACGCATTGCAATGTAACGAGCGTTAGCAAAGGTCTCAGTTTGAGCTCGGGCAAAAATGCTTTCGTATGACCGGATCGCCTAAGTTTTAGCTGATGCTCTTGAAATTTTGTGAGCAGGTTGGGTAGTTAGATATATTTTACCTATCATTTAGTTTTAGAAAATTTTCAAAAGCACGGAAATTTGTCTAAAGGACTTAAGTGCCAGCAGGGTTTATGCCTAATGTCTATTGCGAGTTTGCTGTGATAATGATTCGTTGTAGTATATTTTATTTTTACATTTTTTAAGCTTATTGCGTGGTCTACAACTACATACAGCTCACGTCGACACTGGTTTATAAATTATAGTCGAATACCGCAAATCTTAAAGGTTATTTATTGAAAGTGGAAAGTCAAGATGTTATGTACATATTATTATGTATGTACGATGTGTGGAGATATGACACCGATTTGTTTGAGTTAATGTCACACTTACATAATATTTACATATTCATCTTCCATTTCCATCTACCCTAAAATAAAATAATGACTCAATCTACTTTTATGAATATTATTAATTTTGACGTTATACTTATTATATTTTATGTATTAACTTTTGTTTATTTGCTAACTAATTAATTGAAACGTGTTTGGTACTTTTAATAATAGATACAGTCTAGATACAGTCAGCAGTCAAACTGCATATGCGAGCCAGGTGTTGAAAAAATAGTTATTTGTACAACAAGAGATCAAAGTTTGATATTTCTTCGAGTGCTTATTTTGAGTCCCGTGCAAGCGAAAGATTCTATACTACAGTGAGCAAAATGCGATTTTGCTCACTGTTTTTAATTAGCAAAGTACCCTTGTTCGAGCTGCTGAGGTGAAAAATTACTTAAAAATCACGTATAATATAAAAATGTGACGTATAATAAATATATAAGTCGTGTCTCAACAACAAAACAATTGGTCAAAGTATGTATGTATGTATGTATTTGCAATTGAGTTAGTAAGTTCAAAATGCAACTTTACTACATTAAACCACAAGATCAAAATTGTAATTACAGATTGTCGTTAACCGGACGCAAATTTCAATTTAAACAACTGGCCACTTTTCACACCCGACGTGCGAAAAAGCTTAAAGCCAAGAAAAAAGAAAACTAACCTCAAAAGCAGCTCGAAGCACGCGTCCACCGTTATCATTCGAAATTCGAAAGTTACTGCACTGCTTGCCCAACAATAAAAAATGCACCTTAAAAGCAATTATATAGGATTGATTTTTACATGATGGATACTGGGTGTTAACTTATCGACGTTACATGGGTGACAGATGCCTTATCCCTGCTCGTAAGAGGGATAATCAACTCTGTGTATAAGATGGTAAGGTCGATTTTTAATTGGAATTTGATGGTTCTTAAGATAAATGCGTAAAATTAAAACGTACATGCGTACGAGTGGATATCTCGTTAATGTGGAACTAATAGTTGAGATATATTTAAAGTGCTGTGATGGATCGAGTGTCAATTATATGTAGCGTAAACGTTGCATCGTATTGACTAATACATCGTACAGTTATGTGATTTCATTAAATTTGATAAGGTCGAATGGCTACTGAGGATGTTCGGAGCTGAATTTGATAAATCATTTGGTTTTGTGTTTGAAAGAAGTGATGTAATCACAATCAGGTTGTTATTAACATTATGTTTAGACTAGTTTCTGCCCGCAACTTCGTCTGCCTAATAGAATTATTTCCAAATACCACTTCCATCCCCCCTTCCACCCCCCTTTTTAACCCTTAAGCGATGAATTCCGGGATAAAAACTATAGGTACTTTGTACTCGACATGGGAGTCATGGGACTCAAACTACCTCCGTGCCAAGTTTCATCTAAATTGTGACAGACAGACAATATAAGTACCTGAGATTTATCTAGAATTACCTATTTACTTCCATCGATAAAGATAAGATAAGATAAAAGATAGTTTATTCAAGTAGGCATAATTACAATGCGCTTATAAACGTCAAATAAAGCTAGGTAGACCGGCTCCATGCAACCCTACACCTCTGCCCCGAGAAGATTTAAGTCCCCCCTCAATTCGAGGATACTTGACATGATTCCGATTTTGGTCGCACTTGTGCAATGTTTGTGTGTGCAGAGTTTCCTTAGTCCTACTAATGTATAAAATGACAGCATCCGCTAAGAAACATTGACATATAGGTATCTAAAGATCTGTCCTTACGGGCAGTAAGAATGGCTGGAATTCGTGAGTGACACCGCTGAATTAGCACCATTCTTAGTACCCGTAAGGCCTGTCTTTGATAATAATGATCCTTCCGGCAGATTTGCCATGGCGACCACTTCGACTCCTAGTTAGCTCAAGATGGCTGACGAAGCCGATCTTCGAGGTGAACCCCCGCGCACATTGAGAGCACGTGAGGGCACCAGCCACGTAGTGGTAGTGAATGGGAGCAGGCAGGCCCGTCTTTACAAAGTAATATTATAAGTCAATGCTCAGAAATCGTGCATGCCATGATAACCACCTACGTGTTGTGGTCTCACCTCAGACCTTACTGGAAAGCTTACCCCATACAAACCTCATGTATCACTTTCTCTCAAATTTCCATAGTTATTGAATAACTAACAGCGACTAATTAATATTCTAGCGGCATTTAACGCCAGCTAATCGATGGTGTAATGGAGGGACATTATTTATGGTTAATTGCTGTTTAGGATGTTTTCATGGTGGTCCTGTTTAAAAAAATGAATGAGTACCTACAGTCCAGTGTGCGATGGAGAATGTCAAAGGCTGCCTGTGACCACGAACGTAACGTCACGTTCGAAACGTCAGGCCATCAATAAACGTAAGTTTTACGCGATTAAGTCCCGTGTTAGTTATAAAAATACCATTGTGTTCGGTTACGGCCAGGAATGTAATGCCAGCGACACAAATGACCGTATTTTAAATTGTCTCGTTTGTATTTAAGGGGCCCACTGATTAACAGTCCGCCGGACGGAATCGGCCTGTCAGTTAGACCAAAATTTTGACAGTTCCGAACAACTGACAGGCCGATACCGTCCGGCGGACTGTTAATCAATGGGCCCCTTTACGAATAAAAATATTTATATTCTATCCTAACCTAATGTACAAATGTGATTACATATTAGTGGCGTTATTCATCGTCATTTTGCCTTTTGTTAGAAAGAGTTTTGTAAATAAAAGAATAAATCTGTGTGTGTATGACCCAGCCATACAAGATAACGAACTACGTAGTGAATTCCTGGCATAAGGATTACAGTCGCGGGCGCAGCCGATCCTTATTTATGTCTCGCTTTATGTCTTCATTCCGAGATAACTCTAATTTATATAGCCTTAAGGCTTGCCCTAAATTAAGAACAAGTGACAACATTAAGCCGATTTGAACTCTAAAAGAGGGATAGAAGGTTTAAAATTGAGGAAGGATTACCTTTTCAAATCGTATTGGAAGTCATTGGAATCCATGGAAAACGATGTTAAAATTACAAAAAAATGTACCATTGAAGCTATAATATTTGAAGTCGCTTCGTACTTCGATGTATGTGCTTTGGTATCATAATGTGTACTGTGTATGTATTACATATATAGCCCTGAGGATGGTAGCTGGACGCCTTGACTGTCCAATGTTAAAATATTTGGTCAGTATTGTGACGGGAAGGGCATAAAATGTATATTGGGTGACTCCTCTTTTTGTTTTTGTTTTTAATTCTGTTTTTGTTTTTTAATTATGTATTTATATACTAACATCTAGTTTCTAAGTTTCGATGTAAGTAGACTAACACTATGGATGTAAAAGTCTGAAATAAACAAATTTTATTTTATTTATTTATTTATAGCTTCTGTAATGTAAATGTGAGTTCCTCTAATGGGGTCTGATGTATTGCTATTTCAAAACCAAGGAGTTTTGGCCGAAGAGTGTCAAGTTCCGGCGGTTCCGCGGCCGGCTCCCTGACACTCCGGGGTTGCGAACTGCATTGCAGTCATAATTGTGTGTTTTTACTCTTAAGATATATTTTATAATAATATGTATGTAAGGTATTTATCTATGGGCCAATAGTTGCCTGAAAACAAAGTTTTTCATTTAATTTAATTTCAAAAGGTCATTTGCCTCAGTTGTTGAAACAGCTAGCAATCTGTGTCGGTTATTTTTAACGTCACTACTTTCAGATAATCTTATTTCCTAGACAGTTGTATACAAAACTATATTGCCTTACTCGCTCGCTGAATACGCATTATAAAGTCATCGTGAATGCGCATCGCCATAGTTTAGCGTCAGAGCGGGTTTTGCGGTCGTAGTTTTGCTTGGCTACCACCTTCAACTGATGGGCTACCGCGAAAACCGAATTTCGCAAATTGCGGGCATTTTTCTCTGTCACTCTAATTACGCCTTCATTGGAGTAAAAGAGAAATATCCCCGTAATTTGCGAAATTCGGTTTTAGCGGTAGCCCCTCTGGCGTTTATGTGACTAAAGTTGTAGGTATGGCAAAACTTGATTTACAGTACATATGGGCTACTTTTCCGCACTAGTGCGTAAAATAGCACATTTCGTGCGTATGTCGAAACTTTAAAGTGCCATATGTACTGTAAAACGTTGTTCGATACACGTGCAAATAGGTAATTCGCAACTCGTGTCGATTTAAAACACTCCCTTCGGTCGTGTTTTAATTTATTGCCACTCGTTTCGAATTTCCTCTTTTTCGCACTTGTATCGAAAATAACTATTAAGCAGCTCCAACTGCCCAATTGTTTGCCCGCTTTGGATATTTTGTACATAGAGCGTGTATAACAAAGTGTTTACAGATGTATGTTTTTTAGAAAGGTACCTATTTGTGAAAAAAAGTTCCACGTACAAAAATATCGTCTTTTTTCTCACTTATAGGAAATTTCGCAATTTCGGAAACAACAAACTGATTGATGGATTGGTACATCGGTACTGGCAGTTTTCATCCAACTGTCTTCTAAACCGCAAATTTACTACATATTAAAGGATTTTAGGAACTTCATCACTAAGTTGCATGAAACAAAATGCAATTGAGTTAAAATACACAGGCAAGTGTTTACAGAAGTGAAAGTCGAAACAAAGCACGACGATGGCCCGGGAGCTTTCTCTCAAAGTTTAATCGCGATGTTATCACATAATCACACCTGATAGGCTTTTCAACGGAGTGGCCGTGACCGTTAAATAAAAATAAAAAATACTTTTATAAATGCTCGGTAATTTATAAAGCTACACGTAACAATTTCGATGTTAGCCTGGATTTCTAACAACTATAGTTGTATGGTTGTTTAAAAATTTTAAAACGATATTCTGAAATGCCATGCAAAGCATGCAATTTAACATGACCATTCAAGTAACCTATATCTTGAATATGATATCCCACCAAAAACATTTTCATGTAAAATGTTGCCAAGACGAAACCATAAGGCTCGCACTGACAAAAAGTTATCAGATCTCTTGTAGAGCCAAGCTTCTAACTCTACAGGCCCTACCTTCACAGACTCTACACCTTAGTCAAAATATGTGGCTTGGCCGTTTCATTATTACAAGAACAATTTTATAATAAAAAATAATGAATAGTGAATACATTTTTCACCTTAGGCCCATGTGACGAAACGGCCAAGCCACATATTTTGACTAAGGTGTAGAGTCTGTGAAGGTAGGGCCTGTAGAGTTAGAAGCTTGGCTCTACAAGAGATCTGATAACTTTTTGTCAGTGCGAGCCTTATGGTTTCGTCTTGGCAACATTTTACATGAAAATGTTTTTGGTGGGATTTCACATCTTTTTGTAAGTTGCTTATGACAATTTTCTGATTTAAAAGGTTGCGGGTGATTTACTATTAAAAATCCTGAAATACGTATTTTTTATATACAATCTGCTTTTTACTGATTCCCCATACAAACTTCAACTCCCTTTTCCCCTAACACCTTTTTCCACCCCTTTTCATCCTTACGGGGTGATTTTGGGGTTGAAACTATTTTATATCCTTCCCCATAACAATAACTATCTACATACCAAATTTCAACTAAATCGGTTCCGCGGTTATTGATTTCCCATACAAAATTCCACCCCCCTTTTCACCCCCTTAGGGGCTAATAATTTCAAGTTTTTGAATTATTTTGTTGTTTGTGGACTAATACTATCTCACATACCAAATTTCAGCTTCCTAGGACTTCAGGAAGTACCCTAGAGGTTTTGATGATCAACAGTGAGTGAGTGAGTCAGTGACGAAATCGGGGTTTTTTAGACATTAATAAAATCTAAAGTATAAGCGCTATGCAATTGAAAATTTTTATGCTTAATAAGTCCACTATTGACATCATATCCCGAAAGTTTTGTTTATCTGGTATAATCCAAACCCAAGTTAAGAGGGTTCAAAAAAACGACGAAGCGCTTCAAGAAAAGGTAGGTAGTGCCCTTGCGCTTCGCTTTGCTCGTCTTGGCGGGGGCACTACCGTGCCCCCAGATTTCGGAAACTTTTTCAGTTAGGAAAGAAAGTGCCTGTTAATTTCCGTGGAGTAATTTTTGAGCCCTAGTCAAATTTCTATAGTTAGGTCACAGAATAAATAATAGTCTTAGTACTATTATTTATTCTGTGTACTATTATTTATTCCGTGACATAAGACTCACTCTCTAACAAAACGCGTCTGTCACGATCATCACAGATATGGCCGCTAGGTGGCGACAGCGCCACGCGCGGCTTATGGCTTTCCCAAAAATTGGGGCCGAACGGATGTACTATTAGCTACCTGTAGCAAAGCGACGAAATCGCGGAGTGAGACACGCCTGGTTAGGTATTCTAGTTCGTTTGATAATTAAGGTAAACGGCTTTCCCTGTAACTTATTGGGTTCTCTATTAATAGGTACAAATTGTAGTACACTATCAAAAAAATACCTAACTAATAAAACAATTATTGTTAATTCCGGTGTCCATTCCCAAATTATCCGACATGACTGTCTAAAGCCAATAATAGCGTAATAGTATACTATTATCGAGCTGGTTATTATGTAATTGTGGATAGAATTAGGGGTCCCATACACGAAACCCAATTATTCTTAATCTTATCTGTGATTGAAATGCAGAATAACGGCCTTATAGCCAATTACTTTTCTGCTTTGGCTGTAGATGCCATAACTACGAGGCCACCCGGATCACGGTAGTCTTGTTGAATTTTTCGAGCAGGTACATGCAATTTTGTAAAGTGTGTAAAGACAAAATCCCTGAGCCCTGGGTCGAGCAGTAACTATGTACTCGTACGTACCTCCTATCCGAAGTAAAGACACATTAAAATAAAAGATTGAGAACCCTTGTCTTAATTATCATTGATAGTCGTATCAATGAGAATTAAGACATATCATTTCGCTCGTTTTGATTGATATCATATTTATCGTTTTGCGATTATTTCAGTTAGTGGGTACTCTTATTTACTGTGTATAAATATCTGAATACCTATTAAATTATCTTCTGGCGTATAATCTCCTTTATGACATTAAAGAATATGTAATCATAATTATGATTTAAGTAAATTAATAATATTAATTAAAATGTACAAATTAATGCTTATTATTATTAATATACTTAATAAATTATATTAGGTAATAGTTGATTTTATGGCATCCATTTTGTATTTTACAGAAAACATAATCCGTTCCTATGAAAAGACAAGTATGAAATATATTAGAACGGGTCACTGCTAATGCCTGCTCCTGTTGAAGCTTCTCGTAATGGAGCGAAACATATCGAGCAAACACAACCCCATATTTGCAACTCATAGCCGGGTGGATAATTACGATGGCAAATAACTATCAAGTTATAAAAAAAGCGGCCAAGTGCGAGTCGGACTCGCCCATGAAGGGTTCCGTATTTAGGCGATTTATGACGTATAAAAAAAACTACCTACTAGATCTCGTTCAAACCAATTTTTGGTGGAAGTTTACATGGTAATGTACATCATATATTTTTTTTAGTTTTATCATTCTCTTATTTTAGATGTTACAGGGGGGGACACACATTTTACCACTTTGGAAGTGTCTCTCGCGCAAACTATTCAGTTTAGAAAAAAATGATATTAGAAACCTCAATATCATTTTTGAAGACCTATCCATAGATACCACACACGTATGGGTTTGATGAAAAAAAAAATTTTGAGTTTCAGTTCGAAGTATGGGGAACCCCAAAAATTTATTGTTTTTTTTTCTATTTTTGTGTGAAAATCTTAATGCGGTTCACAGAATACATCTACTTACCAAGTTTCAACAGTATAGTTCTTATAGTTTCGGAGAAAAGTGGCTGTGACATACGGACGGACAGACAGACGGACAGACGGACAGACAGACAGACAGACAGACAGACAGACATGACGAATCTATAAGGGTTCCGTTTTTTGCCATTTGGCTACGGAACCCTAAAAACCTATACCTACTAGGTGTACCGCGTAAAAGTAAAAAAACTTTGCCTTTCAACATAACTTTACCCACCACGTCACAGTATAGTAAAAACGAAATAACTTAAAAGTATATAGTTACAGTTCTACCTCTCGGATCAAATAGTGAAATATTTGTACCTCTCTAGTCATTTTGAATTTTGATTTCATTTTTCTACGGCAGTCTTTTTATTTCATTCTAGGTATATAATTATATATGATTCATATAGGAACTGAATATGCAGTTACATAATTAAATTGTAAGCGCTTTTATCAAAATAAGATATATCTTCAAGATACTACAAATACTGCATTGATAATGATAAAAACCGGATAATTTAAATTTTTATCGCCACTAATCGAGGTGCAACGAAGGACATTCTTCAATGTATTAAATATCTTATTCAATTTTATCACCTGTAGTGTCATTCGAACTTTAGTTATTAATGTGAGTTGTATCTAATTTTGACATCACACACAGCGCAAATTCTCTACCAAAAACCTGTTTTTTTATTAATTAGATAAATAAATTCAATTCAAACCGGGCAACGTTACAAGTAGTGTTAATGTTAATGTACCTATGACTTCACCTAACCTTAGTAATTATATTTTTTTATTATAGGATATCCAATCATAATTATTTATATCAAATCGCCCTGGGCTTATCACACCTTAAAAATATCTATGCCCTCATAAAATACGTAATCAGGATAAACCCGATACAGTCCGCAAACAAGTTAGGTTTCATTGCAGGTCTCATAAATAATAACTTTATTACTACATTAAGTTTAAAGGTACTCCCAACTCGTAAATTTAACCAAGCAAAGTGCACTTGAGTTTTATCGTCCAGTTATTAAGTTTTTTCTTTAATATTATTAGCACATAACGTTCGTTCGGAGAGCTGGGGCCTATTTCTCAAACGGTATTAGTCTAATATTATTAGTGTGTTGCCATAGTAACCCATACGATTTGACTTTGACAGTTCATGGACTAATAATATTAGTCTTATACCGTTCGAGAAATAGGCCCCTGCTGACTCCCACAGTAACTCTTAATACTAGGCTAGTAGGTAGTAAATATGAGTGATAATTAGGACTCATTTAGACGATGCGAGAACTCGCATGCGAGTTTCATTACATTGCGGGTTTTGATTGGTCGGTTGAATTGGACGTAACCAACAGTCCGCAATATAACTAAAATCGCATACGAGTTTGCGCGCACGCACTCGTATACGATTTTAGTTACATTGCGGACCATTGAGGTTACCTACGTCAATTCAGCCGACCGATCAAACCACGGAATATAATGAAACTCGCATGCGAGTTCTCGCATCGTCTAAATGAGCCCTAATTCTAGCGTATAGGGTGTGGCGTAAAGCCAGTGGACTGTATTTTTGGTGTGCTATACTAACCCAAATGATAGTAACTTGGCTTACCCGTGGTTTTGGTCTGCTGCTGCTGGCAGAGGCTTCAGCTGTAGATGGCTGCTTCCTGGTTTCTACACACACTTCAAATAAGTTTTTTACTATTTTTTTTTATTGTAAATTAGGATATTCCTTCCTTCGCGATTCGTGTGACACTGAAAATATCAGTTATTGTTTTTCTAGATCTTTTTTGGGTTACCGGCCAGTAGCCTCGCTATTTCAAATGAGTTAGAGACTCTAATAACTTAGAGTATGTGCGGAAAGAGAAGAGTCGTAAAATGTATTGGATCCCATACATTTCACGACTCTTCTCTTTCCCCACAGACTCTAGTAGGGAAACATGGGTCTCCAACGCCATGGTCTATCTACCCAAATAAGGTGTTTAATTTAAAGCACGCGCGTTTGCATGTTTCCGCCACGGCACACGAATGTGGTGAAATACATTCGTAAGAAGACCCGTTATGAACTGAGGAGTTCTTTCTAGCTATGTATGCTAGTCTGTAAGGTATGTGTGGGCCTTTGGTGCCTGACGAGGCATGGTCCGGGTCTAAGCCGAGGTGTCCCACACTTCGTTATCTATGACGCGTGATCGGCGATCACGTGATTGCTATACAAAACGAATTGTCAGACGTCTCGGCTCGGGCCCGGATCGTTCTAGCGTATATGACAGACAGACAGCCAGACAGGACGTAACCTATCATAACGTTGCGACAGTTTTCCCGTGTGCGTGTCATATGATTGCAAACCGACGCGAAAGTGTAACTTTAATAAGGAAATAATTAAAATTGCATATGGAACATGTTAACTTACGTCAAGTGGCGTTTTTCCACATGAGCATATAATTATAGTGAAAGGTATCGAGCGTTAAGCATCCTGCTAAACTCATTTGCATGTATCGAATATTAGGTAATCTAGAATTACTGTAAATATTAGTAGTTTAATTTAGTATGATCCTGTGATCGTGTGATCCTATTAAGAAACTCATTAACGTTCGTTTCTTAAATCCACACTCGTATTTTAATGCCTCTCATTATGTAGCAGTCACATAAACTACTAATACTTACCAGATTTTAGTAAGTGATATTGCGAAATCGAAACAGTAATTATAAACAAGAACAATGAATATCGATTCTAATTAATGAAATACGTGACAAAACGTTTTCTGCTGTTGAAAGAATGTGGAGAATGTTCCAGAGGTTCCATAAAATCTCTCTAAGTTAAATTACTTGGAGAGATTTTATGGAACCTCTGGAATTTAACCTGCTAATAAAAGTGGATTGCACTACAATCAGCGAACCGGCGGCCTAGCCAAGGTGACAATCGCTATCGCTTCGCCATCGAATCGCTTTGTCTCTCTCTATCCCTCTTCCATATTAGTGTGACAGTGACAGTTGCGTTTTCGTTCGCTACGGAGCCTTAGCGATTGGCATGTTGTCTACGAGGCCTGGGGGCCTAGCCAAGAGGACAATTGATGATAAAATATTGCATAGATATCTAAAATTTATTGTCTGAATTTCTTTGCAATTTCTTGTTCACGATAAGTATATAATGATTAAGAGAAATGTGATATAATACCTACCTACACACGTGTATGTTAATTCATACATAATGTAAGACATATTATAAGCTCTGCATAAACAATTTATGCTTATGGAATGTGTGAACTCAAGCTTCTTCGAGATCCAGTACAGAAAACTAAACCAAACCGATATTTTATTTGCTTCCCTCGCCTTGTCTCTTGAGTTATTATGTAAATTGTAAAGGGCTGTGGGCTATTTTTGCCGCAAAATTAATACATTCCAGGGCCGGTCAGCGGCCATCGGAAATATCCCTGGAACGCCCGTAATAGGGCTGCGTAGGCGCAAGTTACGCGTTGTTGCGATAAAACATACTCCTCCTCCCGCTCCTTACTGAGGATCATGAATCCTTCGACGAAGTTTCAAAATGGCTTTTGTCCATCGGCTTCGGTCCTCAGAGGGCCTACCCTCTGATCTTGATCATTCAATTGTGACAGATTCTGTTAGAATGTCTGTATACAGTATAACCCTTAAGTATTAGTCTATGACAAATGATATAAGTAGATATGCATTATCTATGATTCCTTCTCTTTTTGCTCCATTAATCTAATATAACTGGATTGGGCATGAGTGGTGGGGATAACTGACAGAACGGGATAGTCTTATGTATCTTTCAGTAGGAGTAGCAGCGAAAGCGCTATTATTGTTTGTCCTTGTCACAGTCTCACATCTTGTTTTATTCCCCACCGTAAATTGACCACCGTGATTGGTCGAATTCATTTGTTGCCCACCATAACAAATAAATTCGACCAATCATAGCGTCTCAATGCGACGCTATGATTGGTCGAATTTATATGTTTTGTCCCTCACGGAGGCACGCGTAGACCACTTCTATAGGATGCTACCTTCTATGTTTTGCTCCGACCTAGCCGAGCACGCATACCTAACCTATAACATGATGTGACATTTTATTTTCCTATTTTATTTCACTATGTGAATAAGGACAATATACGATGTGAGTACTCGCAATGTTTATTTAATTGCCCTTTAACAATCGATCACACCGACCAGACAAATGCTGTCGTTTCCTAGATTGATGGCCAAGTGACAATCCGTCACAGATTCGTGATTCATGAGCGCGGTAGGCCGCGAAAACCGAAATTCGCAAATTGTGGGATCCTTTCTCTTTTAATCCAGTGAAGGCATAATTAGAGTGACAGAGAAAGATGCCCGTAATTAGCGAAAATCGATCTTCGCGGTTATAGTCCTGCCTCGTGGAGAGCCGAGCTGAGCGACATCTCCAGGCTTGATGCCCCCTGGTCTATCCAACGGTTAGGGCTCCGGCTACGACGAGGCCCTTAGGCTGGTTTTAGTGTCACGCGGACCGTCCGTGCGGATCGCTCCGCACCGGACCAATACGAGTTATTAAGTTCAGGGAGCGTTTTAGAGTGGTCCGCGCGGACAGCTTTCTCATATAATTTGACGGTGCGGAGCGATCCGCACGGACGGTCCGCGTCACACTAAAACCAGCTTTAAATTTTTCTTCGACTTTCCCGGTGACCATAAGGCGCTCTAGATTATGTTCGTTTATAAATAAGGCTATAAATATATAAACTCTCTGATTAATAGCTACACGAATAGGGAATGCAAATCGGTTATTTTTTGTATGGAAATAACCGCGGTTTCGGTTAATAACCGATTATTTCCATACAAAAATAACCGATTTGCATTCCCTATACACGAATAAACTCCCTCGTTTCTAACTTAAACCACACTCATACAGGTCTCAGACCCAACCAGCTAACGCACCCTCAGGCTACTACCGACCGTCCCTCTACCAAGATAACCCATCACTCCACACCTTATCCACTGCACCTTATCAACTTCTTCCAAAACTCTATAGCTCTAGTATGCACGCAATGGATTACGATCGGAGATAAAAGCAGTTTAGTATTTCGTGGTAAAGGGGATTTCAAGGAAGACTCGAAACAATGGACAGAGAAACTGGTTCTGAACGCGTCGCGGCCAAACAGAAATTGTAAACATATTATTACTTAATTAAATGCCGGTTAATGCACTCGATTTATATGTACATGTTGGATTACTAATTAACGTGATTAACTTACAAATAGGGGCAATAAATCGGCCGGCATAACAGTCAAACATTTTGATGGGGTATCTAATGTTACAAATGTTACAATGTTGGTACCTTTGACGAACATACCTGGATAACATTGATAATTAGATTGTAATGTGTGTTTTTATCTTGTTTCAGTTAATGTATATAATTAAATTTAATAAATCGGATTAAAAGTAGACTTATTTAACTGATTAATTGTTATGATAAGATAGCATTCGTAGTTGTTAATGTCAAATAACATATTAAGTGCGTTTTTGTAAACTGCACCTACACCACCATAATAACATATTTGAAAGCGTTAACTACAGATATAAGCGATATAAATTGTGAAAATATGTCCATACAAGACCATATTCAAAATCGAATTATAAATTCAATATCAATTAAATACGAGTATAATTGCATTGTACCGCACACATGCCGCACATGTAACTGTTATAAAATGCAAACGAGAATCACTGATATATTGATATCAGAACAGTATCATATTTCAAGTTTCTGAAAACGTCTTTGCAGTTTATACCATAAGAGTAAACCTATTCGAACATTGTAAATCTCAAATTGATTTAATATTAATTTTACCCGCAGCGCACCTCGTGCTTACGAGTTTATCATGCTGATGCAAAACCGCACACACCGCTCCGGTCTGTGAGCACACGGGAGCGGAGTGCGGATCCGCATCCAATGTGAAGACCGCCTTATTTGTGCTTGCGAGGTGTGAGATGCACGAGTATTCTACGAGGAGTCTAATTGACTGAGCATTAGGGAAGGTCTCTGTTTCAGCTTCGGCAAAAATGCTTTGGTATGTCCAGATTTTCTCCTCTACAGGTCGCATTTTGTCAACCGATTTTCGTGGAAATTTGTCAGAGTCAGACCAAGCTAACTCCGCAGCGATTTTTATAGCACATACTCTCCAAGTGTTATTTTAAAAGTCATAATTTCATGGATAACTCTTGCATTAGTCTGTGCTGTCGATGCTAGTTAAGTAGCAGCAACTCGATTAAATATACCTTAGGTATTTTTGTCGATTTGGTTTTGGGTTTGTTTTTTTCAAAATGGCGGAGTTTATAAGTTATTCTCACGCAGTCTACGGCTCACAGGGCCACTAGTCTAATCAATATCAAACCAAGTGAGATTTGAAAAGTTTAAATATGTCTCCAGCTTTGGTTATAAAAATCACATTCGTTTCGATAATCGACCGGTTGTAAAGTGTAAAACGCATTTAATGTCTTAAGTAAGGTAAACCACTCAGGTTTAGGAGCATCGAGTTACGGCCTTTTTACTGGTCAATAATTGAGATGCAAGCATAAAAGTATAGTGTTCTTAAAATGGAAAATATGGTTTGTTGATTATAGAACTGGTATTTCGCATGATTTTTAATACGGGTATCAGACATTACCTCATAGCTTAACCAACAAAAAGAAATATGTCTATAGTTATGTACACAGAAATATTAAACGTTTTACCATTGAACAAAATCGGTCGAACATAATTATCTCTATTTAATTACACAAACGGGTCTACCGCGATATAATTTCATTGTTTTTACCTTTAATTCCGACGTTTCAGCTGAGTTGCACCAGCTGTGGTCACGGAAAGACTGACGTCCCAACAAATGTCAACGGAACGGACGTTCGTTCCGTCCGGACGAATTAAAGGTAAAAAGTTAAAAACAATGAAATTATATCGCGGTAGACCCGTTTGTGTAATTAAATATGTGTACAAAACGCGAGAGTTTAAAGTGTTATATAATTATCTCTAATTGGAAAAGTTTGAAAAATTGAGGGTGGCAGTGGCAGACACTTTTGATAGATGCTGATTTTGATGTTTTTCACACTATTTGTAGACAAATGTTGTTATATATATGGGCAGCATGCTTATATTTGTCATCATGATAACGTTTAATAACAGCTTCCTAGTTTTAAATTTAACGGTTTTTATAATACAGGGTCTGCATGTTATTAAGGTAGCTGGCATACCTACGCGTCACATCCCTAACAAAGTAAACCTTTTTAACCGACGAAAAAAACGGAGGAGGTTCTCATTAACCGACGAAAAAAACGGAGGAGGTTCTCAAGTCGACGCGTATTTTTTTTTACCGACGGAAAAAACGGAGGAGGTTCTCATTAACCGACGAAAAAAACGGAGGAGGTTCTCAAGTCGACGCGTATATATATATATATATATATATATATATATATATATATATATTTTATATATATGACCACGCATAACTTTTTACAGAGTAGTTCGATTTTGATAATTATTTTTTTATTGGAAAGGGTATACCCCGAAGTTAGTCCCATATAAATTTGGAAAAAAAATCCAACCTTAAGGGTAGGAAAATAGGGGATGATTGATTTTTCACTCACCGATTGAAACTAAAAATGGAAAAATAAAAACTTTTTACAAAAAAAATAAAACCGACTTCAAAAAGGATGAAATAAAATAATATACTATATTTTATTTCATCCTTTTTGGAGTCGGTTTTATTTTTTTTGTAATTGTGGAATATGTTTGGTGGTGGCGGGGCAAGCTTGCCGTGCCTGTCGCGATAGGCTTTTGTTTGTCTCGGCCGAGGCTAGCGAATTCGATCGACGCGTACGCCGGTTCAATGAACTCGTGCAATTCGTCAACGTGGCAACGCCGGCCGTGCAAAAAATGCAAGCCAACCATCGATATTAAACTTTCGTGAGACATATTTTAAACTGTTTATACGACAACGGTTCAAGTGAGTGAAAACGTTTATTCAAGTGAGTGAAACCGTTGTCGTATAAACAGTTTAATGCAAGCCAAGTAAATAAACGAAATACGATGATAGGTAAAGCCTGACCAGTAATATATGATCATTGTCAAGAGGACGCTGTTATTCTCATGTAGGTATAGGGTGACAGTTCAGTATAGTATGAAAAAAAATAGTTTAAGTGAAATTCCGCATGGCGCGTGATCATATATTCCTCGTCAGGCTTTAGAACTCTACCGTTCATTCCCATAGCATATATATACTTATTTACTTATACATTGTTTAAATTTCGTTAGTCTTAAATACAAACGATTGTCAGTTGTCTAGGCCCCCGGCCAACCTCTACTCGTAATAGTTTAGTAGTATAGCTTATTAATCGCCGCCCACGCTCTTATCACGCCATCTCCTAATGTGGCCGGTCTGGGACCACTTCAACCAGTTATTTGGTGTACTATTAGGAATTTTCAAGGTTGGCTTCGGTTAAAGTCAATCGAAGTTTTTGTTATTCATAGTCTGGCGAACCAATTTTATTAACCAACTTAACAGTAGAATGGAAAAACTTTATTCATCCCCTTATATTCAAGCGTTTTTTGACAAACTATAGGTAGGTACATATTTCCTCTTATCAGCTCCAGATGACTTATCCAACATTCAATTACTTTTTTAAATAACTTGTGGCCAATTTGAACCTTAAAAACCCTATCTTAATATATAATATTTAAAACCTTCGCGTTTTGAACACATATTAACTCACATTTATAGACGGGTCTAACGCGAAATTTATTCAATTACCTTTATATACCGACGTTTCGACACAGGTTTCACTGGTCATGGTCGCGGCCAACTAAAGTCTCAGCAAAATGTCAAAACAGAGATTTGTGCAACTACCCGACGAAAAGTGTATGAAAAAGTTTGGGGTAGACATCACATTTTCAAACCACCCACTACACATAATGTTAATTATTGTCAATAGTCCGACACGCAACACTCACAATATCCACGCACACGTCCGAAGATAGATCCTTTGGCTTTAACTTCTGTATCACTGGTTCCCAAGTTGGCGATAAGTTGAATCCATCCTCCCTATTAAAATTCCTGGGGTGTTTCTTGATTTCAATTGCTTCTCGCACAACTCGAGGATAATAATGGTGTTCAGTGGAGACAACTTTTGGTCTATGCAACTCAATCCAGTGATTTGTGCCAGATGTAAGAAGATGTTCGGCGATTGCTGATTTGTGTACTTGGCGATTTTTAACTGCCGCTATGTGCTCTTTCACCCTCTCTTGCACGCTACGTTTAGTTTGTCCAATGTACACACTTCCGCAGCTACAGTCTATTTTGTAAACGCCCGGATTTTGGTACGGAATGACATCTTTTGGACTGCGCAACAGATCTGCTACTTTGAATAACTTATAATAACCTATCTTAATATGTCATTAAAATGTGTACATCTCGCCCGTACTTATACATTGGTGCAAACACTAATAAATTGAGCTAATAATTCCTTAAAAATCGCAAAAATTCCTCCTTAGGAAACTGGACACTGGTAAAAACGAAAAGGTATTCTATATATTAGCAGTAAGTACATTAAAAGTGTACAAACACAACACCATGACAAATGGGCATACGATCAATACTTGAAACCCACCACCTTAATAGGTAATTTCATCCGATCGGGTTTCTGTCTGTCTAGTAGTCCACTCGTGAACCTACAATCCATCTATTTTCAGTCTTAACACAAAGACATATGGCCCAAATTTAACCGACCAGGATTCCTGAGGTCTACCGCGAACACCGAAGTTCGCAAAATGCGGGCATCTGTCTCTGTCACTCCAATTACGCCTTAATTGGAGTAATAGAGAAAGATCCTCGCAATTTACGAACTTCGGGTGTTCGCTGTAGGCCCTCTGTTATATCGGTCTAATTTATTTTGAAACTTATTTTTAAGCAAATAGGGTTCATAATAGGCGGAATGCGTACACGCATCTGGCTTCGAGAGTAGGGTTTCTAGCAGGTTGTAGTAGTTAGTTTAGTTTTTCAATTGATTACTTCGAAGTAATTCTTATGGTTTAGTTCCACAGCGTTCTATCTGTCACAGTCTAATTGTTCCACAATAAGGCACATATTTGTTTTAAGCTATTAAATAGTTTTCCCATAATGTTTTAACTCATAATGTACATATTGTTTGACCGCATTTTCGTTAGTCATAATTTGGTTTTTCTCAGAAACGCGTAATTTTTCAGGATTGCCATAAAACAAACCTAACCTCTCTATAGGATAACTTTACGAAAATCCTGATAATTTAGCGGTTTCCGAATTATGACTAATGATAATCCGACAATCATTATATTATGACTCCAATCATTATGTGAAACAAAAGGGATCCGAGTTTTGACGCATGGTGTGATGCGACTTCAATGCTGAATGTACTAAACAATTTCCATCAATCGTACATCCATAAATAGAAACTTAATAGTGACAGCCTGAGTTTAAACAGCTCATTTAAATGAAGAATTCACAAGCCTAATGTCCTTTTAATCTGTCACCATAAAGAAGACGGCAAATTTGCGTTTAGCCCCGGCGCGCACGCACAACTTACGGCGATTAGGCCAATTACGCGCGTCTGCGCTCACTCTTATTTTCACTCGCTCTTTAGACTGTCAGGACAATGGTGGGGTAAAAAATAGTTTACAGGCTAAAGAGGTATGTGCTTGAGGCCAATTCAGACTTGCATTGTGACACCAAAATGATATCTAAATACTCGTAATGTCTGCGACTGATATCATTTACAAAAACATTTTAATGACCACTAGTGACTCGCCCCGGCTTCGCACGGGTTACAAAACAGTAACAAATTATACCTACACCTAAACCGTCCTTAAGAATCACTCTAAAATTGATAGATGAAAATCGCATGACGTTCAGTAGGTACATAGTTTTTGAGTTTTTTTGCGAACATACATACACACAAACATATAGACACGGCGGGAGACTTTGTTTAATAAGGTGCAGTGATAAGTTAGAATTTGGCCTCCTTATAAAAGTACGCGTTAAAAGCAAATATTTAGACTTCAAGTAGGTATTCTAGCGGTTTGCCAACATGTAGGTGTTTTGCAGTTTTTGACCCGGTAGGAAAACCATTGATTAGGTATTACAAGAATATTTCTCTCACAACCTAGGTACCATGTACCATCGACATTTCCCACCGATTTATGTTCTAAGCTTCAAAAACTAACTAATTTATTAAGTTCAGATTGCAATCCGTCTAACGGGACCTGTAATCCTAGCCGATCGTGCTTGACCATTAAAGGAGCCCCCTTACACGGCACAGCCTTTGTCGTAATTGTAGCTGGGTTTGGATAAAATTGGACGCTTTTTAAACATTACATAAACGTAAATTATCTGCTAAAACGATCTGACTTTAGATCTTTCATCGCAATTCGGAACTTGTTGAAATAGTCCGACGGGTCAAATTCAACTGGCAACGCTGTTTCTGTTACAATCTTTAGATTATCGAAATTGTTTATACGATAAAATTGCTATAGGAATAAACAAATACCCCATTTTTTTATTTTTCTTTGGCTCACAAAACAAGTTACAGACAATTACAGGAATTACATTAATAAGCTTACAGTTTAGATCTGGACTATAACTCCAAACATGTGTGCACAGAAGGATAGGAACATACAGTTAAAATATAACGCTAGAGGGATGAGATGTCAACAATAATTATAAGATTTAAGAGTTATCTACTAATTAAACTAGGTCTAAAAACTAAACAAAACTAATTAAACTAGATCTAAAACTAAACAAGATAAAATATTTAAAATAAACTAACAACTAAGAATAGAAAGCGTATTTGGAAAATGATAAGTGCGAACGCAGCTTATGTACAGAAAGTCTTAAGTATTTTTTTTTAAGTGGATAAGAACTTTTAAATTTTAGAAGAACTTTTAATTAATTGGTTGAAGTTAGGTTCGTTTACTTTTACTAACAATAAGTAAAAGAAAAATGCATCGAAAAATCTACAAAAAAATCACGAAAATTATTAGGAAAATACCCCGAAATATAAAAATCAGTGTAAGATTTCATCCTGATCACTGAGCCAGTGTAATAAATAAGTACTTTAATCCTTTGGTGAAAGGCAATCCATGTATCACAGTCGGTTAGACCCCCACTGGGAACATATTGCTGACAGGCTGGTGTTGAGCAAATTATTTCACCGGTAACGCGTCAGGAATATGGTGCGATGACTCTAAATAAAACGCGAGCGAATGGCTATATAGTCTAGTAT
The DNA here is from genome assembly GCF_948474715.1 of Cydia amplana. Lineage (NCBI taxonomy): Eukaryota > Metazoa > Arthropoda > Insecta > Lepidoptera > Tortricidae > Cydia > Cydia amplana. The sequence goes on from NC_086082.1 coordinate 16,643,144, forward strand.
ATCAGAACTCAGAAGCATAGAGCGTACTCCCATTTCACAAGCCGACAAAATGCAACCTCTTTGGCGTATGTGTCAATGGGTGACGGTAATTGCTTATCATCAGGCGATTTGTCTGCTCGTTTGCTTCCTATCATAAAAAAGCACGCTGTAGTGTACGATAGTTCTAACTCGGAGGACACGAATTGAATCGCGAGCGAATGCGCGGGGAGTTAAAGCGATTTGGCCGGTCGAAGTATTTAGCTTGCCCTGCCAATCCCTAGAATTGTGTCAAAAAAATTGTGATGCCCTGGATGCCAACTCTTTAAGCCAAATCTCATAGAAAAAGGGGCAAGCTATGTAGGTAGGAAACACAAGAGTTAGAAGCGAAAAAAGAACTTGCAGACGGGCTTATCTAATAGACTTTGACTGACTTGACTTTGACTTCTTAGTTTTAGGTTGGTTTATCATATTTGTGTAAAATTGTCCCAACACTTTAGGTACCTATTTATTTTCTTCAGCATCCATCATAAATTTCTTAACCGACACCGATACCAATGTGAAACTGCAATAAAGCTTGGTGCTTCCTATAAATCTGAATCTGACTGGACGCCCCACTGAATGTACATTGCGGACAGACAGGGCTGATGGTGAGCAAATTATTTTGCTGCTGTCGTTAACACAGGCAATGACCGAGGTTTCCATACAGTTAGGATGATTTTTGAAGACTTCGTTTTGCCTATAGTCGGGTCGGACTAAACTAAACTATCGTGTTCTCGTCGGATAATTATTTGGCCGAATGACACATTACAACAAATTTTTCACATAGGTTTTTTTTGCCAAGTGACCACGTGGCAACTTACATAATAATTCGTACGATTTTACAACTAACCACTAAAATTTACTTTTTAAATGCTACTTTTTAGGTAGCAGAATTACTTCGTTGGTATATTACAAAACACCAAAAAATATGAAATATTTTGTAAGTTAATATCGTACGACGAAGAAAAGTCGACAAGCGCGATAGTTGTATTCGCCTGTAGGTATTTATTTAGCTATATTATCAAAGTTTTTGTATGTAGTAGGTAAAACCATGTCAATAACTCCTCAATTTCACGCAGATTAGTCTCCGATCGTCTATCCTACAATCGATACCGGTAAAACGCGGCTAAAACCCATCTTAGCTGAGCCCATCTCGCCTAATGGAGCTTCGGAACATTACGGAGCCTTACCGTTGGTCTGGGAATTAATAAAGGCTTTTAGTTACTGTTAGAACTATATTCGGCCTAAATATTGTCGTTGATTGCAGTTTTATTCGCTACACTCAAGGGCAATAAATAATTAAAGACGGTCCACTTTCTATGGAAAGCCATATAAAGCAACTCATCTCTGTCTACTGTTATTTGGTGAATGGTTCCATTGTTTTGAATAATGACAAATGACATCATTTTTAGCTAAATTATAGCGCCTTCGTGATTTTGAAACTGCAATCAAAATGTATGATCAACAATCTTATTAATCTCTATAACCAAAGTGAGTTAGAATACTTATTTAAAATAGGTATACCTACTCTTATAATTTGCCTTTCATATTTGTCATTTTCATCGAAACTATTAAAATAATAAGAAATATGTAAAAGAGGAACTGGGTGCGACTCTGGGATCCACTATGATCAAAATATGTACTACGTGGTACTATGTACATAGTTGCATGCCTCAAATGCGGCTTGATTAAAAAAAAACAACGGGTTGCACTCAGGGAGTGCCGGCAGAAGTAAAAAACTCAATCACTATTGCAAAATGTCTGCAGCACTATGAGGTTAACGCCATCTAGCGTTATTTCGTCGCATTACTTGAAACTCTTAAGCACATCACTGTTAGCACTCGAGTTATATTAATACCAGTTAGAGCGAAAGTCACTAGATGGTTTAAATCAATAAAGAAAAACTCAATGACATTGAAGTAACAGTTTTTCGATCAGGTCACGTGTCCGTCTTACGTCTTACGGTCACGTGACACCTGTTACGAGTTAAACATTTTTTCCCCATCACAAAAAGTGCACAGCGCCGCTAAAGAAGTTTTCACTTCAAAAATCAAATTGTTTTTATTATAACTTATTTTTTATTGTTTGCTGATTGTAGGCCGTGACCAATAACGATGTTTTCACAGCAGTATCCACATATATTATGCCTATTTCACACAATATATTTGCCAGTGGGGAGTGGTTGTCATTACTTGCACATACAAATCACCTTGCAGAAGACTTCAATCGCCTAAGGCTCCGTTTTATTTCCCAGCAAGAAGGTACTAACTATCTACGAATTTATAGACTCATACTACTATTTTCTACAAAATGGTGGAATCAGACATGAGCAGTTCGTAATATTTTAACGGCTTTCTGCTTACTAATCAAGGAATATTTACGGTTTTTAAATAATTTACGCGAAATTGAACTTACTAGTAATGTCAGTTACGCCTAAAACTGTCGATTTTATATGGAAATAAACTTAGTAAAAGCTTAAGAGACAAGTTAGTCAAAGTGGAAATAGGTCTTGGTGGACCTTAATGATCGTTTTACGAGTTATGGCTCAATAACAAAGGGACCGTAAAATAGTTGATTTATGTTTGTGTCGATACGTTATTGTAATGATAAGATATTACCTCCTCAATAAAAAAGATGTCTTAGTTCCTGGTTTCAAATATTATAATATTTTATTTATAATGTTTACAACCAAACACAAAGGTACCGTAAAACGGGGTGAGTAGGTTTCGCGGGGAGAGGTGGGTTATGAATGGGGAGAGAAGGTTTGAGAGGGGGGTGAGAAGGGATTTTAAGGCTACTGCTACAAAAATAATGTATTCCAATTTAAAATGGAGCTATAGTAATACGCATAATAAAAAAAAATCGATCCAACAAACTTCCAAAATCACCTTTGTATGAAAACCCCTCTCACCCCAAATACGAGGCACTACGGGGTGAGAGGGGTTTTCCTCTTTATTGTCAAAGTTATGAAATGGAACTACCCAAAATAAAATAAAAACTAAAATACAAACGTCCGGAACAGTTATTATATACACCATTCAGTTTTCATATGTAAAAATAAAATGTTATCGAGGTTTGAATTTCATTTTTGACCCTACTCACCCCATTTTACGGTAATCCGCACAGTAAGCATCTTCATGGCCTTATTTTACATAATTTCTGCAACAAGTTTCGTCAAAAACATTGAGAAACGAATGCCCACCATGCACCAAGCCTGGCCCAAAACTTCCCGATGCTTGCTAAGATTAAGATTGTTAACTTCTCTTGTCTTCTTCTTTTTTAAATTATTATTTTAAGAGTTAGTACTTAGTAGTCTCCAAATATGTGTTCACAAATTAAAAGTCCCGCTAACGATCCGGTGGTTGTGGGTCCAAGTTTCAAGTCCCACCCAAGACAATGAATTTTTCCACTTTTAATTCGTTTCTAAGCTAGCATCGATTGCAGAATTTTTTACTTGATACAACACACAGCAAATAATTGCTCACAATTTTGTGTCCGCTGACAATGACAATATCCAGAAAGGAAAATGGCTAGGTATTCCGTTTGTACGGAGAACCGGTCGTTCACTTTCCTCGTAAAACCCGTTGTAATAAGTACTATAACGTCTATAACGTAATGACTTGCATCTCTATCAATAGTGAGAAACACTCGTAATCGCCAAATGAAGGTTTCCGCTATCTAAAGCCGTCTATTACCAGATTCGTCGGGCTCTTATAGTTATACAATTACACAGTTATTACAATCTTCGGCAATTTTGAGCAATTGTCGAATTTGTGTCGACGCGTCACGCTTTTCCTCTCGAGATCCAACATGGTTTAACGACTACGGTCATGTATTGAGATTTGCCATGTCATTTGTAGCGATAAAACTATGTAAGATTGTAAAACATTTTTTACACTATAAATAATAGTACCTACTATGTACAGAAGACTCACTCTCTAACAAAACGCGTCTGTTACGATCAGCACAGATAGGGCCGCTTGGTAGCGACAGCGCCACGCGCGGCTTATGGCTTTCCCCAAAATTGGGGCCGGAACGGATGTACTTTTAGCTACCTGTAGCAAAGCGACGAAATCGCGGAGTGAGACACGACTATGGTTACGTTCGTCGTTCGGGTGTCAACTGCAGCTAGCGTTTGCACGACGGATCTGAAATGTTTACGAAGATCCGCGGATCTAGATCCAGATAATTTCATACATTTCGGATCCGGATTGCAAACCGGTATTACTGTTGCGGCGTCGTTGTTTTCGCCGCTGTATCTGTCAATTTCCTTGATAAAATGGGTGACGGTCACCGGCGCATTACTACCGCGATTATGACGTTCGTTTTGTCACTCATTTTATCAAAGAAATTAAGAGATACAGCGGCAGCAACAACGATACGGCAACAGTAATTAAACTAATTAATGAAAGTACCTAGCCGCCCATCGGGCCACCCGACACTAGCGTCTTTTGAACGTCGGCGTCTAGTCAGCGGTATGAAAGGTGCCGTCGCGTCGCTGCGCACTGCGCAGTTGCGCCAATGTTGCGTCGAGCTACCATGCAAACGCCAACGTTCGGGAGACGCTGAGAGTGGGGTGGCTCTAATAAAGTCAATAAGTAAGTAATGTAACTGCAGTTTACATCCGAACGCCACCTTAAAGTATCGAGTACCTACGGTGGCGAAATGTACTGTGAATATAATATTGTCAAATCAATATCAAAAGAATACGGCGCCTGCAAGCGTCTCTTGAACCCAATCGATCGTGTTGCGGTTTCGTTATTTACAGAGGGCTTGAATGCGGTCGCTGCACCATTTTGTATTTACGTTTACCGGTGTATAATAGTGTTGTTGCAATCATCCACATCATTATTTCTATAATTCTTGCATTTGCGTCTTATAATTCGTGCGAGAGTACCGAACGGGCATCTTAATTGTAGGTAATGCGGCAAAGCCAGACATTTAAAATAAGACCCAAACAATAGTATTTCATCGGGAGCTTATTATTTTTCCCAAACATTAGGCTCAATAAAGTAAATCACTAACGTAATACAAAAAGTCATAAATATGATTTAAATTTGACATCTGTACCTACTCGACTACAAAAGGTAATCACGGTTCATATCCCGGTCGATATAAGTCTAAAGTCCATTTTTTTATTCGGTAGACTAAAATGACATTTCATAGTATGAAATGACACAATTAACATGATGTTCATACTATGAAATGTCATTTTAGTCTACCGAATAAAAAAATAGACTTTAGTGATACATTTTTTTTTAATCATTTATTTACAAACAAGATATATACAGTGTATTACTAAAAGAAATTAATAAAAACTAGCTTAAATCTAAAATAGGCCCTTGAGGCATTGTACCAAGGATGCTGGCGACATTTCCTCGCTGTATCGCAATGCTGATACGTTGTGCGAGGTAGCCGCCAGCTCTTCGGTCACCCAGTTACGTGGTACATATTATGTTTATTTATATAAGTATATTATATATATTTTTTTTTTTATGTTAAACTGATCGGCGATTGGCTCTAGACACACCTGATGGAAAGTGAAGACAGAGCCTAAGATGGAGCTCACCGGTTCAGTAATAGCCTATTCACTCTAGCTTTAAAGAGACCGAGGTCATATTTCTCAGGGAATACGGATGACGGGAGCGCATTCCATTCCTTAGCCGTCCTTACCAAAAAAGACGAGGCAAATCGTTTTGTGCGGACAAATGGGATGTTAACCACGAACGGGTGCATTCGCTCCCCGCGCCTGGACGTCCGATGATGAAAAGGGGAAGGTGGAATCAGGTCATGCAGCTCTTGTGCGCATTCTCCAGAATGTATCCGATAGAACACCGATAGACATGCGACTCGTCGGCGATGATCGAGGCTCTGTAACTTTGATTTGACAGCTGGGTCATCGCCTAAAAGTCTATGAGCCCGGCGCTCTATTGAGTCCAGGGCCGCCAGCTGATACTTGGCGGAACCGTCCCAAAGGTGGCAGCAGTATTCCATGCACGAGCGGACCTGTGCTTGGTAGGGAGAGAAGCTGATTCGGCGTGAAGTACCGCCTCACCTTAAATAGGACACCAAGTTTCTTGGCAGCAGTTTTAGCCCTGGACTCAATAGTCGACCCGAAGTTTAGGTTGGGTTTTAGACTTAGACCAAGAAGCTCAAGATGGTTGGTCACGGGAAGGGACACATTCTGGAAAGTGGGAGCCAAGGTGAACAGGCTCCGTTTTGCGGTGAATAGGCACGCCTGTGTTTTTGTGGCGTTGAATCTAACCAAGTTGGCCGCGCCCCATTCGGACACGGTATCCAAGGACAAATTCAATCGTTCCACCATGGTCTCTCTAAGGGTTTCGGTGTCACCTACACTGGCTCTGGCGTTAGAAAAGTATCTCTCTGTAACCGTGCTGTCATCCGCATACCCAAAGATACCGGGCTTGAGCAGATCGTTGATGTGCAGCAGAAAGAGGGTTGCAGAGAGGACTGAGCCTTGAGGCACCCCGGCGTTAATAGCCAGAAGATCAGACGAGCATCCATCAAGGACAACTCGAATAGATCGGCCTCTCAGGAAGTCAGTGATCCAGAAGCGCAGGCCAGTGGAGATCCCATACGCGGATAGCTTGCTTATTAGGCTGTCGTGCCAGACTCTGTCAAATGCCTTGGAAATGTCGAGGGACACGGCGATAGCCTCACCATGTCTCTCGATGGCCTCGCCCCAAAGGTGAGTGGCATAAATCAGAAGGTCCCCAGTAGACCGGTTTCGGCGAAATCCATATTGCCGATCACTGAGGAGATCGTTACCTTCGAGGTATGCCAGGAGCTTGGTGTTCAATACACGCTCCATAATCTTGCAGAGTATGGAGGTGATCGCGATGGGCCGATAATTTGACGGGTCAGCACGACTGCCTTTTATATTTTGATATTTTTTCCAACCAGCTAAAAAACTCATCCTCATTATTATTGTAATATTTTCGATATCTTCCTTTTTACATTCAGTGTTACCGATATAATCGACCGCTCAATCACTTCGACCCTTCGCATTCAAAACTTTTATCAGAAGATTAAAGATAGTCGCAGACAAAATAAATTCACATTTATCTTATCTTTTGACGTCCATGCACGTCATTATAATCAAATATATGTAAACATAAATCGCCTTATTACAAAGCAATAAGGTACAAAAGAGTAAAACATACTCGTATTGCATGCTTTAGATGTCAAGTTTAATGGTTGGAGAACTATAAAATGACACCTACGCGAACAAAATGACAGTAAAGTTGTAACTTTATCTTTTAAACTTGGAGCGTTGAATATAGTCCCTTATATAATATAACTTCTTAATTCTTATATGAGACCTACTAGCGATCCGCCCCGGCTTCGCACGGCTTACACAAAACCTTAACAAATTATTCACCTAAACCTTCCTAAAGAAGTGAAAACCGTATGAAATTCTATTCAGTAGTTTTGAGTTTATCACGAACATACAGACAGAGGCGGCGGGGGTCTGTGTTTTATAAGGTGTAGTGATACTATATTTAATCAGGACTGTTCTAGAGACTCTTGGAGACCCTATACATCTCTAAGGATAATTTGATAAACTATGTTATTTTTTAGTTCTGACACTTAGAGATATTTACACCTCTAAATAAGTTTAGATTTTTTTTCCATGTATCTGTTTTGTTTTTATTTTAATATTATTATTATAGTTTTTTTATGTAATTCGACATTAAGAGACCTTATACATCTCTAAGTAATTGTATTACGTTAGTTTGATTTGGTAGTTGTAGTTGTATTTAATAATTGTTGATGTATAATTATTATTATTTTGCTTTTATGTAAATTCAATGTTGACGTGTAAAAGTGCCCTTGTGGCCTATTTGCTGAATAAATGTTGAAGTTGAAGTTGAAGTTGAAGAATTTCGAGCTTTGTCCTTGTCGAGCCGCAATATTGTAGCAGTACCTAATGCTGATGTAGTCTAAATCCTAACGTTATCTTTTTTAAATACTTTTATATAATAGCCTATATTGTGTCCCACTGCTGGGCAAAGGCCTCCCCTTTCTTTCGCCAATTGTTTCAAATCCTAAAAAGGAAATATAACTCCTAGCGTACACGTATCTGTACCCTTACCAACACCAGATAAACCTAAAGATCCTATTATTTACTTATTTCTTTATCACGCCAGCCTGCTATTGTTGCTGCATAATTCAAAAGCCCAATTGCACTCTGCCCGTGGCCGCGGGCGGTGTGGACCCAGCATTATGGTAATACCGACCATGCCGTGATTCCGGGATGTATGAGATGCGTTCACGACTAGAATGATAATGGCTTAAGGTGATGATGGTAAGGGCCGAAAGTCGTAGAAAAGTGCAAATTAGCAGTATACAGTCGCCACTCGCCATAAGATATGTCGGAGCGGCCAAGGTGCTCACAAAACACGCCTTTATGTTTGAGCACCTTGCCCGCTCGGATATACGAGTATCTGATGGCGACTGTACAGTCAAAGTATTAAATATCAACACGGACAACGTCCCAAAAATATGTATACATTACAAAGTATATGTGTATATATTACAATTTTTGGTACTTTTTCTGGTCGATATAATTTTTTACCTTGATGACTACCCACTAAGGAGAAGTTGTCAAATTTCTGTAGGAAAAGTTCTCGAACATTCGATCACGATCCTAAATAAGACTTAAAATAAAACGGCTCAAGTGTATGTAAAGCCAGCATTATGGTAATACAGATATTCCAGGATGTATGAGATGCGTTCACGACTCGAATGATAAACGAATGGGCTAAAGGTGACACTACCGACCTATCCTATTATACTTACTTTACTCACTACCAAAGAGTAAAATGTACCATCAGTGGCGATGCGTCAAAATATTAATAGGCAAGCCGGAGCTAATTTCCCTTTTGTTTTCAAAAATAATGATGTGTAGGAAAAGTGCTCAACTGTCTGAAAAATTAGCAATCGGGAATCGAATCGAATATATTAAGTATACCTATGGACATTTTGGACGCCACTGCTTTACCAGTTGGCATTGGCACCAAAATTAGTAAAAAAATAGAAAATATGTAAAGCCAGCATTATGGTAATACAGATATTCCAGGATGTATGAGATGCGTTCACGACTCGAATGATAAACGAATGGGCTAAAGGTGACACTACCGACCTATCCTATTATACTTACTTTACTCACTACCAAAGAGTAAAATATACCATCAGTGGCGATGCGTCAAAATATTAATAGGCAAGCCGGAGCTAATTTCCCTTTTGTTTTCAAAAATAATGATGTGTAGGAAAAGTGCTCAACTGTCTGAAAAATTAGCAATCGGGAATCGAATCGAATATATTAAGTATACCTATGGACATTTTGGACGCCACTGCTTTACCAGTTGGCATTGGCACCAAAATCAGTAAAAAAATAGAAAATAAATGACCGTGTTTATAAAGATTTTTTGTAAGAATATAATTCTAATACCTAACTATGTGTTCCTTATCGTCTATCTATCGATGTGTACGAATGGATGTTTTATAAATAAAATAGAATATTAATTACATGTGTTTATTGGTCAAACACAACTTACAGACTAACTCGATTACATGATTGATATACATAGCTACACATACACCACAGATGTATAGGCACACTATTATTCAACAAAGTTTAACTCATACGCAGTTTATCTTTGTCGGTAAACTCAGCATTACCTGCCATACGCAACTTTGACTGCGATTAAAAACCAATGCTTCTCCGCTGAACAGCTCTCTATATATACATAATGCCTGATAATGAAAGAAAGGCGATTTAATATACAATTTTCCAGAATTTTCCACTTAGCTAACTTCACTAAAACCTACATAATTAAAAACAAACTACTTAACAAAACGTTCTCCAGAATCTAACTAAAAGTTGGTATATTTCAGCCGTTGTCAAATAAAGCCATAGACAATGATCGTGACCGCGAATCGTGCGCTACCCCACTGCGCTTGCCCACAAATATATACTTTACCCGTTTGTGTACAGAATTCACGACTTCATATGACACGCTTCAACACTATATTCTCACATAAATTGTGTACATAATTCGATACTTGCAGTGACCCCGGCCGATTTTGTTTGTAGAGTTACACCAAGACAAGTTAACTATTTTGATAGCATACGCAGTGCAAGTGTTTGTACCATGGTTTGCAATAAACGATACTATACTATACTATACTATATAAACGTCATAATTCCATAAAAGTTTAATATAACACTTGTCTTGATCTAACTCTAATTCTGTTTCCATAATCGTCAATAGGGGTCCCTTTGTTTCCCATAAAGTTTTAAGTCATAATGTATTGTTTGTCATATTATCATTAGTCATAAAACTGAAACCGTTAACTTTTCAGGATTTTCGTAAGGTTATCCTATAGATGTTAGGTTAGTTTAGGTTAGGTTTGTTTTATGGCAATCCTGAAAAGTGACGCGTTTCTGAACCAAATGAATTATGACTCACGAAAATGCGGGTTGTTTACATCATAATAACTAAAGTTTTAAGTCATAACTTAAAACTTTTTGGGAAACAATTACAGACCCTCTTCAATATCACAGATTTTTCATTGAAGCATACAAATTATAAACTATATTAATATAACTATTGCAGCTGCACTACTGTTGCGATGCGACATTGCTGCGGCAACGTTGATGTCGCCCCTGTATCTGTCAATTTCCTTGATAAAATTAGTGATGTTCGCCACCGCATAAGTTTGCATCAATAACTTAAATTTCTGTTTTAATGTCAGGATGATTATTAGCAAATTGCTATAAAAAATACTTGGTCAATAAAATTATATAGTATCTAACAATATCGCTTTTTTGCAACAGGCCAGTAATAATTTTGCCGGTAAATACATAACCTCACTTTGCAGCTTGCGTAACGCCCGCGGCAGGTGCAAAAGTTGTTGTTTTGTAGTCTGAATGTCATGGCAAAGTTTTATAAAATTACCGCAATTTCCTTATAATTGAGAATATGTTTACGTCATGCTTACTGCTTCTCTTTTGATTTTGTGAAGAATGCTAGATCCAAATTTTAGTTTGACAAGCGTAATTTTTAATAATGCCAAAGATGCTAAGATTTCAAAGAGTCGGGCAAGTTTTTATGCCAAGTGCTACGTCATGTATGGAACTTATTGGGACATGTACCTACCTCCATATATCTTACTGCAATGTTTGTTTATGCAAATAAGTTAGCGTGGTCAGATGAGTTTATAAAGACGATTTTCGCCTTATGATATTCCTACCGCGATTTAATGGCTTAAAATAATAACAGTGCTAAATTAAAATTAGCATTCGTATCATTTCCCTGAAAAATATAAAATATCGCGTTCGGAAACGACTGCACTGATGGTATCAGAGCCACTTTGTCAGTAAAAAAAGGCGGCAAATTTAAAAAATGTAGACGCGAATGGTTAATATGCCATAGAAAATTTGAAATTCGCGCCTTTTTCAATATACAATTACAATTTTGAATATACAAATTTACTAAACTAAGTTAAAAGCCCAACAAGTCTTATGATGTTGCATGAAAATATTTCAGGAAGCACTGAAAAAGCTACCTACACAAAAACAAATAGAAAACAACATGAAAGTTATTATTGGTTAAATACCTACTTACCAAGAAAGTTTCTCCGCAGTTCACAATCCTCAAGAAACACTCGCAAAAACACTGCTCAAACAATGGTCACGCAAGACACCAACCGTCACGTTCCGTATTTTTGAAAATCGAACCAGAATTTGGAGCCGTTCGTGGTCGCTCGTGCGTTGCCGGCGACTGCCGAGCTATCTAAACCGGTGGTTGTTTGTCTCGCTTGCGTACCCATTGATTTATGGGGTAGAAAAGGATGGGTGGCAAAAAACTTTTGAAGCGAATGACATTTTATTATTGTACCTATGTGATATTGCTTGGTTAGTGCGATTACAGTTTATAGGTTATAGGTTTTGCAACCCGCTTATGTAGGTTTCTCATGTTAAGGAATTTTATTTTCACCCCACCAGCTAGTAAAGGCTCTCTTGATTGTTCAAAAACTGATGAGAAAGTTCCATTTTATCCACATGTGTGGCAAAGTAATCGAGTAAATATCTGAATAAAATAAAATGAAGATCATATACGATACAGAAATCTACACATTAATAAAAGCCGTTGTCATTATTTACTGTAACAGTGGCTAACTTTCATTATATTACATCTTCATTACAAGTAAAGTTAATTTACCTGAGTCGTAACTTGTGCTGTACGACTTGTTTTAAGACTTAAGACATGAAACACTCCAATTCGATGTTGCGCCGCATACCGCCAAAGGACCTGTTTTTTTGCAAGAGATGTACACGATAGTGCAAGCGACGATGTTAACGTGGCAGTGCCAAGGAGCACAGACGCGGTGGAGAAATTAGTAGATTGTTAACCAAGGGATGAAAGCAACCCATTTCTGTCGAGGTACCTAGTTTAGCGCTCGAATCCAGTAGGAGCGCCAATAGTTCGAGTCAAATAAATGATTTATGATTTATAAGTCTGAAACGGTGCCTTTCACCAAAGTTAAACACTGTACTTTTCATTTCGAATAGATACGAGGCAACTAAAATACACGTGAATTAAAAATAAACATGAGTAAGTAGATATAAACTTCAATAGTATTTTTGAGGGTACTTTCAATTAACTACAAATACAATAGGCTACATGACTAATTTTCATTTATGGTATCAATCGATCGGGTTTGTTTTTAGGATCAAATGTCTATATGGGACCCATTGCATTAAAGTAACACAAAAGTCATAAATTGTAGTCAAAGGCCGACAGTCGCACTTCACTCGCGAAACGCCCTAAACAAAATGACAAGGGACGTGACGTCAAGGTCTCTGGGAGCCCATCTTGTAGTATGGGCAAAACAAGAAAATTGCGTTTTTGTCTGTGAAATATTGCGTTTATGTATATAGTTGCTATACCATATTTTTTTTGGATGAAATGTAAGGAATCGAATGGTACCCTTACTTTTATCGTTTTTGGAAGTTACAAAAAACTTAAATTTTGAAACTTTCAGGTCCTGTATTTTTGTAATTTTTCAATATTTTATTTTAATATCCACATTATTGTGATAAATTGCTCGTTTGCTATCTATTTTACTAGATTTTGTTATAAAATTCAACATGTGTCATCATCCCTATTAAGGTATTTATGGAATGGAGACATATCGGAATGGAATATCATGATTTTAAAATGTTTATCAGAACGCAGCCATTTTTCTTCTCCACCCTCAAACCTACTCCGTGGCAAGATGGCGGGAAGTAAAAGCGGCCATTTTGAGAAACGGCGCAGGCGCACAATGGCATTAACGAGGCCGATGCAGATGAGATGCGCGCAGATATACGCAGCTGCATTCAAACTTTACGCGGTTAACATGGCAGCGGCCGATCGTAAAATCAGGCAGATCATGAAATCCCTAGGCATATCGTGAAACAAGGCAAGTCGCAAACGAAGATAATGGTTAATATTGGAAGGAAAAGAGCCATACATTTCGAAATAGTTACGTGTTTTATTTCAAAAGAGATGTAATAATATAATTGCAACAGTTAACAAGAAAACATTTGTAGCTATTTACAAAAAATATATTCACAAATCCACCCGCAATTACAGTTGACATGAACTTTTAATATCACTGGTGGATGTACTTCGCCTGGTGGTAAGCGGTGTCGTAGCCTATGGACAGTTTACATACGAGCCTGGATCCAGGCGGCGAATTCGGTGACGCGAGCGAAGCCGGCGGGGTGGCCGCGCTGGCAACCGTCGCGGTGGCCGAAGGAAGTCACACCGATCTGGAGGATAAATATATAATGGGTAATACAGAGAAGCTTTATGGAACTTAAATAGCCTCGTACTGCCCAATGTACATTAGGATATACACTCAGCTTCGATGGAATGTCAACCTTAATTAAAAACGAAGTAGGTAGAATTTCATTTGTCTTTAGAATTTTCGAACAAATGAAATTCAACTCAATTGAAAACACAACAAGATTCAAACTTCCTTGGCTATATTTTTTTATGGTGGGCGGCACGATGATAGACAAAAATACTATGAAATATATCCGAGTATGAGGAGACTTGTTACATTTTTTATCCGTGTCAAGTCAGACGCCGTTTTAAACTTTTGCATTTTAAGTCCGGTCGTTTTAAATGTTATGTCTAAAGTCTCCATAGATCACTGATTTTAACTTTCACTATTTTTACAAATTATTAAATTGTACAACGGGACTTAATCGCGAATCTATGTTTTAAGATTTACCTCCGACGTTTCGAGAACGGCGTCGTCCACGTGGTCTCGGAGAAGACTGGCTAAACATTAGATTTACCCGTGAACAAGATGCATGTAACTACGTCGATCGTATCATATCATATCGGACGCTCGAATAAAATACAAAAGGTAATCCCGGTCTATAGGTCATTCTACAAAAATTTCATTCCCCTGGCATCTCATTTTTAGTGACTGTGTAACCCGTGCCAAGTCTCATCGGCAACCAAAGCTGCTTAGCGGAATGTCCTGGGAATTTGCGAATATGTATAGCCAAGGGAATGAGGTTGCGGTAGCCTTTACCCACTATTTTTGAAGAATAAAGAGACCTTTCCGAAATGGTTTCCGAGACCATAAATATTAAAACTTAAATACGCGATGATTAAGTCCCGATGTACAATTTAATAATGTCTCCTAAGATTTAAGAAGTTTCAAAATACGAAAATGTCAAAATCGTTAATTGCTAAACTTGGTACCAACCAAAAAGTTGGATCCTCATGCTCAGTCACTTTAGCACGGTTCAGAATATAAGAAAACACATTCGATGTCTGCTTACTAATTATTTTTTGTGTAGCATAATTTAAATAGTATTATAATTTATGTGACTGATAATAAAAAGAATGAAGTGCCTATATAATTAGTTTTATTAATGACCATGAGATATATGTAATGCGTACTTAAACGTCATTTCGTTATCTCTTTTACAATAATCCATGATAAAAAAAAATCTTACTTTGATAAATAATACTACTTTGATTGATGAAGCTAATCGTATACTTAATTAAATTAAATCTACCTAATTTTATCAGTTTATCACAATTAAAATTGAAATCAAAAACTATCCCCGAGTTTTGAGTTTTTAGGGCGTTGAGTAATACGAAATCTTGTCGACAACCGATAACCTTGCCCGACACATTGGATGAGGGCATAGATGGTAGGATCCTAATAGACGTACGCGTGCGGCCGTGAGGGACAAAACATACGCAATGCGACACTATGAATGGTCGAATTTATTTGTTGCCCACATAATCCACTTAGTTCGATCATTATAAAACGAGGAATTCTAAAATTCCTCTTCAATAATTTAACCACGAATAACTTTAAAATTCCACTTAGGTACCACTACGCTAGTCGCCCCTGTCAAGGAGGAATTTTCTTCAATTTCATCTATTTTGATTGATCAGAACACCCATGTCATCCATTAGTCCGGCTTCTACGCCCAAGGTAAAGTCCCGACCGGAGGAGAACATAAAAATTGGCATAGAAGTCAAAATAGAAGTGGAAACAACTTCAGTTATTTACAAGCTGGGTGTCAGCGACGCGACGTTAGCCGCCGCGCTGGAGTCTGATGGTGGCGATACAGAGAGTGGAGGTTATGACGGTCGCACTGGTTGGCATAAAGGAACTAATGTATGGACATGAAGATATTGGAGGTACTCACCAGCAGGTTGTTGGCGGCGTTAGCCAGGGGGCCGCCGGAGTCTCCGCTGCAGGTGCCGCGGCCTTCGGTGGTGGCGATGCAGATGGTGGTGGCCTGCACGGTGCCGGTGCCGTACGTGGCCGCGCACACGGAGTTAGCGATCACCTGCACTTGCGCGTGCGACAGGAACTGGGCGGTGGTGAGAGAGCCACCTGGGACGATAATAATGTTAAATTAAAAAAAAACCACGGCTCTACCCTTTGAACACCACACCTATCGTTGGCGGTGAATGCACGAAGTTTCATATTAGTTTGCAGACTCGCACGTCAATTGACGTCTTTGGTCAAAAGGTTATGCTAAAAATATTTTGAAGCAATCATAAAAAGTTACTGATTGAGGTTTGTAAAATTTTATAAGAGGGATAAACATTATAAATCTCACCATCGCTAGTCAGGCCCCAGCCGGAAGCCCAGGCCAAGGTGCCGGCGAAGTCGGAGTTGCCGGTGGCGATAGGGATGGGCTGGATGACGTCTGTAACACAATATTAAGTGATTATAACATATTTGTGTCGTATCAGGCTGTCAAGGAGAAGGCAGATGACCGACATGCATGGAAATCGCTCCACCGACAAAAGTCTAACGCTTAAATATATGATGATGATGATGACTTTATTAGGTAATCGAAATGAAGCTCGGTGCAAAACTCTCACTATGACATCATGTAGGTATTAGCTGCGCAACCCGCATCCATCGGCTGTCAGCTACTCTTACTGAGATTTGTACGAGATCTGGACCATAAATATGTTGCAAATACCTACATAACTGCGAATTTTGTTGACAGTTGAAATAAGTAAACATAAAATAAACCCCAACTTATAAGGATAATACTTACTGGTGTAGGTGACCCACGGAAGCCTGATAATAGCGATATCATTAACAAGCGTGAGCATGTTGTAGTTGGCGTGCAGCTCAACATCGGTGGTGGTGACCCTGGTGCCGCCTGAGAAGAGCAGGGTGGTGCCGTAGACGACGGTGAAGGAGGTGGCTTGGGAGAAGAGAGTGCGCCAGCAGTGGGCGGCGGTGATGCCGCGGGTGTTGGAGAGGAGGGACGAGCCGCAGACGGAGGTGCCGCCGGTGGACATGGCGATGACTAGGCCACCCTGGAAACAGTTTTAAGTAACAGTGATTTTAAAGGAGATATGATACACATGTTTACAGTTGTAGTAGGTTCAAAAGGAGGTATTGATATCCTGATTAGCAATGTGCAAGTAGAACAATCTTAAAATTTCTGAAATCTTTTATGACAAAATTCTGTTTAGTAAGTTTCCACTTAGAAAGTCCTCGTTCAGATTAGGGATAACGACTGTTTTATTTAACATTTACGTCATTCAGTAAAAAATACCGAGAGCATTTCATGGGAACTTTGCGGTTTTTGTAAATTCTCTTTGGCACGTTGCTAATCCTGATACTTCTTAGGTAGGTAACTTAAGTAAAATAAACTTGTGTCCGTTAAAATAAACTTGTATTTATGCGAAAGGATACAGCCCAAATTAATGTTAGGTTCTGTTACTTCTTTGGAGTTGGAGTTAGGTACCTAATCTCTATAATTAGTCAACATTGCGTTAAAAACAAATTTCAAGTAGGCAAATTATATTTTGAAAGTAGGATCTGAGCGTCTATACAGTTTAACCAGCGCTTGCCAAGAAAAGACACTACCTGCATTCGATAAAAGCTTAAAGTATGGAGTACTTACGATGTAAGGGTACTGTCCAAGAGCAGCAGGGTTTCCACCTACAATCCTGGCACCATCGAAGTCCAAGGCCTCTTCGGCCGCCTTCAAGCGTGCCGCAAGTGGGATTCCGATCTTGTTGTGGTAGTCAAGCTCCACCACCGAGTCGGCGGGAGCATCTATGACACCACCAGCAACAAGCCCCACAAGGGCGAACGCAATAAGGAGCTTCATATTGAGACTGCAACTTGATTATACACTATCATTCCATTCCATGTCCTTTTATACCATTTCACCAAAAGATTCTGATGTCAGCTGAGTAATTGATTTTCTTCTTATCTGGGATTAATTCTAATTAATTACTGATATGTTTTTAAATCGGACGGCTAGTGTCATCGCATAAAGTGTTCTGTAATTGTATACATTTGTGTCAAAACGGACTTTAAGCGCAATTAATTAAGTATCTTGTTGTAAACGATCGCTGGTTATAATAACGTCGTATTTGCTGTGGCTAAAAATACTGATAATAGGATTAGGATTTTCAAAGTTATTTGTGAGTTGGAAAATCCTAATCCTACAACCGAATTTACTGAAGCAGTATTAATGGACGATTCAGGGCGTCCGCTAGCTGAGGCGATTGCACGGAGCGGGTGGGAGGGTTAACGAAAAATAGTATGAGATGAGCATTAGGGGTTAGGGGCGGCGCAAACTGGTGGTCCGTGCACCCGCGCCAGCTAGCAGACTCCCTTACCAAACATAAATAATAGTCACAAGATTTGTCATCCCGATATAAGTATTTTTTCTTTTCGTTTGGAGTTTGTCAATGTACGCTTGTCATCTTTAGGCCACCGGACCTGGTACTGGTACCAAGTAAACAAACTGTCTGCGTTCGTTGCTCTCATAATCAATAATATCTGGGTGACCGAGCTTCGCTCGGAAAACATATAAAAACACGAAAATGCGCGTTTTCCCAGAGATAAGACCTAGCTAGATCGATTTTTCGCCCCCGAAAACCCCCGTATAGCAAATTTCATCGAAATCGTTAGAGCCGTTTCCGAGATCCCCGAAATATATATTATTATACACCGTGTTTTTTTTTTGTTTTCCGTTAAATTAGACATGTTGCTAAGTACATGAATAGAAGCTACATAGTAGATCGCTTCTTATTTATTTATTTTTTCATACAAAGTAAATGAATATTAAATTGTAAAAGGTCCTTTAGAGTTACGCAAAAGTTAGTGTCAAGTATGACAAAGCTTACAATTTATTCATGACAGCACATGCCAAAACACAGCTTAGTAGTTGATGGTTTGCTTATTGAGTGTGAGGTCCCGAACCTTTTACACTGGATCAGCAATTAAATTTATTTATTGAATATTTCAAAAACCGTAAGAGTAAAACACTAGTTTCTTAGAGAAATTAACTATATTTAACCTGAAGAATCTTCCCTTAAAATTAACGGAAAACAAAAATAACACGGTGTATAAATTAATAAATAAATATATATATACCTAAATAAACAAGAATTGTTCGTTTAAAGGTATTAGATTGCTTGATAAAGAATCTTGTACCATTTTCAAGTACTAGCTCTCCGTCTTATAGCCTGACGGGTACAGTACGGTCAAGTAATTTTCATAATTTTGACTGTAATTTTATTTATTTATCCAAATTATAAAACTGGTGTGGATTTTCAAAAAAACTTAGGTATATTACTAATTATAAAAAAAAAAATATAAAAAAAACTGTCACAAATCTACGTAGCTCTAGCACAGTCAGTCATGAATTACTGTATTACTATATGGGGTGGTGCAAGTAAGAGTACATTTTTAGAAGTAGAACGAAGTCAAAGATGTCTGCTAAAAGTTGTGCACCAAAAACCATATCCCTATCCAACACAAGAACTTTATAAAATTAGTGAACAGCTTACTATGACAAAAATTATATATTACAGCGGCGGTACTACGAGTACATAAAACTGTAAAGTACCTTCGTACCTTAATTCAGCAAGCTTCGTTGCCTAAACACGGTACTCGACTGAAAAGCTCTCCATTATATCACGATTGTATAAAATACTATTATAATATGATAAACGAAAAAAATAATATCTACTGTTTACCTTGGCATGAATGTATAATACGACGAAACAGAAACCCTATTAGGATGATGAGTACAATAGTAACTGAAACATACACACACACTCACACACACACACATACACAAACACACTCACACACGCACACACACACGAATTGTAAGCTAATCACTTCTTTCTTTCTTTTTGAATATAATGCAGAATTTAAAATGTTAATAATTATACAAATATTGAAATAGTAATAATAATAACCCCGAGCAAGTTAGCTTTCAAGCGGTTGCTACATAAGTATCTGCTGAAACAAAAGTTCGAGTAGCGTTTATCATTATATTATATATTATGAGTATGTATGAAATATGTAATACCGTAAAATGGGGTGAGTAGGGTCAAAACTGAAATTCAAACCTCGATAACATTTCATTTTTACATATGAAAACTGAATGGTGTAGGTATATAATAAGTGTTCCGGACGTTTGTATTTTAGTTTTTATTTTATTTTGTGTAGTTCCATTTCATAACTTTGACGATAATAAGGAAAACCCACCTCACCCCGTAGTGCCTCGTATTTGGGGTGAGAGGGGTTTTCATACAAAGGTGATTTTGGAAGATTGTTAGATCGATTTTTTTATTATGCGTATTACTATAGCTCCATTTTAAATTGGATTACACTATTTTTGTAGCAGTAGCATTAAAATCCCTTCTCACCCCCCTCTCAAGCCTTCTCTCGCCATTTTAGGGTAGTATATTAATTATATACCTATATTTTAGTGTTTTTATTTGTGTATTCTACATGTAGTTTATCAGAATTATTAATTGTTTAGTTGTTTACTAACTTCTAATAAGTAAATTCCTTTTTCTCCTTGCACCAATTTTACATGTCTTTGTTTGGCCCGATGGTTGACTGGTAGAGAATGCCATTAGGCATTAAGTCCGCCATTTGTACATTATTTTTGTGTATTGTGCAATAAAGTTTAAATAAATAAATAAATAAGTAATATTATGTAAGTTATTATTTTGTTTCGTTTGCACAATGTTAGACTTTATTGTCGTTAACTGTGTACAAATGTACTAGACAAATGTAGAAGAGCGGGGCTTCCTGTCACAGATATTATACATACTTACTAGGAAGTCCCAACCATGAATGTGTTATGTTGTATACTATTTAACAAAATAAATGCTTTTGATTTTAGATTTTATTGAAATACCAAATATTTGCTAAATCCTATTATGATCGCGGCTCGATAGTATATAACTAAGTTCATTGGTTTTCCCTGTTTGAATAGCGTCATTCATAATCCGTAGATAAAAATGTACCTATTTTTTATATATCTACTACGTACGTACGTATTTTAGTAATTCCTTTCACTTTCTTGGACTTTTTCACAATAACAATGACTTTTAAATATAATCCGCGATAAATAGGAATTAGCTAAACAATCATACCATTTTTAATCAGGTAGTAGATTTCTAATAGATTTTTATGACTAATTGTAAAAATAGGAAAAATAAGGCCAATGAGAAAATCGCAAGTGAGACAAGGCATGCCGAGGCCTCTTAATTTGACTCTTCTCGTGAGATATAGGAAGGGAATGTTCTTCCTCTCTACTTCGGAGCATTATTATTATTTATTAAGAGCCTATAATGTCCCACTGATAGACTTGGTCTATGCCCAGCGCGCGAGCCTAGTTGAAGAAAAATATTCTCGCCACACCATTTCGGAAAGGTTCTCTTTATTCTTCAAAAATAGTGGGTAAAGGCTACCGCAATCTCATTCCCCTGGCAATTACGTATTCGCAAATTCCCAGAACAAAGACGCTAAGCAGATTTGATTGACGATGAGACTTGACACGGGTCACTAAAAATGAGATGCCAAGGGAATGAGATTTTTGTAGAATGACCCTATGGAAGTATGGACCGTGGTAAGAGTCTGTGCGGAAAGAGAAGACTCGTGGAATGTACGGGGCCCAATACAATCCACGACTCTTCTCCTTCCGAACAAACTCTACCTTTTGTATTGTTTTCGAGCTTCCGATATTTCGACGCAGTTATGTAACTGCGTCGAAATATCTTGTTTACGGGTAAACCTAATGTCTAATAAATATCCGTGGTCTCGGAGAAGACTGGCTAAACATTTTAGACAACGCTGTCCTCGAAACGTCGGAGGTAAATCTTAAAAATTGTAAAATTTTATTTTGATATGCGTGTACAACTGTACGTGTTGCCTGAAATAAAACTTTATTTATTTTTATTTTCAAAACTTAAATACGCGATTAAGCCCCGTTCTACAATTTAATAATGTGTAAAAAGTTTAAATCTGTGTCTAATGTCCAAAGTCTAATGATGTCAATCATCTGCACCAACAGCTTCCTAGTTCCACGAAACACGCAAAAACAAATAAGTATAATTATTATTATCGCCTGCTATCGCAAGTAACTCAGAAATTGTCGATTTATTTATGTCGGCGGCCGATTGTAAGATCAGGCAGATCGTAATGTTCCTGTGTAATGTTTTGACGATAGTGACATTAAACCAATATGGTCGTTTCTCAAAAAGTTGGCACCGCCAGGTTAAAATTTATGTTTTTCAAAAATTATGCATTTTCGCATTTTTTTTTATTGAGATCGTTAAAAGGCAACTTAAACTATTAGAAAATGTGGAAGGGAAGCAATTCCTTCAATTAGTTTAGAAGATATAGGCGTTTGAAAATTCAGGTGAATGACATCAAGGACAGGTGAAAGATATTTTGTCCCCAGGTTATCGATAGTAGAAGCAGGTTATCGAGAAATAAGTACAAATTCCACTGAAAATATTGACAGGTTATCGAGAGGCTCCATTAACCTGTGTCCGTTGACGTTAACCTGGTTTCTTGTCATCATTCACCTGAAATGAGTGTCATTCACCTGTCCATCACATAATTTTTAATGCCTTCTAAAAATAATCGAAAAATGTGTCATTTTCAATAAAAAGGGACCTTATTGTCCACTACGATGATTACAATAGTAGGTTAAAATTTTGGATGGCAGGACTTGGGAGGGCAGTACCCAAGATAGAGCTGATGCTGAACCCTCGCCGTACCTAGTAGAACTCAGGTTTGGTGCAACATAGACACACGCTGTTTTGGTCATCCAACACGTCTTAATGAGCACTTGGAAGAGCAGTACCCAAGATAGAGCTGATGATGAACCCTCGCAGTACCTAGTGGAACTCAGGTTTGGTGCAACATAGACACACGCTGTTTTGGTCATTCGACACGTCTTGATGAGCACTTGGGAGAGCAGTACCCAAGATAGAGCTGATGCTGAACCCTCACAGTACCTACTGGAACTTAGGTTTGATGCAACATAGACACACGCTGTTTTGGTCATTCGACACGTCTTGATGAGGACTTGGGAGGGCAGTACCCAACATAGAGCTGATGCTGAACCCTCGCAGTACCTAGTGTAACTCAGATTTGATGCAACATAGACACACGCTGTTTTGGTCATTCGACACGTCTTGATGAGCACTTGGGAGAGCAGTACCCAAGATAGAGCTGATGCTGAACCCTCACAGTACCTAGTGGAACTCAGGTTTGCTGCAACATAGGCACACGCTGTTTTGGTCATCCGATACGTCTTGATGAGCACTTGGGAGAGCAGAACCCAAGATAGAGCTGATGCTGAACCGTCGTAGTACAAGTGGAATAAACTTGGTGCATCATAGGCATACGCTGTTTTGGTCATCCAACACGTCCTGGGAGAGCAGTAGGTCCGGGTCATAGTCCAAGTCCGGGTCCGGGTCCGGGCCCAAGTCTGGGTCCGGGTCCCAGCCCCAGTCCCAGTCCAAGTCGAAATCAAAATCGCCAAACATGTACTATGCGTCGTTGAAGAGTTCTGTTCTGATCATCATCAGCAGTTCCACTTCATCAAATGCGACAGTTTTTAATGAAAATGCTTGATTTTCTGATGAAAATCCAGAAGTCTCTATACGCATGCCTTTAAGATTTGAGGAGTTCCCTCGATTCCTCATGGATCCCATCATCAGAACTCGAGCTTGACAAAAATGTGGCTTACAAACTTAACTTGTTTAACAAACATAATTAAGAGGACAAATCGCCAAACGTGAACTATGCGTCGTTGAAGAGTTCCATTCTGATCTTCATCAGCAGTTCCACTTCATCAAATGTCACTTTTTTGAATGTATATGCTTGATTTGTAAATAAAAACACAAAAATCACTATGTATGCCTTTAAGATTTGAGGAGTTCCCTCGATTCTTCATGGATCCCATTATCAGAACTGACCTCTCTCTCGCCCGTCATATCATCACACAATAAAAAAATTGAGCATGTTTTCACCTTTTTACAAAATATTTTAATATGTCTAAAACTAAAAACCCTCATAAGGTACCTTTTCCCATCGGACGTCACAAATCTACTTAATCACTGTTTGAGTATATGTAACGTGGATTTTAAATAGTTATCGTTCACCTGTCATATGGCAAGTGAATGACGCTTCATTCACCTGCTATTGCATCATTCACCTGACTTATTTGGACAGGTTAACGAGACGTAAGACAAAAGTACAGAAATTTGAATAATATGTAGCTTTAACAGACAGGATAGTTTTTATTCCTAAATTAACACAAAAGCGATATAACCGCTATACAATTATATAGTTACGAGTATTAGTTGTGGTATCAGTGACATTAACCTGCCGCAAAATCTCATCCACCTGGCAGTTTTAGCCAGGTGGACGATATGCAGGTGATGGGGAAAATGGCAGTTATATCGCGAATACACAAAATGAATTAGCTTGATGAACTCCATACTTAGGCATATAAAACTAAACTATTGATTACGTTACATATCTTAATAGTAATGCGATAGGTTACCCAAGTAGCAAGATATCCACGCCAGGATAAAGAGTACTTACCCATTACAAACTCCAATTTCCGATACTTTGTCGTTTGTGTTTTATTTGCGGAGCACAATAACCACGTCTTCGTCCTACCAGGTGATAGCTGATGACTGACGGCTTCGGCTCGTGCGGAGTGAGACGGGTAAGGTGCGGTGGGGGTTATACAATCGTCGTGAACGTGACGCGACAGGTGAATGTCAAGAATTGCCTTGGACAAACTTTGAAGCCCAATAACTTAAAATATAAGCATAATATTGTTATGCGATAGTAATACTTTAAAAGTTAAGGATATATGTTAATAAAATACGGCAATGACGTTAAATTAAGTCAATAATTTGTGTGGTTTTCATAGCTCGGAACATCAGTACCTCGCGTTGGGACACGACAGGTTAGCGGATAAACGTAGTTACAATATTTTTTTTTGTAATCAATATTTATTCAATCTTTTTCAAAGTATTAGGCCTTTGTGTAAAAAGTCTCTCTAAATATGTGTTAAAATTTTATATATAAAAATTATACATAATGAAAAAAAAGTTCTAACATAAACCTATTGACAGGTGGCGGTGCCAACTTTTTGAGAAACGACCATATATAGGTAGGATAGATTCGTTAGGTTGCTTTAGATGCCCGAAGGGCAAACTGCCCAGAAATAGGAGCCCCGCGTAGCGGGGCTCCGTCGACTCAGGGAACGGGTCAAAGATTTTCACGTTTCACGATATGCCTAGGAATTTCACGATATGCGTGATCTTACGATCGGCCGCCGACATTTACATCCTTTGGCTCGTCTATTTGACACCACTTTAGGAATAGAAATGGACTTAAATTAGATCCTTGAGGAACCCCCCATCTCCACCGCTAGAGTTGATCTCTAATGTTAGTAGGTAGAGATTGAAAAATGGTGCCCAAATAAATGTATTTTGGTAGCTACAAACAACAAAATTAGTCGTATTTCAGTACATGTTGATAATATGTTGCTTATATCAGATTAGATATACATATAGGTACCTATCAAATTTACTACAGCGTATAATCTATGAAATCAGATAATATGTGATTGTACACATTACACACGTCATTGTTCCCGTATCGAAAATCACTTCCTGCTCGTCTTGTTTTTCTTTATACTTATAAAATACAACTTACAAAGCCACAAGTTTATTACTTTATTATATGTAACAGTTTTGAATGACCCACGGTTAGTTTCAATAGACTTATATGGGATATGAACATGAACCGTGATTACCTTTTGTATTGTTTTCGAGCTCCCAATATTTCGACGCAGTTACAATTAAGATGCATGTAACTACGTCGAAATATCGGGAGCTCGAAAACAATACAAAAGGTAATCACGGTTCATACCTACTACTTTTAACCTTTAGGCACTTCCCTGCCTTCTGAAGTCTATGCATGGGCACCAATTTCGCATTATTATAAGAATTAGGAGCGAGAAATTAATTTCATACAGCTCTTATTATCATTAAAAAGTCTAGAAAAGTCAAATAAAGGGGTATGACTGTGGTTAATACATAAATCAAATTGCGTAAAAGTAGTTTCTAATATGTTCATATCCAGAGAGGAAAATGGGGACTACATTTGTATAGAGAAGCGGCCACGAGACTTCGTCTCCTTTCCTCTTAATGTTTCTCTAATGCGAGTAGCTACTTCATTGACCATTATCAATATTATCATGCTAGTATAATGCGTCTGTAAAGCATTTATACAACTATTCTATAAAGGATAATAAAGCCCTAAAAATTGTGCCCAATTAACCATTAGTTACTGTAATGGTACTGTATAAACTTTTATAATGCTACTATAGAATTAACTTAAAATGAGAAAACGATACAGAAATTATGCTGTAATTCGGTCAGTACTTATACCTAGTAAACCTACTGCTTGGGATTTCCGTCAGAATGTTATTTGGGGCTTGCCCAAGATTTCCTTATCCTATTAATACTATTATCAATATTTTTAACTAGAGCAAATACGACGTTATCACAAAGG